>NC_041383.1:695495948-695498161 GCF_002162155.2 Triticum dicoccoides | reverse complement strand
CAGAGATATCGAGATTTTTAATCTTTCCCTACTTTCACGGCAAGTTTGGAGAATTATCAATGATCCATCATCTTTGAGTGCTCGAATCCTGAAAGCGACTTATTTCCCCAACTGCTCCATCTTGGAGGCAGAACTAGGGCCACACCCCTCTCAGGTCTGGCAGGCCATCTTGGATGGGAAAGATATTATCAAACTGGGTGCTATTCAGAGGATTGGAGATGGAGCAACCACGAGAATTTGGTACCACAATTGGATTCCGAGGAGCGGAGTTATGAAACCTCTGACATCCTTAGTCGTCGATCCCCCAGAGCTGGTTTCTGAGCTTATTGGTTACACCATTGTTTCTTGGCGGGAGGAGTGAATCCGACATGTTTTTATCCCTATTGATGCAGAGGCCATTCTACAGATCCCTCTGTGCTCGAGGCAGATTGACGACTTCTGGGCTTGGCACGAAGATGTAAAAGGTCTCTTTTCTGTCCGATCAGCGTATAGGATGATATTCAACACAAAGATCAGTCATGAGGCGTGGCTAGAAGAGAGAATGTGTTGTAGGGTGGAACCCTAGATGGAGATTTTTCACGAATTGGAGGGGAAATCCCCAAGAAAATGAAGAACGTGAAGAACACAAGAGAGGGGAAACACTCAAATTGACTAGATCCAATCACACATATGCTAGATCCAAGAACACACAAGAGGTCACAATGATCCAAGAACAACAAAGGAAAGATACAAGGTAGTAGTTCATCCCAATCCTATGAGGAGAGAGGTCTTGATGATCCTATGATGGGGATCCTTCCCAAGTTGGGGACTTGATATCCACTGGGGATCTTCTCCTAGGAGGTCTTGATCTCCTAGAGGAGTGGGTACAAGGAGCAAAGCTCTCTAAATCGTCTCATATACTTTGCTGCCCTTCTAATGAGCTAAGGGAGGTGCTTATATAGTCTAGGGATGAAACGAGAGGAAGAGGGGGATACAAGGGACCAAATCCCAAAAGTGCACGCAGGCACGCGGAGGGGTCCGGGCACCCGGGGGTGTGAGGCCCGGGCACCAGGAGCTGGCGCGGCTGCAGGTGGCCGGGCACCCGGGAGCTGAGGGCCTGGGCACCCGGGAGCTGAGGGCCTGGGCACCAGGACCGGTCAGGGGCCCTGGCCGGGGCGCTGGAGAAGGTCGGGCACCTGGGGGGTGAGCGCCTGGGCACCTGGAGGGGCGGCTGGCGAGGCCCAGGTGGCAGGCCGGGCAACCGGGGCGGGCTGGGCGAGTCCCGGTGGGGGGAGGGGGGCGGGCACCCGGGGCCATGGGGCCGGGCACCCGGGGCCGGCTGGGCGTGGCCCAGGCTGAGGCCGGGCACCCGGGGTGTCCAGGGGTTGTAGCCCTTCCCCTGGCCGAGTGTCCGGGCACCTGGGGTCCATTCGTCCGGGCACCCGGGGTGTCCAGGGGCTCCGTTCCTTCATTCCTCTGGTTCTCCTCTCCTTTCCCTTGCTCCGCGGATGCTCGAGTCTCCGTCCTCTCCTTCTCACGATCATCTTCTTGGTACCTACGAGTGCATAGAGTTTCCATTTGAGGTAGACTCTAACTCTCGTGTGAATCCAAATGAAACTCGAAGAGGAAATAGTTCACCTCGGTTTTGAAGGCGCGTGCGCGAGCTCTCGTCGTAGGTCCACTACGTGCTTGCGGTGGTGGTGTGACATCCATGGTTGTGACGCCCGGATAATCAAGCTACAGTAAACCTTTGCTAATGATGCCACGTCACCTCGATTACTGTTGCTAATCTCGTGTTAGTTCGAAACCGATTATAATTCAAAATGTAAAATCAAGCAAACAATTAAAGTTTTCAAATATTAAAACTAAAATGTTCAATAAATAGTAGATAAATCAGAGGCTATGATAAAAATTGTAAACAACATTATTGAAATTTGATAACTGAATTAAACAACCTCAAACAGTGGTTGAAAACATTATTTGGTAACCTTTTTATTAATACAAAAGAAATATGAAACGATATTTACCCCAAACTAGTTTTTGGTGGTAGGATATATTGTGCTATTATTTGTGGGCCAGCTCTCATATTTTACATAACTCATTTGGTGCCCAAACAATTAGCCAAAACATAAAAGAATAATAAAAATGACTAAAACTAAAACAAAAAAAGAAAAAGGAAAAGCCCCCCACCCTCACTGGGCTTTGGCCCAGCTGGCCGCTGGGCCAACCAGGCC
>NC_041383.1:695487834-695495782 GCF_002162155.2 Triticum dicoccoides | reverse complement strand
CTCCCTCGCCCCTCCCCGATCTGGATAGGGGGAAACGGCACCTCGACCCCGCCGCCTCACCCCTGCGCCCCGTCGCCGGCCGGCGCCTCCTCGTCGCCTTCCCACACCGCCTCCTCAACCCTCCTCCCCGACCGGCCTCCTGGCGCCTCTGCTTCCTCCCGGCGCCACCTCGGCATCGCCGCTTCGACCCCGACCCCGTAGCCCGAAGCCGTCCCGGACGCCGCCGGACTTTGCCGTCGCGCAGCACGTCGTCCCCGTCGACCTCCCCGAGCCCCGCTGCCCTAGTCCCTACGGCCCCGCGGTGAGGAACCCCAACCGTTCTCCCCCGCTCTGAACCCGCACAGCTGCGCCCGGTCGTGCCTCCGCTCGCACGCAACTCGGCCCTCCCCTACACAACGCTCGGGGCCGTGCCTAGTGCCCCCTACACGCGCTTGTGCGCGCCCACTCGCGCCCTGTGTCCGCGTCTTCGGCCATCGTGGTCGTTCATCCGTGTAGCGCCCCTGACCTCCTCCCCATGCTCGCACCGCTGCTGTGCGCCCTCGCGCACGTAGCTGCCTCAGGCCACCGGCCTTCCCCCACTCCGGCGTCGTGCCATGGCCGCCGGCGCCAAGTCGGGTGCGCCCCTGCTGGCCACACCCGCAGCCGCTCATTCGGGCTACGCCCAGCGCCCACTAGCGCCCGACCCGCATAAGCCACACGGGCCTATGACAGCTGGGCCCCGCCCCCCTTTGACAATGACTGGTGGGCCAACCCCCGGTACGTTTTAAAATAAAAAAAATAAAAAATGAATTAATAAAATTTATAATTAATTAATTAATTAGTGCATTAATTAAGTTAATTAATCTTATTTAATTAATCTGATTAACTTGTTAGCTTAATTAAACAGTAATTAGTTTAGCTAAACCCTAATTAACCTAAACAGAGTATGACAGGTGGGTTCCACTGGACCCACACGTCAGTTTGACCAGTTAACACCTCTGTTGACTGATGACGTCATGCTGACGTCATGACGTCATCATGCACTATTCTGGATAATGTCGAATTAAATTAATTAAATAAAGTCTAAAAATGATTTAAAACTTTAGAAAATCATATAAAATAAACCGTAGCTCAGATGAAAATGTTTTCTACATTAAAGTTGCTCAGAACGATGAGACGAATCCGAATACGCAGCCCGTTCGTCCGCCACACATCTCTAGCATAGCAAACACGCAACTTTCCCCCACCAGTTCATCTGTCCAAAAACGCGAAACACCGGGGATACTTTCCCGGATGTTTCCCCCCTTCGCCGGTATCACCTCCTACTGTGTTAGGGCACACGTGGCACCGTTACTTGTCATGTCATGCATCGATATGCATCTGTTTGCATTGTATTCATTGTTTCTCCCCCCTCTTCCTTCTGGTAGACTACGAAACCGACGTCGCTGCTGCCCCGGTCGACTACGGTGTTGACGATCCCTCCTTGCTAGAACAACCAGGCAAGCCCCCCCTTTGATCACCAGATATCGCCTATTCTACCCTCTACTGCTTGCATTAGAGTAGTGTAGCATGTTACTGTTTCAATTAATCCTATTCTGTTGCATAGCCTGTCATTGTTGCTACATGTGTTGATACCTTACCTGCAATCCTAAATGCTTAGTATAGGATGCTAGTTTACCATTAGTGGCCCTACATTCTTGTCAGTCTGCCATGCTATACTATCGGGCTGTGATCACTCGGGAGGTGATCACGGGTATATGCTATATATACATATACTATACAGATGGTGACTAAAGTCGGGTCAGCTCATTGAGTACCCGCAAGTGATTCCGATGTGGGGGTTGGAAGGACAGGTGGCTCCATCCCGGTAGAGGTGGGCCTGGGTTCCCAACGGCCCCCGACTATTACTTTGTGGCGGAGCGACAGTGCAGGTTCAGACCACCTAGGATAGAGGTGGGCCTGGCCCTGGTCGGCGTTCGCGTTACCTCAAAATAACACGCTTAACGAGATCTTGGTATTTGATCTGAGTTTGGCCACTGGCCTATACACACTAACCAACTACGCGGGAAAGATATGGACACTCGACGTTGTGGTATCAGCCGAAGTCTTCGTGACATCAGCGACTGAGCGGCGTGCGCCGGATTGGACGTAAGCCTGCTCTTGTATTAAGGGCGCTAGGTCTGCTTCCGGCCGCCCTCGCAACATGCAGGTATGCAATCGGCGATGGGCCCAGACCCCTGCACGCATAGGATGTAGACCGGCGTGCTGACCTCTCTGTTGAGCCTAGGTGGGGCTGCGACATGTTGACCTTCCGAGGCCGGGCATGACCCAGGAAAGTGTGTCCGGCCAAATGGGATCGAGCGTGTTAGGTTATGTGGTGCACCCCTGCAGGGAAGTTTATCTATTCGAATAGCCGTGTCCCTTGGTAAAAGGACGACCCGGAGTTGTACCTTGACCTTATGACAACTAGAACCGGATACTTAATGAAACACACCCAGATAAGTTCCACAGACAACCCGGTGATCACTTTTCCACAGGGCGACGAGGGGAGGATCGCCGGGTAGGATTATGCTATGCGATGCTACTTGGAGGAATTCAATCTACTCTCTTCTACATGCTGCAAGACGGAGGCTGCCAGAAGCATAGTCTTCGATAGGACTAGCTATCCCCCTCTTATTCAGGCATTCTGCAGTTCAGTCCATCGATATTGCCTCTTTACACATATACCCATGCATATGTAGTGTAGATCCTTGCTTGCGAGTACTTTGGATGAGTACTCACGGTTGCTTTTCTCCCTCTTTTCCCCCTTTCCCTTCTACCTGGTTGTCGCAACTAGATGCCGGAGCCCAGGAGCCAGACGCCACCGTCGACGATGACTCTTACTACACTGGAGGTGCCTACTACTACATGCAGGCCGCTGACGACGGCCACGAGTAGTTTAGGAGGATCCCAGACAGGAGTCCTGCGCCTCTTTTGATCTGTATCCCAGTTTGTGCTAGCCTTCTTAAGGCAAACTTGTTTAACTTATGTCTGTACTCAGATATTGTTGCTTTTGCTGACTCGTCTATGATCAAGCAATTGTATTCGAGCCCTCGAGGTCCCTGGCTTGTATTATGATGCTTGTATGACTTATTTTATTTTAGAGTTGTGTTGTGATATCTTCCCGTGAGTCCCTGATCTTGATCGTACACGTTTGCGTCTATGATTAGTGTACGATTGAATCAGGGGCGTCACAATGGTGATGGTCGCGGGATGCTCCGCATCATATCCCTCCCTTGGGAGAGATCGGTCCATGGATCATGATCTTCACCACCATGGAAAAGCGGGGCGTCGCCGTGTAGAAGTGGACAACCACCAAGCACTTATCAGGTGGAAGCTCGAAATGGGCACTCTCCAATGTCGCACCATCTCGTGGTTCCTTCAAAAGGAGCAAGTATAACAAGCACTTGGAAAAACAAATGTGGTTACCGTTAGTGCATAACCAAGCATTCAAAAGGTGATTCACCAAACAAGTGTCGTCGTCAAGCATAATATATGGTTTGACAAGGGATTGTGGCATGGCATGTAAGCACATATATTGAGCAAAATCAAGGACATCATGGAAACAAGCATGTAAATGTGAGGTAGCGATGCAAATATGTGTTTCAAGAGAATAAGCATCGACCTCAATGTCATAGAAAGCATGCATAAGACTCTCAATGAACGGTCTATGGTAGACATAAGAGTCATTCACAACACCCAAGAAGATGATATGACTAAACACATGCGTCAAGTGCAATACCATCCAAGCATAATGTGCATAGGGTTTAGTGAAAATCGAGTGGCACTCAACACAATAGAAAGAGCAATTGTTCATCATGTGTGAGGCAATCAAGGCAAGCATGTAGCAATCAATGGGACATGGCATATGTGAAAGAATGACATTGTTGCAACCAAACATGTGATAGGAGTAAGTAATCCAAGAATTGGATGCAACATGGGAAAGCATAGAAATCAAGTCGTGCAAACTAGTGGAGTGAAGATGCAACACACTAGAGGAAATCATGGCAATCATGTCAGGTGAGCAAATAAGAGATATAGGCAATGCACATGACATATCGCTAGCACGAGCATAATGCAAGATCATAGTATCATCATAGGAATGGATCACAAAGGAAACATGGCAAGAACAAGCATTGTATCCACCAAGCTTGCAAATACACATACAAGTGGTAGAATCAATCATCATGTGTAATGCAAAGCATGGGTCACAAATGCATGGCAAAGGCATAGGAATGAGCATATCATGCAAAGTGAACATGGCAAGATGGGCATATAATATGTAATGGACGATAACCCATAACCATGTGAGAGCCATGTAGAAGAAATGTGCGAAGTCTTTGTGCGAAGAGAGCAGTGGGAAAGACAATCCATGGGATCCCAAGTCATCATTGCTCTCGAGAGCTCGTTTCGTCAACTCATGGGATTGCGAGGTTGACGAGGTAGAATGCATACCTACACAAAAGAGACACAAACCAAAGAAAGTGTGTGTGTGGTAAATGTACACATCATCCATCATGATGTGTATGTGCACGTGTGAGTTAGTACGATATAAGCATCGCTCAAAGAAATTTGATGCATGGTATAGGAACATGTCATCCATCATGAAAGAATAGTTGTTATGTATGACATGATGGGGATGCAAATCTAGCATACAAGTATATGGCATATCAATAGCATTTTCATTCATGGGGAACATATGGTGCACACAAGTAGTGGGATCATGCAATGGATAGGATGAATCAAAATCTCCTAAAATGTATGAGGAAACTATGGGGGTGTCCTCATGAGCAATAGTGGAAACATCATATGGAGAATATGAACAACATCCAAAACAATGCATATCCGAAGCTAGGTGTTCATGGCATGGCATATGAGATAAATGATGCAAAGGGAGCATATCAATATCATCACAAGAAAAACAAACGCCAATAACCATGGGCTTGTCATCTATGCCATATGTGCAAATTGGGTTTATGTTGATGGCATATGCATAGTCACTAAGATGAGATTGCAAATATGACATATTGTTGATCTAATGCATAGCATATGGCAAGTCAAGAGGATTGTCAAACATGATGTGACCAAGAGAATTATCACAAGAAATCCTATGTAACATGGCATCACAACTAATAGACTCCACGTGGCAATCATCAAACTCATCATAAATGGGTAAATTATCGCATGGGGAAGTCGAACTAGAATGAAGTATGCCCATAGGTGGATCAACATCATGCAAGCAATCAATACCAAGGATGTCCACTAGTGGGACTATAGCATCACCTTCACCTATGTTACCTTGTACATTCCACTCAAGCGGTGTAGGTGAGGTGGCAAAGACCAAATGGTGGTCATCATCTTCATCTTGATGGAACCATGTGGGGGTGCATCATATTCCACCATGGCCATCGTCTTGTCCATAGGAAGGACGAAGTCGTCGAGGTTCGGCGCATCATCATATATGAGACCTAGCACCAAAGGAGAAGACACAATAGAGGTAGAGGTTAAGTCGTTAGAAATCATAGTGGCCTCACATGCCCTATCAGCTACCTCACTCTCTCTATGTGGTGGTGGCCCACTCACTCCCTCAAGGTAGGTGCACTCAATGTCACATATGGTGGAGTCACTCAAATCACTCAAGTGGTGGTGGTGGTGGCTCTCCTCACATGGGAATTGGGGCAACTCGTCATATATGGGGCTAGTGGTGAAGTCACTCTCACTCTCAATATGGTGGCACAAGTCACTCAAGTCATCATACATCGTCGTGGTCGAAGGGAAAATCCCATGCTCAACCATCTCATCGTCATCGCCGTGGATGAAGCCCGAAGATGGAATGTCATCGCTCTCCTCCATGACCGAAGGGAAAGTCCCATGCTCGATCATCTCGTCACCGTCGCCGTAGATGAAGGCCGATGTAGGCATACTCGTCGGAGGTAGGCGAAGATGCCGTATGTCCAAAGGCAAAGATGCCGAAGTGGTGATAGTAGTCGTAGCTCCGTCTTGTTGGTACTCGTCTCGCGGTCTTATCTTGTGCTCATGAAGTTTATCCTGACGGTGTCGCGTGGTACTTGCATCTTGTGGCCGCTCCGAAGACTTTCGAGTTGAGCGTCTCCGCATAGAAGATGACAAAAAGGAAGAAGACTTGTAGTTGGCCCACACGTGTCAGATGTCATCCAATTGTGCGTCCAACTTGGTGTCGATGTAGTCCCTTTTCCGTGCTTCGCTTTGGTGAATGTCGACGATGAGTCGCTCAATGCCTCGCATTGCTCGTTGTAGTCCGAAGATGGGCGTTTTGGTGATGTAGTTGTTAGCGCCATCGTTGTCGTGGAAGACCGGAGATGAAATGCCTTGCCTATCCATCACAAGACTCGAGCAAATGTGAGTGAAATAAAGGAAAGAACTAGACCAATGTACCTTATCCAATGTTGAAGATGGATCAATGATCATTCAAGAATGTATTAAGGAAATAGCACAATTGGTACTGGATCTTGTCAATTCTCACACCTACACAAGTAAGGCTTATGGTGGAGCTCGTTGAGGATAGTGGCACAAAAATTTGATGCAAAATGTTAGCAAGAGTCAATAATGTTGGAAAAGATTCACAAATTCGCAAGTGAAACAAGTAGACCGATAGCAATAGGTGACACACGGAAACACACACACGGATAGATAAATGGGGTCGTGCAACCAAGGAATGAGCACAAAATGTGGAATCCACAGAAAACGCTCGTGTTGCACAACTCAAGAGAGACGCTAGCACGATTTCTCAATAGGCGGATACGACACTTGTGCACAACCTATAAGATGCAAAATGTATGAACTTTCTATCCCAAGTATGTTATGTGTATGATGTTCCCGATGTTCTTCTCAAGGTGATCCAAGATGATCTAATATGACAATCTTATGTGCAATGTGGCATGATGCTATGACTCTTGCTCACAAGCTCTTTGCTTTCTTTTTGCTTAAAAGCTTATTCTTTTTTTTATATGGCCACTTATGCAAAATGCACAAACCAATATAGCAATTGTGTATATGCGGGAACAATCTTGTGACACAAGGGATGAAATGATGATACCAAGATGATACCAATATGATATGGTATGCATGCAATGGAAGGTACGGATCACTAATGTGCACAAGTAACGTTGCCGGCAATACTCAATGGATAGTCCCGATAGGCAAGTTACGCAAAATAGGCTAAAGGGTTAACATTGGAATGGCAAGAATGTACAATGAAGGGATACCACAATACCAAGGTGATACGGAGGTTACCGTTCTTGCTTACGGTTAGGTTGTCAAAATGGTGAAGTGGTCGATGTCGATGACGACCTCGTGGCGATGATGAGTGGTGATGTTCTTGATGTAGATACCAAGATGATGTAGACCCGTCCCTAAGTAGCCGAAACACCTTAGGAAACGGTAAAAAAACCACGAACTCAAAATCTCAAGGAAAATGTTAAATGGTGGTAGCGGAATGCATTGGTGGTTCCGGAGTTAGCAATGCGGAAGTGGTGGTGGTGGTTGATGAAGAAGCAACCGTCCCTAAGTAGTCGAAACACCTTAGGAGACTTAAGTCACCCCTCAAGCAACCACAAATGCTATATGGATCGAAAATGGGTTAGGTTGCGGAAAGCTATGGTGGTTTGGCGGATGATGTGGTGGATGGCATATGCAAAGATGCCAAAGTGCCAAATTGTTGATGGAGTCAAATGGTGTTGGAACCTATCTAGATGGATGGGGGTGTCAATAGCTACTCAACGAGCTAAAGAACGTCAAAATCGGACTCCGGGAGTGAAAGTTATGGCCGAAACGGTTTTCGTTAGCGAGCTGAAACTGGGAGGTGCGGGTGCCCGGGGATGGAAGGTGCGGGCACTCGGGGTGGTCAGGGGCAAACAGCCCGGGGGTGCGGGTGCCCGGGGCTTGGGGTGCG
>NC_041383.1:695364877-695487288 GCF_002162155.2 Triticum dicoccoides | reverse complement strand
GTGCGGGCACCCGGGGGGGTCTGCGGGGATGCGCGGGGGGGGGTCCGGGTGCCCGGTGTTTGAGGTCCGGGCACCCGGGGGGTCAGCGGGGATGCGCAGGGGGGGTCCGGGTGCCAGGGGTTTGAGGTCCGGGTGCCCGGGGGTGACGGATTTGGGCAGAAATTCATGGGGAGATGGAAGAAATTGGTGGATTTCATGGAGGGAAAGGTGGAGATGGAAGGGGGGAATGATAGATCCACTTGAAACCAAGCAAATCCATGGATCAAATCCAACAAAACCTCATCAAACCAACAAATCACAAAAAAATTGGGCCTATTTTTTATGGGGAATTTTCAAAATTGGGGAAGAACACACAAAATTAGGCTAGAAAACAAAGAGGGGAGGCTCCAATTTCGTGATAAACGTGGCTCATGATACCAAGATGTTGTAGGGTGGAACCCTAGATGGAGATCTTTCACGAGGCAGATTGACGACTTCTGGGCTTGGCACGAAGATGTAAAAGGTCTCTTTTCTGTCCGATCAGCATATAGGATGATACTCAACACAAAGATCAGTCGTGAGGCGTGGCTAGAAGAGAGAATGTGTTGTGGGGTGGAACCCTAGATGGAGATATTTCACGAATTGGAGGGGATATCCCCAAGAACACGAAGAACACGAAGAACACAAGAGAGGGGAAACACTCAAATTGACTAGATCCAATCATACATATGCTAGATCCAAGAACATACAAGAGGTCACAATGATCTAGCAACAACAAAGGAAAGATACAAGGTAGTAGTTCATCCCAATCCTATGAGGAGAGAGGTCTTGATGATCCTATGATGGGGATCCTTCCCAAGTTGGGGGCTTGATATCCACTGGAGATCTTCTCCTAGGAGGTCTTGATCTCCTAGAGGAGTGGGTACAAGGAGCAAAGCTCTCTAAATCATCCCATATACTTTGCTGCCCTTCTAATGAGCTAGGGGAGGTGCTTCTATAGTCTAGGGACGAAATGAGAGGAAGAGGGGGATACAAGGGACCAAATCCCAAAAGTGCACGCGGGCACGCGGAGGGGTCCGGGCACCCGGGGGTGTGAGGCCCGGGCACCCGGAGGTGGCGCGGCTGTAGGTGGTCGGGCACCCGGGAGCTGAGGGGCCGGGCACCCGAACCGGTCAGGGGCCCTGCCTGGGGCGCTGGAGAAGGCCAGGCACCCGAGGGTGAGCGCCCGGGCACCCGGAGGGGCGGCTGGCGAGGCCCAGGTGGCAGGCCGGGCACCCGGGGCGGGCTGGGCGAGGCCCGGTGGGGGGGCCGGGCACCCGGGGCCGGCTAGACGTGGCCCCGGCTGAGGCCGGGCACCCGGTGCCCACCCGGTGTGTCCAGGGGTTGTAGCCCTTTTCGTGGCCGAGTGTCCGGGCACCCGGGGTCCATTCGTCTGGGCACCCGGGGTGTCCAGGGGCTACGTTCCTTCATTCCTCTCGTTCTCCTCTCCTTTACCTTGCTCCGCGGATGCTCGAGTCTCCGTCCTCTCCTTCTCACGATCATCTTCTTGGTACCTACGAGGGCATAGAGTTTGCATTGAGGTAGACTCTGACTCTCATGTGAATCTGAAAGAAACCCGAAGAGGAAAGAGTTCACCTCGGTTTTGAAGGTGCGTGCGCGAGCTCTCGTCGTAGGTCCACTCCGTGCTTGCGGTGGTGGTGTGACATCCATGGTGATGATCGAGGGATGCTCCGCATCAGAATGGATCCATCAAATTCTGAAGCTGAGTCGAGGGGATGGCGATCACTCTGGAAGAATATGGTGCCACCAAAACTACGTTTATTTGCATGGCGTCTGGCACAGCATTCACTGCCCACGAGAGACGTTCTTCAACATCGCATCATCACAACATCGTGCTTGTGTCCCTTGTGTGGGGCACCTGACAATTGGCGACATGCACTGCTGGAGTGCAGCTCCTCCCGGTGTGTTTGGGCGCTATCCAATGACGAATTGGTCGAGCATATGATAATGACCATCCAGACGGATGCAAAGCTATGGCTTTTTGCCATGAGCGACTCTCTTCCAGCGGATCAATTTATCCTAATGACTGTGACCCTATGGGCCATTTGGAGTGCACGTCGGAAGGCCATACATGAGGATGTTTACCAAACTCCTTTTGGAACGAACAGGTTCATCAAGTCCCATCTGCCGGAGCTTGACATGATCGGGGTAAAGAAGGCTATCCAACCAAGGAATTCCATAGCCAGGCCACGAGCGTGGATTTGCCCACCACAGGAGCACATGAAAATCAACATAGACGCAGCGGTCTCAAGCGATGGATGCTTCGGAGCTGTTGGAGCGTTATGCAGAGATAAACAGGCGGTTTTCTGGGGGCATCGGTACTAGTCATTAACAATATCAATGACCCTCATATCCTGGAGACAATAGCTACCAGAGAGGCTCAAGCTCTTGCTGAGGATCTTTATATCAACAAAATGTCCATTGCGTCAGATTGCAAGGTGGCCATTGATGCGATCAGGGACGCGAGCTCTGCGTTTTTTGGAGCAATAGTCAAGGAAATTGTAGCTAGAGCTAATAATTTTTCTTCTTGCATTTTTAGTCATGAGTATAGGACCTCGGATGTTGAGGCCCATAATCTCGCAAAGTATGCTTTATCCCTAGGTTTTGGCCGCCATGTTTGGTTAGGCCAGACCGGGGAACTTGTGTTCGTCCCTACCAACATTGTGACGCAATAATAAAGCTTTGTGAGGTTCTAAAAAAATGTGGTCAAACAAAAACAAAATCTAAGCCAGCTTATAGTACAGTACATATCTCAAAGCAAAAAATGAATCGCCAAAAAGATGGACTGACCCACAGTTATTTTTCAGACGACTTACATGTAGCTAAAGTGTTAAAATAAGGCAACTCATACGCGCCGGCGCGCCGGCCTAATAATTCGGTCGGTCCACTATGAACCGTCTGATTAAGTCATCCGCAGTCATACGATCCATGCGGTCGTCTTCCTCTGTTCCTCATGAGCGCGTATGAAAAAAAGACCCCTCCCTCTCATCGCTCCCCTTTGTCTTGTCGGGTCACACGCAGCCCAGTTGCCGCACCTCGCCGGCTGTCCTCTTCACCGGTCGCCGCCCTCCGGACGTCCTCGTTGCCGGTCGCCGCCCTCGCCGGATATCCTTGTCGCCGGTCGTCGCGCTCGCCGCCGAGCGCCGCACTCGCCGCTGGTCGCCGCCTGTACTTGACGCTGGCTCCACGCATGCAGCTGCGGACTGCGGTCACAGCTCCGGTGGCGACGGCTGCAGCTCGCTGGCGTGCTCATGTCCCTCGCCATGGATGCATCGCTGCTCTGGCCGGCACGATTTGCAGCGCACGGCCCCATGATTGCAGCACTAGGTTGCACCGCTCTGTCATCCTCGCCGACAACACTCTCTGGCGCCCGTCTGTTGCCCCATCACCGTCATCTCCTTGGGTCGCTACTTCCTCGATTATAACCAAGGTAGCAAAATAAAAGGCCGGATGTAGCTTTTGTTGGTGCCGGTTGCAGGCTTGCAGCTCACCGTGGTAGCGCGCCCGTCTTCATCTCGGAACTGCTTGATTTGGTTGAAGAAAAAAAAACCACCGGTTCCAGCTATTGTAGGCAACGGTTCCAGCATCCGCATCGCATGGTTGTAGCTCCGCCACGAAGCAAAAAATTGTGTGGCGGTCGTAGCATCATGCAGCTCCGCCATGAAGGATGTACCAAATTTCCTCGCCGGTAGTAGCAAAAGCGAACGACGGTTGCAGCAAAAAGGTCGCCGCCGTCGCACCATTGCCTGTGAATGCAACTCCCATAGTGGTCAGTTCTAGCTTCTTTACCTGCTAGTTCCAGCAGTTCTTACCGATGGTTGTAACTTTTGGCGACAGTGCTTCTAGCTTCCCCGAGGCAACGTATGCAGCTTCCGGCGACATTGGTTCCAGCATCTCCCCCGTCGCTTCCAGCAACCCTCGTGGTCGGATGTAGCATCTAAATTTTCTGGTCCCATCATCTGGACGGTAGCTCATGGCATGGATTTGCAGCACATAAGAGGGCATGGTGTCGTCGTCCCCGGCCGCCCCTTGCTGCCAAAATCGGGTGCGGCCGTGTCGGGGGAGAGGCCGACGCTGGCCCCCGTTCGCTTGCCGACTCCACGCTCACCACGGGTCACTGTCGCGCCGTCGTTCCCAACACCCCGGTGGCTGGCTGTGGCTGCAACATTTTTCTCAGCCATCGTGTGATGTTCATGGAGTGGAGTAAAAGAGAAGACGGCCGTGTGGTGGTACCGGCAGGCTTGCGGGCGTGGAGCCATGGATTGGGAGCACGCGGGATTCCGTGTGTGGCTGGAGAGCAAGATGGAGTTTCAGGAAGAAGAAGAGATAAGGCAGCAGTGCTATGGGTCCACAAAAACATGTGATTGGGACAGTAGGAGGGAAGAACCAGCGCCATAGGATCTGTGGCGATCCGACGCAGCGTGTGCGTCCGGCCGAAGACTCGGCCGGTCCGCCGTTGTTTTTTTGAAAGATCCAGCGCTTGCTGGCTTCATTGATTTAGCAGAGAGGAGAATACAAAGGTGATCAAACGATCAAGAGGTGAAAAATGAGGGAATGACCCATAGGTCATCGCCCTGAAAACTAAGATACAAAGTCAGACTACTCCCAACATAACCCCGAACGGGGGCTCTAGTTTCTTCGCGCCTGCTATCTCCATTGCTCCAAGTTGGAGCCGATCTTTGCATGGATACGCTCAGTGCTTGGCGTAGCCCCCCTGAAGGTGCAATCGTTTCTCTCGTTCCAAATTTCCCACAGGATCATAAGAAGCATTGATCTGATTGCATCCCTGTTGTGCGGCGCGGTCCGGTTGATTATCTGCAAACATGCCTGAGAAGAGGATGCTGCTCCCCTTGGCCGAGGGGAAAGAGTGGAGCAACCTGACCGCCTCGCTGCGTGCTGCCAAACCTCCCGTACGAAGTCGCAATCCCAAAACAAATGAGTGGATGTTTCGAGGTTGCGAAGACAAAGCTGGCAGAAATAGTTGTTCGGCCACCCCCTCCTCTGCAGCCGATCGTTGCACCAGAGTCTGTCTTGAAGAAGCAGCCACATGAAGATCTTGTGTTTGTTTAGGGGCCACACTTTCCAGATTAGATGGTTGAATTCGGAGTTGGCCGATGATTGGAGCTGCGCTTTGTAGGCCGAGCTTGCGGAGTAGCAGCCGTTGCTGGTGAAGCGCCATTGTATGCGATCATCGTCTTCAGGGCGCAGCACTGCGGTATTGGACTGCAGCGATCACCACATGGACAGAAACTCTGGAGCAATAGCCATGATGTTTCCATGTTGCAGGTCTTTGATCCATCGGTCGTTTCGGAGGGATGCTTCCACAGTTCTGCCTTTTCTGCGGACGTGGTTGAAGACTGCTAGATATGTGATTGCGAGCGGGGAGTCGCCTAGCCAACTGTCGTTCCAGAAGCTAGCCTTGCGGCCGTTACCTATCTGAATTTTGGTTGCCAGACTGAAAGCCTTTCGTTCCTTCTCTGAAACAGGGGGTTGGAGGTATACCCATGGCCTTGCTGGTTCCTCCCAAGAAAGCCACTGCCACCTGAGGCGGAGGGCATTGCTGAATTTGCTCAAGTCCAGTATGCCCAGCCCTCCATGGCTCACCGGGGAGCACACCTTTGCCCATGCCACCTTGCACTTACCACCAGTGAGCTCGTCCTCCTGGCTCCAAAGGAAGCGCCTTCTAGCCTTGTCGATCTCTCGAATGATCTTCTTTGGCACTTTAAGCACAGTCATTGCGAATGTTGGCAGAGCAGAGAGGACGCTGCGTACCAGGACTCTTCGGCCAGCAAGGTTGAGCAGCCGCCCTTTCCAACCCGCCAAACGAGCCTTGATCCTGTCAGTTAAGAACTGGAAGTGGCTCAGCCTCAATCTTGCCGGAGAGATCGGCAGGCCCAGGTAGGTTAGAGGAAATCCCGTCAGTGAGCCGCCAAAACCCTGTAGCACTTCCGACAAATTGATGCCATCGCATCTTATGGCTGCCACTGAAGATTTCCTTTGATTAAGGTGCAGTCCCGTTGCTTCACCAAATTTTGTGAGCAGGTGAAGAAGCATATCGACCTCTGCCTTGGCTGGGTTGGCGAAGATAACCGCGTCGTCCGCGTACAGGCATGTCCTCATGCTCGCGCCTCGCCCCGGCAGCCGGGCCAGCGTCCCATTCTCCGTGGCCGCTGCTAGCAGGTGGTGAAGTGGGACGATGGCGATGATGAAGAGGAGAGGGGAGAGCGGGTCTCCCTGGCGCAGGCCTTGACGGTGCCAGAAATTATCTCCCGCTTCGCCGTTCATCAAGATCGCAGAGGAGGCCGAGGATAGTAGCATGGCGATCCACTCCCTCCATCTAGGGGTAAAACCCATCCTCTGCAGCAACTCCATCAGGTACTCCCAGGAGATCGAATCAAAGGCCATGGCAATATCCAACTTGAACAGCAGAGCAGGTTTTTTTGTCTCTATGGAGAGCTCGGACACAGCCCTGGACATATTGGTAGCTATCATGGATGCACTTGCCCTTTTGGAAAGCTGTTTGCGCTGGGGAGATGAGGTCCTTAAGCTTTGGGGCCAGCCTCAAGGATAGAATTTTAGCTATCAGTTTTGTGACGGAGTGTATGAGGCTGATCGGCCTGAAGTGGTCCATTTCAGTTGCACCGTCCTTCTTTGGCAGTAGGGCTATGAACGCGCTGTTTAGTCCCTCGAAATTTGTTCCTGCTAGGTGATAGAACTTGCTGAAAACTGCCATGATGTCGAGCTTAATGATGTCCCAGCATGCCCTGAAGAAAAGCCCGGTGAAGCCATCCGGGCCAGGTGCTTTTTCCGCCGGCGATGCTTGAATTGCCGACCATACCTCGTGCTCGGAGAAGGGTAAGTCTAGCCCTGTCATGTCTACTGTCGGGACATTTAGCTCTTCCCAGTTCAGAGTGCAGGAGCGCTGCCGGCTTTTCCCCATAATTTCAGCAAAGTGATCTCACGCGGCCGAGGCCTTCTCCGTGTGTTCAGTGATGTCAGTGTCGCCCACCCTGATCGAGTGAATGTAATTCTTCCTCCTCCTTGCTCTGATTTTTGCGTGGAAAAACTTTGAGTTTGCATCGCCATCCCTAAGCCACATGATCCTTGCAGCTTGCCGTTTCCTGGCCCTCTCAATGGCTGCGAGCCCAATCACCTTGAGCTTGAGCTCCTTACGCAGCAGGCGCTCCTGCTCCGTCAGATGCCTTTCCTCCTGCGCCAGGTCTAAATGCCAGATCACTGCATTTGCAATGTGAAACTTCAACTTGGCGCCTCCGAAGAGCGATCTGCTCCAAGTTTTCAGATCGGCCCCGACTCTCTGCAGCTTCCTGCCGATGCGAACGAATGGGCAGTCGTGATTGACAGGGCGATCCCATGCGTGCTTCACAGTCTCGTGGAAGTGCGGGAATTTCAGCCAAAATTTTTCGAACCTGAACCTAGCTATCCTAACTGGAGGCGCGCCGTTGGCTAGTAGAAGAGGGCAGTGATCGGAGAAGGAAGTAGAAGCCGCCGTAAGCAACACGTCGGGGAACATGCTTTCCCAGGGCAAGTTGCAGAAAACTTTGTCGATGCTGCAGAGAGTGGGAGCTTCTCGTTCATTGCTCCATGTGAAGCGCCTGTTTCTGCACTTGATTTCTCGGATCCCTGCATAGTCGATCGCACGGCGGAAACGGCCCATCATCCTCCTGTTGATTAGGCCATTGCTTTTGTCCCTGGCTTGGTAGATCATCGTTGATCATCCACGGCTCAGATGGGGGAGGGGCCGCGCTTACAAGTTCAGAAAGGAAATTATCTTTCTGCTCGTCCTCTGTCGGCCCGTAGACAGTTGTCATCCAGAAGAACTCGCTGGTTCCAATGATTTGGACCCTCACTGTGATGGAGAAGCTAGCGATCATGTGAGAAACTATGTCGACTACTTGTTTATCCCAGAAGATTGCTGCCCCACCCCTAGTGCCTGTTGCAGGCAACACTACACACCCTTGAAGCGAAGGACCCCCTACTACTGCTAACTGAGTGGACCAAGACTCAATCTTGGTTTCCTGCAGATTAAGGATTGAAATCCTGTTTGCGAGAGCAACCTCGCAGACGGCCGAGCGTTTAGCAGGGGAGTTAAGCCCCCGCACGTTCCAAGACATGATCCTGAAGTTTGCATCAACCATGGAGACAGGGGATTTCGCTTCGTCGACTGAAACTACTACTGGAAACGATCCTGAGCACGAGCATGAGCACGCGAGCCTTACAAACCTGCTGGGGACGACGCCGGCCACCAATAGGCCCCAAACCCCGGCGCCGCCAGGCAACCTCTAGCTTACAGAAGACGCGATACATTGGAGAGAAACCTAACTCAAACTGGTTTAAGACCGGCCGTCGACGAAGGCTACTAAAGAAACCTAACATGATCACTACACTAATGCATCCTCTGCACTCGCGCCAGCCATTCCGGCGGCGATCTTCAGGGCCTCACAGTCCAGGCCCGTGAGTTTGGCAATGGCGGCGATGTCGTTGTTGGAGAGGGGTTCCTGGAAGCGCTTGAGAAGATCAGCAGCGGCCTTGGGCGTCATCTTGTCCTTGGGGCCAAGCCCGCCGAGCTGCGTTTCCCTTAAAATAAACCGTGAAATAAGAACATGTTCACAAACTGAAAAATAAAAGTTCACGCCATCTTCCATGTGACTTGCTACTAATATAATACCCCCTGTCGATTAGCAGAACCTGGCTAGCTAGAGCTAATAGTCTAGTGGTAAGGGCGCTCAGACCACCGGAACAAGCAGAAGGTCACGGCGCAGCCGCACGGTGACTCCCATCTTCTCGGTCACGTCCAGCTCCTCGGCCTCCGCCCCGCCGGGCAGCTCCCAGTCGAAATGGTACAGCAGCCCGGCGAGCGCGAGCTCCACGTTGGCCAGGCCGAACGACATCCCGGGGCACATCCGCCGGCCCGCTCCGAACGGCGTGTACTCCATGTCCGCCCCCTTGAAGTCGACCTCGCCGCGCTCGAACCTCTCCGGTATGAACTCCTCGGGGGCGTCCCAGTTGGCGGGGTCCCTGCTGATGGCCCAGACGTTGACGAGCACCATGGTACCCTTGGGCACGTCGAAGCCCAAGACCCGACAGTCCTTCATGCACTCCCGCGGCAGCAGCAGCGGCGCCGGAGGGTGCAGCCGGAGCACCTCCTTGATAACCAGGCGCATGTAGTTCAGGCCGCCGAGGGAGTCCTCTGTTACCTTGGGTTGTCCGGCGAGGGCTCGCCGGACCTCGTCTTGCGCCTTCCCCATCACTCTGGTGTTCTTCACGAGCTCGGCCATGGTCCATTCCAGGGTCGTCGCCGACGTGTCGCTCCCACCGGCGAACAAGTCCTGTACGATTTCGGCACGATACATTACATGCATGAACGACTTTCCTCCATGGACTGATGGAAGATGTGTGGATTCCACGAGTGAGGTGCTTCATTACGTACCCCGACGGCCGACTTGATGTTGTCAATGGACATGGGGAACTGCAGGTGGCCTTCCCGCTGGATCCTCAGGAGCACGTCGAGCAAGCCCTCCTTGTCGTCGTCGGCCGCTCTGTTCTCTTGGTGCTCGCGGACGCCGGCGTCCATGAACGCGTCCCATTCTTCGCGGTGCCGCTTCATCCGGCCCGGCACCCGGCTGACGAGCATCGCGAGGCGGGACGACGGGTAGAGGTCTGGCAAGCTCATCCCGGCGAACAGCTTGATCCCGCGCTGTAGAATCATCAGGAATGTGTCCCGGTCCTTGAACCTGCTCCCGATGATGGCGCGCACCGACGAGTCGGCGGCGTACGCCGACAGCCGCTTGCTGAGGTTCACCGGGTCAGACGCCGTCGCCGCCGCTGCCACCGCCAGGAGCAGGCGGCCGGCCTCCTCCTCTCGCACGGTCCGGAAGGACTGGACGCGCCGGGCGCTGAACAGCTCGACGGTGCAGATCTTGCGGATCTGCCGCAACTTGTCGCCGAACGGCGCGAAGGCGATCCCCTCTGTTCCTTCGGGGATAGACAGGCGGAGCATGCGGCTGATGGGGCGCGTGGCGAAGTCGACGTCGCGCGCCACCATGACCTCGCGCGCGGCGTCCGCGGAGGAGGCAACCACGACGGGGAGGTCGCCGAGGCGGAGCGTCAGGAGCGGTCCGTGGCGTCGCGCCAGGTCCCGCATGGCGCGGTGCGGCAGATCGCCCGCGAGGTGGTGGAGGTGGCCGATCACCGGGAGGGCCCACGGAGACGGGGGCAGCAGGCCGGCGCCCTCGCGGCGCTGGCGCCGGTGCGCCGCGCGGCTGAGGCATATGAGAGGGACGACGATGGCCAGGAGAGGGAGGAGGAGCTGGTAGAGCTGCAAGGACGCCATGCCTTTGGTGGTAGCTCCGACTCCAAGGTCAACTGGCATTTCCCACTGGCGTTGCCACCCAGATGCAGTGTGCGTGCTCGACAACTTGTAGTTTCACGAGGTTTTCCGAAACAGATCCAGAGCCATTTTATACATGCCCTCGTGCCTGTCCGTATATCCTCGCACACTTGCAGTCGAAGATGTCTGCCCCACGCTCCTAAGGTAGCGATCGGTCCATATAAGATGTTATTACATCTAAGATTACCAGCTGCTCGCCTACTACGTGAGGATCGATCCGACGATGGGTGAGAATACAATCTCTACTTCTAAAGGAGGAGTCCGTAAGTCGTCTTTTGTTCGTTCGTCGCTGTCCCCCACACCATCGATCAGACGAAGTCACTTATCAATCTCACCCCACCAATTTTTTTTTACGTGACCGATTTTCTTTTGTCTCTACGAGCGATGTCGTTCGTCCCTCCCCTCGCTGCTTTCCATACGATGCAGCTCCCTCCTCCGGTTTTTCCTCAATTACGCCTGGTCATCTGGTGTTTTTCCTCAATTACGCCTGGTCATCTGGTTCTTTCCCCGATCTTGTTCCCGAGTTTGGAGAAATTTGGATATTTGCCACTTTCAATAGGTGGCTTCTCAAAATTGCCACTTTCAAGATTGGCTTCGTAAAATTGCCACTTAACTCATCGACTCCTTGATTAGCATGCCATTTCGCTTTTTTTATTAATTCCCCTTTTCTTTTCTCATTTATATGCACCGGACAAGACCGAACTGCCCCTGAGGGTATGTACACGTACTGATTATCCGTGTTTATCCATCTGGTATTCTCGTTCGACAGAGGTGAACAAGCGGCACGGTTTCTGGTCGTCAATAAGAACGGCTGCTGAAGCAGCCCGCCGGCACCGGCCACTCGGCTGCTTGATGCTTTCTCCGCCTGACTGCCATCGCCGCTCGCCCGTCTCCCCGCGCGCCATAGCTGCTCAGCCCGCCCGTCCGCTCGGCGCTCGTGCCACCCATACCGGTCGCCCTGGCCATTTGGGTGGGATGAGGAGACGTGCAAGGAGAGATCAATTGCTGCAGGATTCTTGAACAAAGCAAGGATAAGACTCAACATATTACCGTCCAGAATCCATGCACACGTGCGTCGGCGAGATCGGCGGCACACTGGATCTAAGCGATCCGCGGCATGGGACGTTGAGAAGATCCGCGGCACGCGACGTCTAGACAATCCGCGGCACTCTGCATCAAGGAGATCGATGAGGCACTCTGCATCGAGGAGATCCGTGAAGCAACACACACGGTATTCTCGGCGGCTGATACGCTCACATCCGCTTCAAGTGTCAACTGAAATTTGGATAGTACATGTATATGCATCAGGGGTAGTTTGGTCTTTTCCAGTGCTCATAAATGGAAAAGGAAAATGAAAATCAATAAAAGGAGGAAGGTGGCATGAAAATCAAGGAGCCAACGAGCTGAGTGGCAATTGTGCGAAGCCAATGTTGAAAGTGGCAATTTTGAGAAGCCACATATTGAAAGTGGCAAATATCCAATTTTCTCCTGAGTTTGTTGCCCACAATTGATACCCCTTCCCGATCTTTCCCCCGCCTTCTCTCATGTCGCTCTCTCCCACCCAACCGAATCTAGGGTTCTAGGACCTCCAACCCCACCCAATTCCCGTCACCACGGCGCAGGACGTCTACGTCAGGCCGCAGAAGGGTGTGGATGCGGTGGTGGTGTTATTGGCCTATGCAGAACTCTCGCCTTCACTGGATACCGTAGATTACACATCGGCCATGTTGCCATGGAAGAACAAATAGAAGAAGACATCCATGTGTTTAACTGCCATGGTTTAGCACATCGGCCATATTAAGGTATGAGCTTCTCAAGGACATCGGTGCCGGCACTTCAAGAATAATCAACGGTTGAGAGGCCTAGTAGTACAACAAGACATCGACCACACGGCCGCCATGGACTCGTCGGCGCCGTGTTGCCATGCAGCGTGCTCACCTCACGGCCGTCTTCCTGTTGTTCCTGATGTTCGCCCTGGCGCTAATCTTCCTCCACCGCCACTACTTCAGCACACGGCCGTCTTCCTGCTGTTCCTGATGTTCGCCCTGGCGCTAATCTTCCTCCACCGGCACTACTTCAGCACGCGGCCGTCTTCCTGATGTTCCTGATGTTCGACCTGGCGCTAATCTTCCTCCACCACCACTACTTCAGCACACGGCCATCTTCCTGTTGTTCCTGATGTTCGCCCTGGCGCTAATCTTCCTCCACCGCTACTACTTCAGCACCGGCGTAGCCGAGGCATCATCATTTTTTTTGATAAAAGAGAGCTTGCCTCTCCAACTTCATTTAAAGAAATCAATTGTTCACAGACTCCAGGACCGAAGCCGACCAACAAAGACTCCCCTAAATCTGACGATGCTATGTTGAAGGAGGGATCCATCCCTCCCTCCTCCCACACCGCATTATGTCAAGATTCGCTAAGACCCAGCACCAAACAGCGCCAGAGAAACCCAACACAGCTAGCGTTAACAGTTCTACTTGCTATTACATAGACGATAAAGGTCTCTGCCATCTTAGGCCAGAAGTTCAGGACACAACCCAAAAGGAACAATAAAGTAAAAAAACAAAAGAGCTAAAGGCAGCACAGAAAAAGATAAGCTTCAGCGTAGTCTGAACTTCAGGAGCCTCCCAGTGTTGGAACTCTAGTCGTCCACCCACGCGTCGCTTTGAAAATCTCCGTAGCCACCTACTCAACTTGTTTTACGCCCTCCTTCATGCGATCTATTCTTCCTTGGTTTTTCTGCAATTCACACCATTCATGCAAATTCTTAATGATCAGATTCACAGGAACACAAGGATCAATAACCCTGTGATTATAAAAAACTAGCCTGTTTCTCAGTTTCCACATCATCCAAAGCATAGCCGATATACCCGCTGTCATAAGATACTTATCATTTTTTTCAAATTTGTTAATCCATCTACCAAATATATCATTGATTTTATCAGGAACATCATGTATGTCAAAAGAGCATTTCATAACCATCCATGACATTTTAGCCACAGAGCAATGTACAAATAAATGTTCTATATCTTCCTTTCGACCACAAAAGGAACATTTTGCATCCCCCTGTCATCCTCTTTTTCAGGTTTTCCTTGGTAAGAATACTCTTCCTCAGCAATAACCACAAGAAGACCTTGACCCTGGGAGGCATTTTTGTTTTCCAGAGAAATTTGTATGGATAATGTAGTCCATTTTGGATCAAGTGTCTATAACATGTTTTGACTGTATATTTACCATCTCAAGACAAAGTCCATTTAATCTTGTCTTGGGTTTCATCGAGTGCCACACTCTCACACACCTCTCTTATGTGCTCCCACAAATGTAGAGATTCCCCACATAACGAGCTTCTGAAGCTAACTTTATCAAGCCCCTTTTTCAAAATGTGAGCCACCGACTTTTCCTTATCAAAACATATTTTGTAGATGCGTGGATAACTATCTTCTAGAGCTTTAGGGCCAATCCACCAGTCTTGCCAGAATTTAGTGTTCTCCCCATTGCCTATCTCAAATTTACACAAAGAAAAGAAAAGAAATCTTGTGTTTCATTAACTCTCCCCAAAATTGTGAGTCACCTTTTCTACTTTTGACACTGGTAATACAAGTCTTTTTAATGTATTTATGTCTCAGGATCCCCTGCCACACCCCATCTGTATTGTAAATTTTCCACTACCATTTGCATAGCAATGCTTTATTCATTAAAGCTAGATTATGAATACCCAAACCACCCATATCTTTTGGTTTGCATACCTCTCCCCATGTTACCAAGTGATACTTTTTCTTGCCATTAGTTTCTTGCCATAACAACCTAGCCCTGAAAAAGGTTATTCTCTTTTCCACTCCCACAGGAAGCCCATAAAATGACATCATGAAGTATGGAATCCCAGTCAGTGAGGATTGGATTAAAGTCAATCTCCCAGCACTAGCTAACAGTCTCCCTTGCCATGTTCCACATTTTCCTTCCATTTTATTTTCAGAAGGTTTCCAGTCTTTATTCTTAATTCTTTTCTTATCAACTGGGAGACCTAAGTCCTTCATAGGTAGTTCTCCCACAGGGCAAGTGAATATTCTGGAATATTCCTGCCTTTTATCAGCAGTTTCCCCAAACAAGAATATCTCACTCTTGTGGAAATTAATTTTCAAGCCAGACATTTGCTCAAACAGGCATAATATGTATTTTAAATTGCAAGCACTTTCATAATCATCTTGCAACAAAAAAATGGTATCATTTGCATATTGTAACATATTAACTCCCCCCTCTATAGTATCAGCGAGTAGTCCTTTAATCAAACCAGCTTTTCTTGCATTCATTAGGATAGCTAAGGCATCTGCTACTAGGTTAAACATTAAGGAGGATAGAGAATCCACCTGTCGCAGCCCTTTGTGAGTAGGAAAGTAAGGACCATAGTTTTCATTAACTTTGACACAAACTTTTTACCCCCTCTAATAGTACTAATAACCCAATCTATCCATTTATCAGAGAAACCTTTTCCTTTTAGCATTTGCATGACAAAAAGGCCATTTAATTTTATCATATGCTTTTTCAAAGTCCACTTTCAACAATAGAGCACTCTGTTTCTTGACATGCACACCATTAAGCGCTTCATGCAAAACCAACACCCCCTCCATAATATATCTACCCTCACAAAGGTTATTTGTATTGGAGATATGATCGAGCCAGCCACAAGATTAAGTCTATTCATCAAGACTTATGTAAAAAAACTAACATTCAGCAAGCAAATTGGCCTAAACTTCTGAATCTGATTTGCTTGTTTGGTTTTTGGCACCAAGGTAATGATGACATAATTCAGTCTTTTGATATCTAGGGTTCCAATATATAGATCATCAAACATTTGTTTGAGATCCTCTTTAATCAGATCCCAGAAATGTTGATAAAACTCAGCAGTGAATCCTTCTGGACCGGGGGATTTATTATGTGCCATCTGAAAGACAGCTGTCTCAATTTCCTCCAAGGAAAACTCTCCAACCAACATTTCTTTTTGATCTGGGGGTACCTTATTGGGATTATCAATACACAATGAAATGCTATAAGTGTCTGCCTCTCCGAACAGGTTTTTATAGAAATTTGTAATATAGTTAATTAGGTTTTTGTCCCCTTCCGCTTTTCCATCTTCTTGATCAAGCATTGTAATTTTGTTTTTCCTACGTCTCCCATTTGCTTTTGCATGGAAGTATTTAGTGTTGCTGTCTCCCCGAACCAATTCATCAACTTTTGCCCTCTGTTTCCATTTGGCCTCCTCCTGTACCAACAATTTATCTAGTTGAGCTCTGAGTTCCATTTGCTCTTTTCTGTCCTCCACATTCAGTCCATAGCTCTCACATTTTTTATCAATGTTATCAAGTTTGATCAATATGTCTTCTTTAGGTTCTCTGTACCATGCATTCATGTTCCTGTTCCATCCTTTCAGGACAGGTCTTAAGCTTCTCAATTTACATTACCAATTATCTCTATTAGATTTTTTTGAACCATTATTTCTCCAAGTTTTACTAATCAATTCATCCAACCCTTCTCTAATAAACTAGGAGTTTTTAAATCTAAATAAAGGGTCATTTTTTACCACATCTCCGGTATCTAAAAACAGAGGTACATGGTCAGATTTTTCTCTGCAAAGTGCAGAGACCTCTGTCAAGGGATATCTTTCTTCCCACTCTACATCACAAAGAACTCTATCTAGTTTTTCAAAGGTAGGTTGGGGTAAGTTATTGCCCCATGTGTATTGTCTACCATGCATATCCAGTTCCCTAACCCCAGCTTGTTGAAAGAACATGCAGTGCCCCCATGTTTGGTTTTGGTAATTGATGACAACCTCTATGGACTAATGGTTGCCTTGAGTTATATTTGAAGGTTTTGTCCATAGGCTTTTCTTGGAGTCCATTTTTTGGTTTCAAGGAGAGTTTGTGATGACCAAGGTGCTATTAAGGAATTATCCAAAGATTGGTCATATGAGTGTTGTGCTTATAGCAAGCATGTCTTGAAGAGGAAGAGTGTCTGATCATTCATGTTTATCTTCAAGACATCATCCAAATGAAGAGAGTTGGAAAGATTCAAGGTTGATAAAGACTAAGTCAAAGAGTGAATCAAGTTGATCAACACACAAAGCATAGAAGATGTACCGAGAGGGATCAAGCGATCCCATGGTATGGTAAACATTGTCAATTACGCTTTGTGTACTAACCCATGATCTTCGTGAGAGTTCTTTGTGGGGTTAGGTTGTGGTGTGCAAGTTCAAGTGAAGCATCACGAAGTGATCAAATGCTTGAAGCTTGCCCTCCATTGTGGTGACAATGGACTTCTGAAGATGTGCAGAAGAGAGGCTCACCCATAGTGGAGTATGGGGGAGCAATCAACTAGTCTTCTTCGAGCCAACGCAATCAAGAAAGGTGGTCCAACTTGAGGGAGTCAAGATCGTCATCATCTAGCTCAAATGGACCATGTGCAAGGCAAAGGTTTTCCCTTGATAGGTTTTCTATTTTACCAGTCTCATGGTAGTTGTGGGAGACCGGGTTATAGGATCAATTGACGTACTATCAAGGGGGGCTCTCGATGAGTTGCTTGATCGTATAGTTCGTAAAGAGCTCAAACCATTGCATCCTTGCATCATCTTTTTGGTTCTTGTTTGTTTCTTCTCCTTGTGAGATCGGAGCTTATGGTCATTTTTATGACAAGCTCGAGTTCATCGAAAACGGAGTTCACATGCATCTTCTATGATGTTTTCGATGTTGGAAGGTATGCTGGTTCTTCTCGGTTGGAGGTTTCACTCCTTTGTTTGCTAAGCATACCTCCCCTGCCTCTTCTTACTAGGGTATGCTGGTTCTTCTCGGTCGCTGTTTTGATGCTACTCGTTGTCTTGTTTCAAACAAGCTTGAGTTTGATCAATTCGGAGCTCATTTGCAGAAGTTATGGCAGTTCTGGTTTTCCTTGGAGTATACTTTGTTTTCGCAGAAGTGGCTTAAGGATGGTGCCAGCGGTAGTACCGCTGGGCCGGAGCGGCAGTACCGCTTATCGCCACAAGCAGTAGTACCACTGTCCCACAGCGGCAGTACTTCCCATAGCCATAAGCGGTAGTACGGCTCCGGTTCCGCGCTGGTACCGCCTCGACTCGAGACGTGGTTTTCTCATGTCGGGTTCAGCGGCAGTAGTAGCAGCAGTAGGAGCGCTAGTACCGCTCGTGAGCGGTAGTACCGCTTATATGCGGTACTACCGCCCCTAGGTTCTTGTTTTGTTGCTCCGTTTCCCTGCTTCTTCCGCCCGAGCGGTAGTACCGCTCGTGGAGCGGTAGTACCGCTCGTGTGCGGGCTGAGCACATAATGGTTGGATTTTCCCCCTCCTATAAAAGGGGGTCTTCTTCCCCAATGAACCTTATCCTTTAAGCTCGTGTTCTTCCCCCATTGTTGACTTTCTTCGAGCTTGCTAACTCTCAATCCCTCCATGGATTCTTGCTAGTTTTTGAGGGCAAAGAGAGAGGAGATCTAGATCCACATTTCCACCAATCGCTTTCTCCTCTATGTGAGGGGAACCCATTGGATCTAGATCTTGGAGTTCTTGGTGTTCTCCTTCTTGTTCTTCCTCTCATTTTCCTCCCTAACATTAGTTGCTTCAGTGGGATTTGAGAGAGAAGGACTTGGGCACTCCGTGTGTCCTTGCCATTGCATTTGGTGCATCGGTTTGAGTTCTCCACGGTGATACATGGAAGTTACAAGTTGAGAAACTTATTACTCTTGGGTGCTTGGTACCCTTGAGCTTGTTCCTCTTGGGTGCTTGGGCGCCCTAGACGTTTGGTGGTGTTCGGAGCTCAATCATTATGGTGTAAAGCTCCGGGCAAGCGTCGGGGTCTCCAATTAGGTTGCGAAGATCGCCCCGAGCAATTTGTCGGGTACCGGTGACCGCCCCCAAGGGTTGCCAAAGTGTACGGGTTCGGTGACCGCCCCAAGGGTCACAATTTGTACGGGTTCGGTGACCGCCCTCAAGGGTCCCTTAGTGGAATCACGGCATCTTGCATTGTGCAAGGGCGTGAGGAGATTACGGTGGCCCTAGTGGCTTCTTGGGGTGCATTGTGCCTCCACACCGCTCCAAACGGAGATTCGCATCCGCAAGGGTGTGAACTTCGGGATACATCGTCGTCTTTGTGTGCCTCGGTTATCTCTTACCCGAGCCCTTTACTTATGCACTTTACTTTGTGATAGCCATATTGTTTCTTGTCATATATCTTGCTATCACTTAGTTGTTTATCTTGCTTAGCGTAATTTGTTGGTGCACATAGGTGAGCCTAGTTGTTTTATGTTTTGTGCTTGAAAAATTAACCGTTAGGTTTATTCCGCATTTGTTCAAGCCTCTACCGTAAATATTTTAAAACGCCTATTCACCACCCCCCTCTAGGCGACATCCACGATCTTTCACTTGTTCTATAATCACATTAAATAGGAAGCTCCAATGCCCCGGTGTGCCAGGTTTGTTTTTTTCAGAGGCTTTCCTTATATTATTGATGTCTCCTCCCATCAGGATGGGGTTTACAATTTTTTGAAAAACCCTAGCCAACTCAGCAAGAAATCTTGTTTTTCCAGATGGCTGAGCATCTCCATATACCACCACCAAATCCCAAATGAACTTGCTTTTTACATCTCGAATAGTCATTTTTGTAAAATATTCCCCATTTTCCTGAGCAATGACATCTAAAGTAATATAGTTCATTCCAAGAAATAGACCCCCTGATTTTCCTCTTGATGGGACATGATGCCAATGAAAATCTCTCCCTCCACAAATCCCATGTAGATCATTTTTAGAGAAATGGTCTCTCATAGTTTCTTGCAAACCCATGAAGTCTACCTTCATATCCATTATCATTTCTCTCATAAATCTCTTCTTAATATCCCCCCAAACCCCCTCATATTCCAGAAAACTCCTCTCATTTTTTCCTACCCTTTTTCCAGATCTTTTTTTGTTTTTAATTTTAATGACAGATTTCTTTCCAGAATTTCTGAAAGATCTGTCATTATTTTTATTCTTACCGCCATAGAACATTTGTCTGAATTCCTCTCATCCTTTCATCTCTTCCTTCTCACCACTTTCTAGATCACCTCCCAATAATTCCTCAATATCATGATCCCCTGTATCTATCATCTGAGCATTATTATTGTCCTCATTTTTTTCAGCACAAATTTCCTCACCTTTTTTGCTGTTATTAACTAACCAGAGATCAATTCTAGCTTTTTCAACCATCTTAATCAATTGATATTATGTTCAATCTTATCAATATCATCTCCTAAGTTCACCCCACTTTTGCAGCCACCCCATTAAGAATTGTATTAGAGGTATGTAAAATGTCAGGTATGTTTTGCTTACCATAATTGTCTTTATCAGCACCCTCTTCTTTGCCATCTCTTCAATGTTGCAGTCTTCTTTACCTTTGTTCCTGTCACTTCTTCTGTACATGTCCATACTTTTGGCATCTAACTCCCCCCTTTCAGCTTTCTTAACCATGTCCTCAAAGAAGTCTGGATCATGACTGGCAGTATAGTCCACAGGCTATAAGTACCCATCTTCCACTTCTCATCCTAGAGCTTTCAGTTGCTTGTCAATATCTTCCAGAGTATCCATTTTTTCCAATGTCACTCCCTCAACTGTATTATCCATGTTTTCCTCCTCTCCGTCTTCAGTCACCGGCGGTGAGTCTCCCCCAACCTCATATCTGTTCACCCTTTGTTGGAGTAGTTCATGTTATCTTTTAATCTCCTTCTCCAGTTCTATTTTTATCTTTTTCAGCCTCTTGTCTCTTCCTTTCTTCAACAGCTAGTTGTGCAGCCTGTCTAGCTGCCATCTCCTCTAGCAATTCCAATCTAGCCAACAATTTGTTTCCCCCTTCTGACATCTCCCCTCCCCTTCCTTCTTTTTGTAGCTACATTCTCCTCCACTATCCTTTTTTGGGGAGTTATTAACAACAAATTTTTCATATTGTGCTAAGGACACCCCCCCAAGGCACACTTGATTTCTTCTGGTCTTCTTGATTTCCTTTCATCTTCTTATCACTTTCTTTTGGATCAACTACTTCATCTAGATTAATATAGTCAAAGACCTTCCTTTTTTCCCTTCTTCAATTTTGTACCACCCTTGCTCAGCCACTGACTCTAGAGAAAATTCAATATCATACGGCAGCAATTCTTTTGTAGTGATCTCAGTTCCAAATGGAATCTTATGTAAGTCCCTGACCCCCACTTTCAGCTTAATTTCCTCTCTATTATGAATGTGTTCTACATCCACCTCCACCACTGGCCCTAGAGCCGATCCAATCTCACAAACCCCAGGAAATGTCTTAGAGAATCTGGCACCCCATGCATCTGAATCCATATGGAATGTCATTTTCCTTTGACCTTGTCATCAGGGCTCCAAAAGTCCACTTCTATCACTGCCGTTGCACCAAGAAGTGTGATTTTTTCAAAGTTTTTCAATTCCACCAGTTTAGCTTTGTTGGGAAATCTGACCAAGAAAGTCTTATGGCTTTGAAATTTGTCCCTCCATGTCCATCCCCAATCAAACATTCTAGCCAAACCCTACACCAAAGTGGTCTCATTCAACAGCCCAGAGTGCACTGTGATTATGGCCATTGGATTAGCATGTTCAACAACAGAGATTTGTTTAGTATTTTGGACCAGCAAACACCCCAGACCTTTGGCTCCATATCCTACATATTTGGCTACTAGTTTTGGTTGTCTGAGGATAGTGCAATCTTCTGTCCTATGAGAACCTCTCCGACAGACCACACAAAACACATTGTTTCTACAATCCTTACTAACATGGCCATTTTCTTTACACTTTCCACAGATGATCTCTTTTCCATGCCCTCCTACATTCTTGTTTCCACTCCCTTTGTCACTAGCTTCCTTTTCTCCATGTGGGACTGTTAGCACCCCCCCTTGGGTACATTTGCCGATAGGTATTGATAATGTTGTGCCATCTGCTCAGGTGGAATGAACCCTAATTGTCCCATTCCAAGCCCCACAGGTAGAACCTAGGACAAATTCTGAGTGGAGGCTACAGGAACATCCCTTCCCTCATTTTGCTTCACACGATTTCCCTCTCTCTGATTATGCTCTGGATCACCTCCTCTCTGTCCTGAGACAGTTACCTCATATCTGCCCTCTGCTCTAGCCTGATACTCAAATCTTCCTTTGTTTCCACCAAAACTTCCAGATCCAGCAGCTCTTCTCTCCTCATATCCACTCCCTCCTCCAAAGTTGTTATGAAATATGTCTCCACCACTGCCTATTCCTGCCCCATCTTTGAATCTGAAATTCTCACCCCCCTCTCTTCTATCCCCATAGCCCTGATTCCTATGATCAAATCTCCCAAAGTTTCTGCCAGGTGAGGAGTTGTTTCTGGCTGAAGAAAAGTTACCTCTCCCCAAAGGACCTCCTCTCCCTACCCCAGCCTTCCAATTCCCTGACCTTCCAACCATCTCTACTTCTTCACTGCCTTGAGCTTCCACCGCCTCCTCACTCTCATAAAGGTGGAGGAAGAAGGGGTCAATAAACCCTAGGGAGGGGATGGGTGAAAGCACAAGTGCTCCCTGGGTGATTTTGGTAATTAATTTTAACATATCTCTTGTTGGACTAATACTTTTATCTAGTATATTTCAGATAAGTTCAAATGTGGAGTGGCATGGACAAGAGGATGTGGAACCCCTTCAAGATACTAAGGACAGAAGATTGGCAAAAGCTCAAAGCTCAAGACTCTTCATTTTCATTTTAGTGATCCAAGATCACATTGAGTCCATAGGAAAGCCAATACTATTAAAAGGGGATGAGGTGTTGCTTAATGGCTTGCTTGCTCAAAGTGCTTAGTAATATGCTCCAAAGCCCTCAACCACTTTCTCAATTCCACATTTGTCCCAAAACCTAAAGTCAAACTTGGCCCCACCGATTTGATCTATTCGGCGCCACCGAGTTCACTTGACATAGCCACTGTCAGAAACCCTAATCAGTTCGGTCTCACAGAGATGGGCTTGCAAACTCTCTGTTGCCTGTTGCAATAATTTCGGTCTCACCGAGATACGCAATCGGTCCCACCGAGTTTGCTTGACCAACTCTCTGTTTTGCTTCTTACCAAAATCGGTCTCACCGAGTTTGTGTAATCGGTCAAACCGAGTTGAAGTTTTACCCTAACCCTAGCACATTGGTCCCACCGAGTTGATCATATCGGTCCCACTAAAAATCCTAACGTTCACATTTTGAACTAAATCGCTCTGACCGAGTTTCATGATTCGGTCCCATCGAGTTTGGTAAATTGTGTGTAATAGTTAGATTTTGTGTGGAGGCTATATATACCCCTCCACCCACTCTTCATTCGTGGAGAAAGCCATCAGAACGTGCCTACACTTCCAGCATTCATTTTCTGAGAGAGGAACCACCTACTCATGTGTTGAGACCAAGTCATTCCATTCCAACCACAAGAATCTTGATCTTTAGCCTTTCCCAAGTTGCTTTCCACTCAAATCATCTTTCCACCAAATCCAAATCTGTGTGAGAGAGTTGAGTGTTGGGGAGACTATCATTTGAAGCACAAGAGCAAGGAGTTCATCATCAACACACCATCTATTACCTTTTGGAGAGTGGTGTCTCCTAGATTGGTTAGGTGTCACTTGGGAGCCTCCGTCAAGATTGTGGAGTTGAACCAAGGAGTTTGTACGGGCAAGCAGATCGCCTACTTCGTGAAGATATACCCTATTGAGGCAAGTCCTTCGTGGGCGATGGCGATGGTGGGATAGACAAGGTTGCTTCTTAGTGGAACCTTCGTGGGTGGAACCCTCCGTGGACTCGCGCAGCCGTTACCCGTCGTGGGTTGAAGTCTCCATCAACGTGGATGTATGATAGCACCACCTATCGGAACCATGCCAAAAATCTCCGTGTCTCCAATTGCGTTTGCACACTCCAATCTCATCCATTTACTTTCTTGCAATTTGCATGCTTTACTTTCCGCTGCTCATATACTCTTACCATGCTTGCTTGAAATGTATTGTGAATGTTTAAACTTGTGCTAAAACTCCACCTTAACTTGAAGAAATTAAAAACAGCTACTTTTCTTTGTTGAGGGTCTAATCACCCCCCTCTAGATACCTCTTCTTAATCCTTTCAATTGGTATCAGAGCATTAGTCTCCATTGCTTTGGTTTAATCACCATTGGAGGAAGATGGATGAGTCTATGTTGGGGAGTCTTAGACGTAGAGTGCCTATACTTGATGGAGAGTTCTTTCATGAGTGGAAAAATGAGATGCTTGAGATTTTCAATGAATATCACTTGAACAAGTACATTACTACCCCTTGTGCTCGCCTTGTTGACCCCTTGATGAGTCTATTGACATGATCCGTAATCTTAGAACTATCAATTTAATCACTAGAGGATTACCTAGAAACTTGATTGCTAGCTTGCCTACTCTTTATTGTTCTTACACCATATGGAGATTTCTTGAGGAACGATTTCCATACTACTCCTTGCAAAACTTAGATGAAATTCTTCATAAGTCTATTGCCTTGAGTAAGATGAATTCCAATGATCCTAAGTTTGGTGATTGTCTATTTGAGCTTACTAACCTCATGCGTGCCAGAGGAGATGTTGGAATCATTAGCAATATCATCTCCGAAGCCATTATAATTCATAAATATGAATATTGTGATGATCATTTATCTAATGAATCACTCTCTCTAGGAATTGATCCATCACAAGACGATGTTAAACATGGATACTATGATGAGGATGATGATAGTGACTTTGATCTCGATGAGTCTATGAGATACTTTGGTCTAATGGCGAATCTTCGCGGCTACATGGCTGGAGGAAAGGAATGGGTTCTTGATAGTGGATGTACCGATCACATGACCAGAGACAAGGATATGTTTTGCGAGCTTGCTGAAAATGACGGCCCTCGAAAGTATGTCACCTTTGGTGATAACTCAAAGGGTAAGGTGGTTGGCTTTGGTAAGGTGGCCATCTCACATGATAGCTCCATACAAAATGTCATGCTCGTTGAATCTGTTGGCTATAATTTACTTTCTGTATCTAGACGTGCGGACTTTGCTTTCAGTGTCCTATATACTAAAGTAGATTGCCAAGTGTTTCATAGAGATAATCATAAAATGGCCTTTAATGGTATATGTAGAGGTGATCTTTACATTGTTTATTTCACTAAAAAAGCTCAACCTAAAACTTGCTTAATTGCTAAATCTTCTAAAGGTTGGTTATGGCATAGAAGGTTAGGTCATGTGGGCATGCGAAATCTTGATAAGCTTATTAAAGGTGATCATATCCTTGGAGTGAAAGATGTTATATTTGACAAGGATAGATTGTGCAGTGCTTGCCAAGCAGGAAAACAGGTTGGAGGAAGCCACCCCGTGAAGAACATCATGACCACAAGAAGACCGCTCGAGCTAATTCATATGGATCTCTTTGATCCCAATGCCTATAAAAGTCTTGGCGGAAACTCTTCTGGTCTAGTCATAGTCGATGAATTTTCAAGATTTAGGTGGGTGTTCTTTCTTGATGATAAATCGCAGGTCCAAAAGATCTTCAAGAACTTCGCCAGGAAGGCCTAAAATCAATTTGAATCAAAGATCAAGAAGGTTCACAGCGACAACGGAACGGAGTTGAAGAACGCAAATGTGGATACCTTTCTTGACAAAGAAGGGATTTCACACGAGTCCTCGGCTACGTACACGCCTCAACAAAATGGAGTTGTTGAGAGGAAGAACTGGACTCTTATAGAGATGGTGAGAATGATGCTTGATGTGTACAAGACTCCAAAACACTTTTGGGCAGAAGCGGTTGAGACAGCTTGTCATGCAACAAATCGCTTGTATCTTCACAAGCTACTCGGCAAGACGGCATACGGGCTTCTCACCCGTAACAAACCCCAAGTTGGATACTTTCGAGTATTTGACTCAAAGTTCTATATTCTTCATAAGCATCCTCATTCTAATTTTGCTCCTAAATCTCATGAGGTTTCCTACTTGGTTATGGCTCAAACTCTCACACCTACCGTGTCTACAACAATTTCACCCGAAAGGTTGAAGACACGGTAGATGTGAAGTTTGATGAATCTAACGACTCACAAGTAGAGCAACTGCCAATTGATGTAGGAGACAAAGACCCTTCGGAAGCAATCCAAGACTTGTCTATTGGCAAGATTCATCCAATGGAGGTGAAGGAGAGTACCTTGTCCGTCCAAGTGGAAGCTCCTACCTCACGACAAGGTGAACCAAGAGTTGATATGGAAGCATCCACAAGTGGGACACGCCAAGATGAAGAAAACGAGGAAGTACACCAAGATGAACCTCATCAACCTCCTTCTCCACCTCGACAATAGAATGACAACATCAACAACGAAGATGGCCAAGAAGAAGAACAAAATGATGATGAAGATGTTCCACCCCGACCCAAGCAAAAGCTCTCACGAGTTCGAGCAAGAGTTTCAAGAGACCATCCCGTCAAACAAATCTTCAATGATATCCAAACCGTGAGAATCACTCGCTCTAAAACTCGTTTGGCTAATTTTTCTGAACATTATTCATTCATCTCTAGCATTGAACCTATGAAGGTTGAAGAAGCATTGGAAGATCCGGATTGGATAAATGCCATGCATGAAGAGCTAAACAATTTCGAGAGGAACCAAGTGTGGAAATTGGTTGAGAAGACCGACAACAACCACAACATCATCGGTACCAAATGGGTGTTTCGCAACAAGCAAGATGAATACAAGTCATTCACAACAAAGCACGTCTCGTCGCACAAGGCTACACTCAAGTCGAAGGTATGGACTATGGTGAGACATATGCCCCCATTGCTAGACTTGAGTCCATTCGCATCTTACTTGCCTATGCTACTCACCATGATATTACCTTGTACCAAATGGACATTAAAAGTGCTTTTCTAAATGGTGAAACTAAGGAGGAAGTTTACGTTAAACAACCTCCCGGCTTTTGTTAATTCTAAGAAACCTGACCATGTTTACAAACTTCACAAAGCTTTTTATGGTCTTAAACAAGCTCCTAGTGCGTGGTATAAATGCTTGACCAAGTTCCTTATTGAAAAAGGCTTTGAGATTGGAAAAATTGATTCAATCCTTTTTACTAAAAGGGTTAATGGAGAATTATTTTTGTGCCAAATTTATGTTGATGATATCATATTTGGTTAGACTAACCCTCATTTTAGTGAGAAGTTTGGAAAGCTAATGTCGGAGAAGTTTGAGATGTCTATGATGAGTGAGCTCAAATTCTTTCTTGGTTTGCAAATAAAGCAAACTAAGGAGGGTACCTTTGTCTCTAAAACAAAGTACACCAAGGACTTATTCAAGAAGTTCAACATGCAAGAATGCAAAGGTATGAATACACCCATGCCTACTAGTGGACATCTTGACTTGACTAAGGATGGCGAACCGGTTAATCAAAAGGTTTACCGCTCTATGATTGGTTCATTGTTATATCTATGTGCCTCCCGTCCCGATATTATGCTAAGTATGTGCATGTGTGCACAATATCAAGCGGCCCCTAAAGAATGTCATCTTAAGGCTGTGAAAAGGATAGTGAGATACTTAATCCATACACCAAATTTTGGCATTTATACTAAGAGGTCTTCTTTTGATCTTGTTGGCTACTCCGACTCAGACTATGCCGGTGACAAGGTTGATAGAAAGTCCACTTAGGGTACTTGTCAATTTCTTGGTGGATCTCTTGTGTCTTGGTCCTCCAAGAAACAAAAGTTGGCATCCTTATCCACCATCGAAGGGGAATACATTACCGCTGGTTCATGTTGTGCTCAATTACTTTGAATGACCCAAACTCTTAAAGAATATGGGATCTATGTGAAACATGTTCCATTGCTTTGTGACAATGAAAGTGCTATTAAGATTGCTCATAATCTAGTGCAACATTATCGAACGAAGCATATTGAAGTTGTTCATCATTTCATTCGAGATCATGTTGCCAAAGGGGACATTGATCTTAAGCACGTTCGTACAGATAAGCAATTGGCGAATATATACACCAAACCGCTTGATGACAAAGTATTTTGCTGCTTGAGAGGTGAATTGAACATTATTGATGCTTCAAACTTGGAGTAGACACTCCATTTGGATACATGCAAAGCATGAGCCTTTGACTAATCCTTGATATTTCTCTTATGATGATGATCATATGTCATGGATATATTTGCACCCTTGCATGCTGTCTAACCCTTGTAGGTACTTGGATGAATCCAAATCTATGAGATTGCAAATCACTCACATCATGAGCAGTCTCTGCATCACGAAGTCTCTACGACAAGGTGGTTGAAGACAAGGAAGCATGAAACCTTTCCACATATCCTTTGAAAATTACTTATATAAAATTTCATTTGGTATCAAATTCATGATTTTCATTTTGGACACACAAGTGCTCTTCCTTGCAAGACTAACCCATGTAGGTAGATGAACTCAGACTACGAGTGGTGCTCCCAGTCATTGATGAGCTACATCAACCTTGACCATCCCACACAAGTTCAACTACATGATCAAGTTCAACACCATCACCCAAGGTATGTTATTCCATCTTAGAGAAGCTTTACCCCCAAGTCATGGGTCAAAGTAGCTCAAAAAGATGTGAATACATCAAAATGCTTAAACGAAATATGGTAACCCCATTTTGAGCTTAAACGATGAGTATGACCTATGATCAAGTGCCTTCACTTGACTTCTAAGTCAATATACTCTAACATAGGTGACTTTGTCGCCGACCAATTCTAGATGAAGTTCTCTAGTGTTTTTCCAAGTTCTTGCATTTGTCTCTTCCATGGTTGTTTCCCTTCTTTATTCAAAAAAAAACTTCATCTAGATTTATTTCTTTTCTTTGTTATGTTCTGCATTCCCTACATCCAATTCATTGCAAATATTTCAGTTAATTCCTTGCAAATCTTTGTGAGATCTTATTTGCCTAGTGAGCTGAGATGGCAATTGTTCTCTCTCTGTGTTGAACTCGGACACACTGGTTTGTCTCTTTTGGTCAAACCGAACCATTTCGATGCCACCGAACAAAATAAATTGGTGTTACCAATTTCAATGTTGAGAAGACGATTTGCCATTTGCATCCTGCATATTTGTTCCAGCTCCACTCGATGATTCTTGTCCTCTACCAGCATCACATTCTATAAGCTGCTTTGTTATGTGACTCAAGGACCAAACCTATTCGACTCACATTCCAGAAGACCCTTCTTGAAAATTGATGTCAAAGGGGGGGGGGAGAGAGATCACATTAAAGCTTAATCACATCAAAGGGGGAGAGTGCTTAATAACATCAAAAGGAGAGAGAACCCCAGATGCTTGGTATTCAAGAGGAGAGAAGTCACATGTCTTTAAGAGGGGAAAGACATGTTAGTATGTGTTATGATTGTTTTGTGATGATTTTCTTGTTTTCCTCTGATTTTCTTTTCTCTACCTTCTCCTAGTATCCCATATAAGATTTAGGGGGAGAAAGACATCTTAGGGAAGGAAATCTTCGAATTCATTGCACATCTTTACTCTTTGGGGACATGTCTATACTCAAATAGAGTACCTAATACTCACTCACTACATGTCATCCCAATCTTGGTACTCTTGTGGTTTGTTGATGTTTCTGTGTTATCTAACCTTGTTTGCTCAGATTCATTGAGGGAGTCCTGGACTAAGGGGTCCTTGGGCATCCGGCCTGTTAGTCATGGGCCGGACTGATGGGCTGTGAAGATACGAAGACCGAAGACTGCACCCGTGTCCGGATGGGATTCATTAAGGGAGTCCTGGACTAAGGGGTCCTCGGGCCTCCGGCCTGTTAGCCATGGGCCGGACTGATGGGCTATGAAGATACGAAGACCGAAGACTGCACCCGTGTCCGGATGGGACTCTCCTTGGCGTGGAAGGCAAACTTGGCGACCAAATATGTAGATTCCTTTCCTTGTAACCGACCCTGTGTAACTCTAGATCCTCCTGGTGCTTATATAAACCGGAGGACATAGTCCGGATGAGGACATACTCATTACCATAGTCATATAGGCTAGACTTCTAGGGTTTAGCCATTATGATCTCGTGGTAGATCAACTCTTATAATACTCATATTCATCAAGATCAATGAAGCAGGAAGTAGGGCATTACCTCCATAGAGAGGGCCCGAACCTGGGTAAACATCGTGTCCCCTGTCTCCTGTTACCATCAACCTTAGACGCACAGTTCGGGACCCCCTACCCGAGATCCGCCGGTATTGACACCAACATTGGTGCTTTCATTGAGAGTTCCACTGTGTCGTCCCCAAAAGGTTTGATGGCCCATTCAATCGTCAACAACAATGTTGTCCAAGGAGAAACCTTCCTCCCCAGACAGATCTTCATATTCGGCGGCTTCGCACTATGGGCCAACTCGCTTGGCTGATTAGAACAGATCGACAGCTATGCCCCTGGCCATCTGGTCAGATTCGGGAGCTTGAACTACGTCATGGACGTCCGTGGAGACTTGATCTTTGCTGGATTTGAGACCGCAGCGATCGCTCCTGGTCACCCCAATGAACATGACCTAAATCTGTCATCGGACCGCATCCAGGAGATTGCTCCTGTAACTGCTCTGGCCGTAGATCCGGAGCATATTGCGCCATCCAAGGACACGAGGATCAACCCCAACACGGAGGCCATAGATTCCACAGTGTTGGAGCTGAACATAGACCTAAAGTCACACGACGTCTTTGTCACCGGAACTCCGGACTCGCCTCTGGTCATAAATTCCGAGCCATGTGCATCCGTGGACGCCGAACTTGATCGCTTATCGATCTTTGAGTTTAGCGCCGCAGACATCTTCCAACACTCGCCCTTCGGCGATGTGCTAAACTCATTAAAGAATCTGTCCCTGGCGGGGGACTCACAGCCAAACTATGTCCGGTTACAACTGGAGGCTGATGATGGGGGAGAATTCAGCTTCCCACCCGCCACCAACTTCATAGCCACTGTCTAAGACTTAACCAGCGTGCTTGATTACAACTCCGACGACATTGATGGTATGGACGATGATGCCGACGAGGAGCAGGGCCAAAACCCGCCGCTTACCGGACGCTGGACGGCCACTTCCTCATATGACGTTTACATGGTGGATACACCTAAAGAAACTAACAACGGCGACAAGGAGGATCCAGTTAAGGACAAATCTCTTGAGACACAGCCCCGGCACCGGCATCAGTAGCGCCGGTCTAAGTCACATCGTACAAAAGACAACAACACCGGCACCGTTGAAAATAATACTCCGGACGGAGCCGAAGACAATGAAGCCCCTGTTGGGGCAATCTCCGAACAGGATGAACGGGAGGACGGGCACGTTAGCCCTGATGAACAGGCCATACACGAAGACTCGTAGGATAGTAATTATCTTCCGCTCTCCAAGGAAGAGGATGTTTGGGAACGTAGTAATTTCAAAAAAATTCCTACGCACATGCAAGGTCATGGTGATGCATAGCAACGAGAGGGGAGAGTGTTGTCCATGTACCCTCGTAGACCGTAAGCGGAAGCGTTATGACAACGTGGTTGATGTAGTCGTACGTCTTCACGATCCGACCGATCCAAGCACCGAACGTACGGCACCTCCGAGTTCAGCACACGTTCGGCTCGATGACGATCCCCGGACTCCGATCCAGCAGGGTTTTGGGGATGAGTTCCGTCAGCACGACGGCGTGGTGACGATGATGATGTTCTACCGACGCAGGGCTTCGCCTAAGCACCGCAACGATATGACCGAGGTGGAATATGGTGGAGGGGGCACCGCACACGACTAAGGAACGATCACAAAGATCAACTTGTGTCTCATGGGGTGCCCCCCTACCCCCGTATATAAAGGAGCAAGGGAGGAGGAGGCCGGCCCTAGGAGGAGGGCGCGCCAAGGGGAGTCCTACTTGTTGGGGAACGTAGTAATTTCAAAATTTTCGTACGCACACGCAAGATCATGGTGATGGCATAGCAACGAGAGGGGAGAGTGTTGTCCACGTACCCTCGTAGACCGTAAGCGGAAGCGTTAGCACAACGCAGTTGATGTAGTCGTACGTCTTCATGATCCGACCGATCCAAGCACCGAACGTACGGCACCTCCGAGTTCAGCACACGTTCAGCTCGATGACGATCTCCGGCCTCCGATCCAGCAAAGCTCCGGAGATGAGTTCCGTCAGCACGACGACATGGTGATGGTGATGATGTTCTACCGGCGCAGGGCTTCGCCTAAACTCCGCGTCGATATGACCAGGTGGAATATGGTGGAAGGGGGCACCGCACACGGCTAAGGAACGATCCGTAGATCAACTTGTGTGTCTATGGGGTGCCCCCCGCCCCCGTATATAAAGGATCCAGGGGGGAGGAGGCGGCCGGCCAAGGAGGGCGCGCCTAGGGGGGATTCCTACTCCCACCGGGAGTAGGACTCCCTTTTTTCCAAGTAGGAGTAGGAGAAGGGGGAAAGAGGAGGAAGAGGGGAAGGAAAGGGGGGCGCCGCCCCCCTTCCCTTGTCCTATTCGGATTAGGAAGGGGAGGGGCGCGCGGCCCCTTCCTGCCTCCTTACCTCTTCTCCCTCGAGGCCCATGTAGGCCCAATAACCCCCCGTGGGGTTCCGGTAACCTCCCGGTACTCTGGTAAAATGCCGATTTCACCCGGAACGATTCTGATGTCCAAATATAGGCTTCCAATATATCGATCTCGTCATGTCCGTGATCACATCCGGGACTCCGAACAAACTTCGGTACATCAAAACTTATAAACTCATAATAAAACTATCATCGTAACGTTAAGCGTGCGGACCCTACGGGTTCGAGAACTATGTAGACATGACCTAGAACTATTCTCGGTCAATAACCAATAGCGGAACCTGGATGCCCATATTGGTTCCTACATATTCTACGAAGATCTTTATCGGTCAAACCGCATAACAACATACGTTGTTCCCTTTGTCATCGGTATGTTACTTGCCCGAGATTCGATCGTCGGTATCCAATACCTAGTTCAATCTTGTTACCGGCAAGTCTCTTTACTCGTTACGTAATGCATCATTCCATAACTAACTCATTAGCTACATTGCTTGCAAGGCTTATAGTGATGTGCATTACCGAGAGGGCCCAGAGATACCTCTCCGACAATCAGAGTGACAAAACCTAATATTGAAATACGCCAACCCAACATGCACCTTCGGAGACACCTGTAGTAGTCCTTTATAATCACCCAGTTACGTTGTGACGTTTGGTAGCACCCAAAGTGTTCCTCCGGTAAACGGGAGTTGCATAATCTCATAGTTACAGGAACATGTATAAGTCATGAAGAAAGCAATAGCAATATACTAAACGATCAAGTGCTAGGCTAACGGAATGGGTCAAGTCAATCACATCATTCTCCTAATGATGTGATCCCGTTAATCAAATGACAACTCTTTTGTCCATGGCTAGGAAACATAACCATCTTTGATAAACGAGCTAGTCAAGTAGAGGCATACTAGTGACACTATGTTTGCCTATGTATTCACACATGTATTATGTTTCCGGTTAATACAACTCTAGCATGAATAATAAACATTTATCATGATATAAGGAAATAAATAATAACTTTATTATTGCCTCTAGGGCATATTTCCTTCAGTCTCCCACTTGCACTAGAGTCAATAATCTAGTTCACATCGCCATGTGATTTAACATCAATATTCATATCTGTATATGATTAACACCCATAGTTCACATCGTCATGTGACCAACACCCAAAGGGTTTACTAGAGTCAATAATCTAGTTCACATCGCTTATGTGATTAACACCCAAAGAGTACTAAGGTGTGATCATGTTTTGCTTGTGAGAGAAGCTTAGTCAACGAGTCTGTCACATTTAGAGCCGTATGTAATTTGCAAATATTCTATGTCTACAATGCTCTGCGCGGAGCTACTCTAGCTAATTGCCCCCACTTTTAATATTTATCCAGATTGAGATTTAGAGTCATCTGGATCGGTGTGAAAGCTTGCACCGATGTAACTCTTTACGACGGGCTCTTTTATCACCTCCATAATCGAGAAATATTTCCTTAGTCCTCACTAAGGATATTCTTGACCAATGTCCAGTGATCTACTCCTAGATCACTATTGTACTCCCTTGCCAAATTCAGAGCAAGGTATACAATAGGTCTGGCACATAGGATAGCATACTTTATAGAATCTATGACTGAGGCATAGGAAATGACTTTCATTCTCTTTTCTATTGTCTGCCGTGGTCGGGATTTGAGTCTTACTCAATTTCACACCTTTGCAACACAGGCAAGAACTCTTTCTTTGACTGTTCCATTTGAACTATTTCAAAATCTTGACAAGGTATGTACTTATTGAAAAACTTATCAAGCGTCTTGATCTATCTCAATAGATCTTGATGCTCAATATGTAAGTAGTTTTGTCGAGGTCTTTCTTTGAAAAAACTCCTTTCAAACACTCCTTTATGCTTTGCAGAATAATTCTACATTATTTCCGATCAATAATATGTCATTCACATATACTTATCAGAAATGTTGTAGTGCTCCCACTCACTTTCTTGTAAATACATGCCTTTCCAAAAGTCTGTATAAAACCATATGCTTTGATCAACTCATCAAAGCGTATATTCCAACTCCGAGATGCTTGCACCAGTCCATTGATGGATTGCTGGAGCTTGCACGCTTTGTTAGCATCTTTAGGATTGACAAAACCTTCTAGTTGCATCATATACAACTCTTCTTTAATAAATCCATTAAGGAATGCAGTTTTTACATCCATTTGCCAGATTTCATAAAATGTGGCAATTGCTAATATGATTCAGACAGACTTAAGCATCGATACGAGTGGGAAAATCTCATTGTATTCAACACCTTGAACTTGTCAAAAAACCTTTTTGCGACAAGTCGAGCTTTGTAGATAGTAACACTACTATCAACGTCCGTCTTCCTCTTGAAGATCCATTTATTTTCTATGGCTTGCCGATCATCGGGCAAGTCCACCAAAGTCCACACTTTGTTCTCATACATGGATCCTATCTCAGATTTCATGGCCTCCAGCCATTTCGCGGAATCTGGGCTCATCATCGCTTCCTCATAGTTTGTAGGTTTATCATGGTCTAGTAACATGACATTCAGAACAGGATTACCGTACCAATCTAGTGCGGACCATACTCTGGAAGACCTACGAGGTTCTGTAGTAACTTGATCTGAAGTTTCATGATCATCATCATTAGCTTCCTCACTAATTGGTGTAGGAATCACTGTAACTGATTTCAGTGATGAACTATTTTCCAATTCGGGAGAAGGTACAGTTACCTCATCAAGTTCTACTTTCCTCCCACTCACTTCTTTCGAGAGAAACTCCTTCATTTTTAGCAACGAATGTTTTGCCTTCGGATCTGTGATAGAAGGAGTACCCAACAAATTCCTTTGGGTATTCTATGAAGACGCACTTCTCCGATTTGGGTTTGAGCTTATCAGGTTGAAAACCTTTTTCATATAAGCATCGCAACTCCAAACTTTAAGAAACGACAGCTTAGGTTTACTGCTAAACCATAATTCATACGGTGTCGTCTCAACGGATTTAGATGGTGCCCTATTAAACGTGAATGCAGCTGTCTTTAATGCATAACCCCAAAATGATAGTGGTAAACTGATAAGAGATATCATAGATCGCACCATATCTAGTAAAGTACGATTACGACGTTCGGACACACCATTACATTGTGGTGTTCCAGGTGGCGTGAGCTGTGAAACTATTCCAGATTATTTTAATTGAAGACCAAACTCATAACTCAAATATTCGTCTCCGCGATCAGATCGCAGAAACTTTATTTTCTTGTTACGATGATTTTTCCACTTCACTCTGAAATTCTTCGAACCTTTCAACTATTTCAGACTTATGTTTCATCAAGTAGATATACCCATATCTGCTCAAATCATCTTGTGAAGGTCAGAAAATAATGATACTTGCCACGAGCATCAACACTCATTGGATCGCATACATCGGTATGTATTATTTCCAATAAGTCAGTAGCTTGTTCCATTGTTCCGGAGAACGAAGTTTTAGTCATCTTGCACAAAAGGCACGGTTCGCAAGCATCAAATGATTCATAACCAAGTGATTCCAAAAATCCATCTTTATGGAGTTTCTTCATGCGCTTTACACCGATATGACCCAAACGGCAGTGCCACAAATAAGTTGCACTATCATTATTAACTTTGCATCTTTTAGCATCAATATTATGAATATGTGTATCACTACGATCGAGATCCAATAAACTATTTTCATTGGGTGTTTGACCATCGAAGGTTTTATTCATGTAAACAGAACAACAATTATTCTCTAACTTTAAATGAATAACCGTATAAACATGATCAAATCATATTCATGCTCAACGCAAACGCCAAATAACATTTATTTAGGTTTAACACTAATCCCGATAGTATAGGGAGTGTGCGATGATGATCATATCAATCTTGGAACTACTTCCAACACTCATCGTCACTTCCCCTTCAACTAGTCTTTGTTTATTCTGTAAATCCTGTTTCGAGTTACTAATCTTAGCAACCGAACAAGTATCAAATACTCAGGGGCTACTATAAACACTAGTAAATCACACATCAATAACCTGTATATCAAATATACCCTTGTTCACTTTGCCATCCTTCTTATCCACCAAATATTCAGGGCATTTCCGCTTCTAGTGACCATTTCCTTTGCAGTGTAAGCACTCAGTTTCAGGCTTTGGTCCAGCTTTGGTCTTCTTCACGGGAGTGACAACTTGTTTGCCATTCTACTTGAAGTTTCCCTTTCTTTCCCTTTGCCCTTTTATTGAAACTAGTGGTCTTGTCAATCATCAACACTTGATGCTCTTTCTTGATTTCTACCTTCGTTGATTTCAACATCACGAAGAGCTTGGGAATCATTTTCGTCATCCCTTGCATTATAGTTCCTCACGAAGTTCCACTAACTTGGTGATGGTGACTAGAGAATTCTGTCAATCACTATCTTATCTGGAAGATTAACTCCCACTTGATTCAAGCGATTGAAGTACACAGACAATCTGACACATGCTCACTAGTTGAGCGATTCTCCTCCATATTTTAGCTATAGAACTTGTTGGAGACTTCATATCTCTCAAGTCGGGTATTTGCTTGAAATATCAACTTCAATTTCTGGAACATCTCATATGGTCCATGACGTTCAAAACGTCCTTGAAGTCCCGATTCTAAGCCGTTAAGCATGGTGCACTGAACTATCAAGTACTTATCATATTGAGCTTAGCCAAACGTTCATAACGTCTGCATCTGCTCCTGCAATAGGTCTGTCACCTAGCGGTGCATTAAGGACATAATTCTTCTGTGCAGCAATGAGGATAAACCTCAGATCACGGATCCAATCCGCATCATTGCTACTAACATCTTTCAACACAGTTTTCTCTAGGAACATATCAAAATAAACATATGAAAGCAACAACGCAAGATTGATCTACAACATAATTTGCAAAATACTACCAGGACTAAGTTCATGATAAATTTAAGTTCAATTAATCATATTACTTAAGAACTCCCACTTATAAAGACATCTCTCTAGTCATCTAAGTGATCACGTGATCCAAATCAACTAAACCATGTCCGATCATCACGTGAGATGGAGTAGTTTCAATGGTGAACATCGCTATGTTGATCATATCTACTATATGATTCACGTTCGACCTTTCGGTCTCCGTGTTCCGAGGCCATATCTGTATATGCTAGGCTCGTCAAGTATGACCTGAGTATTCCGCGTGTGCAACTATTTTGCACCCGTTGTATTTGAACGTAGAGCCTATCACACCCGATCATCACGTGGTGTCTCAGCACGAAGAACTTTCGCAACGGTGCATACTCAGGGAGAACACTTCTTGATTGTTAGTGAGAGATCATCTTAAAATGCTACCGTCAAACAAAGCAAGATAAGATGCATAAAGGATAAACATCACATGCAATCAATATAAGTGATATGATATGGCCATCATCATCTTGTGCTTGTGATCTCCATCTTCGAAGCACCGTCGTGATCACCATCGTCAACGGCGCGACACCTTGATCTCCATCGTAGTATCGTTGTCGTTTACGCCATCTATTGCTTCTACGACTATCGCTACTGCTTAGTGATAAAGTAAAGCAATTACAGGGTGTTTGCATTTCATGCAATAAAGCGACAACCATATGGCTCCTGCCAGTTGCCGATAACTTCGGTTACAAAACATGATCATCTCATACAATAAAATATAGCATCACGTCTTGACCATATCAGATCACAACATGCCCTGCAAAAACAAGTTAGACGTCCTCTACTTTGTTGTTGCAAATTTTACGTGGCTGCTACGGGCTTTAGCAAGAACCGTTCTTACCTACGCATAAAAAACCACAACGATAGTTCGTCAAGTTGGTGTTGTTTTAACCTGCGCAAGGACTGGGCGTAGCCACACTTGATTCAGCTAAAGTGAGAGAGACAGACACCCGCCAGCCACCTTTAAGCACGAGTGCTCGTAACGGTGAAACCAGTCTCGTGTAAGCATACACGTAATGTCGGTCCGGGCCGCTTCATCTCACAATACCGCCGAACCAAAGTATGACATGCTGGTAAGCAGTATGACTTGTATCGCCCACAACTCACTTGTGTTCTACTCGTGCATATAACATCAACGCATAAAACCTAGGCTCGGATGCCACTGTTGGGGAACGTAGTAATTTCAAAATTTTCCTACGCACACGCAATATCATGGTGATGGCATAGCAACGAGAGGGGAGAGTGTTGTCCACGTACCCTTGTAGACCGTAAGAGGAAGCGTTAGCACAACGCGGTTGATGTAGTCGTACGTCTTCACGATCCGACCGATCCAAGCACCGAACGTACGGCACCTCCGTGTTCAGCACACGTTCAGCTTGATGACGATCTCCCGCCTCCAATCCAGCAAAGCTTCGGAGATGAGTTCCGTCAGCACGACGGCGTGGTGACGGTGATGATGTTCTACCGGCGCAGGGCTTCGCCTAAACTCCGCGACGATACGACCGAGGTGGAATATGGTGGAAGGGGGCACCGCACACGGCTAAGGAACAATCCGTAGATCAACTTGTGTGTCTATGGGGTGCCCCCCGCCCCCGTATATAAAGGATCCAGGGGGAGGAGGCGGCCGGCCAAGGAGGGCGCGCCTAGGGGGGAGTCCTACTCCCACCGGGAGTAGGACTCCCTTCTTTCCAAGTAGGAGTAGGAGAAGGGGAGAAAGAGGAGGAAGAGGGGAAGGAAAGGGGGGGCGCCGCCCACCTTCCCTTGTCCTATTCGGACTAGGAAGGGGAGGGGCGCGCGGCCCCTTCCTACCTCCTTCCCTCTTCTCCCTCGAGGCCCATGTAGGCCCAATAACCCCCCGGGGGGTTCCGTTAACCTCCCGGTACTCCGGTAAAATGTCGATTTCACCCGGAACGATTCTGATGTCCAAATATAGGCTTCCAATATACCGATCTTTATGTCTCGACCATTTCGAGACTCCTCGTCATGTCCGTGATCACATCCGGGACTCCGAACAAACTTCGTTAGATCAAAACTTATAAACTCATAATAAAACTATCATCGTAACGTTAAGCGTGCGGACCTTATGGGTTCGAGAACTATGTAGACATGACCTAGAACTATTCTCGGTCAATAAACAATAGCGGAACCTGGATGCCCATATTGGTTCCTACATATTCTATGAAGATCTTTTTCGGTCAAACCGCATAACAACATACGTTGTTCCCTTTGTCATCGGTATGTTACTTGCCCAAGATTCGATCGTCGGTATCCAATACCTAGTTCAATCTCGTTACCGGCAAGTCTCTTTACTCGTTACGTAATGCATCATTCCGTAACTAACTCATTAGCTACATTGCTTGCAAGGCTTATAGTGATGCGCATTACCGAGAGGGCCCAGAGATACCTCTCCGACAATCGGAGTGACAAAACCTAATATCGAAATACGCCAACCCAACATGTACCTTCGGAGACACATGTAGTACTCCTTTATAATCACCCAGTTACGTTGTGACGTTTGGTAGCACCCAAAGTGTTCCTCCGGTAAACGGGAGTTGCATAATCTCATAGTTACAGGAACATTTATAAGTCATGAAGAAAGCAATAGCAATATACTAAACGATCAAGTGCTAGGCTAACGGAATGGGTCAAGTCAATCACATCATTCTCCTAATGATGTGATCTCGTTAATCAAATGACAACTCTTTTGTCCATGGCTAGGAAACATAACCATCTTTGATAAACGAGCTACTCAAGTAGAGGCATACTAGTGACACTATGTTTGTCTATGTATTCACACATGTATTATGTTTCCGGTTAATACAATTCTAGCATGAATAATAAACATTTATCATGATATAAGGAAATAAATAATAACTTTATTATTTCCTTTAGGGCATATTTCCTTCACTACTCCCACCGGGAGTAGGACTCCTTCTTTCCTAGTCCAACTAGGAGAAGGGGGGAAAGGAGGGAAGTGGAGAAGGAAGGGAGAGGGGGGCCGCGCCCCAAACCCCTTGTCCAATTCGGACTGGGCTTGGGAGAGGCGCGCGCCACCTCCTGGCTCCTTCCCACTAAGGCCCATTAAGGCCCAATACTCTTCCCCGTATTCCCGTAACTCCCTAGTACTCCGAAAAATACCCGAATCACTCGGAACCTTTCCGATGTCCGAATATAGTCGTCCAATATATCGATCTTTATGTCTCGACCATTTCGAGACTCCTGCTCATGTCCCCGATCTCATCCGAACTCCGAACTCCTTCGTTACATCAAAATTCATAAACTCATAATAGAACTGTCATCGTAACGTTAAGCGTGCGGACCCTACGGGTTCGAGAACTATGTAGACATGACCTAGAACTATTTCCGGTCAATAACCAATAGCGGAACCTGGATGCTCATATTGGCTCCTACATATTCTATGAAGATCTTTATCGGTCAAACCGCATAACAACATACGTTGTTCCCTTTGTCATCGGTATGTTACTTGCCCGAGATTCAAACGTCGGTATCCAATACCTAGTTCAATCTCGTTACCGGCAAGTCTCTTTACTCGTTACATAATGCATCATTCCGTAACCAACTCATTGGCCACATTGCTTGCAAGGCTTATAGTGATGTGCATTACCGAGAGGGCCCAGAGATACCTCTCCGACAATTGAAGTGACAAATCCTAATCTCGAAATACGCCAACCCAACATGTATCTTCAGAGACACCTGTAGAGCTCCTTTATAATCACCCAGTTACGTTGTGACATTTGGTAGCACACAAAGTGTTCCTCCGGTAAACGGGAGTTGCATAATCTCATAGTTACAGGAACATGTATAAGTCATGAAGAAAGCAATAGCAACATACTAAACGATCAAGTGCTAGGCTAACGGAATGGGTCATGTCAATCACATCATTCTCCTAATGATGTGATCCCGTTAGTCAAATGACAACACATGTCTATGCTTAGGAAACATAACCATCTTTGATTAATGAGCCAGTCAAGTAGAGGCATACTAGTGACACTATGTTTGTCTATGTATTCACACATGTATTATGTTTCCGGTTAATACAATTCTAGCATGAATAATAAACATTTATCATGAAATAAGGAAGTAAATAATAACTTTATTATTGCCTCTAGGGCATATTTCCTTCAGTCTCCCACTTGCACTAGAGTCAATAATCTAGTTTACATCATCATGTGATTCAACACCAATATTCACATCTGTATGTGATTAACACCCATAGTTCACATCGTCATGTGACCAACACCCAAAAGGGTTTACTAGAGTCAATAATCTAGTTCACATCGCTATCTGATTAACACCAAAGAGTGCTAAGGTATGATCATGTTTTGCTCGTGAGAGAAGCTTAGTCAACGGGTCTGTCACATTCAGAGCCGTATGTATTATGCAAATATTCTATGTCTACAATGCTCTGCATGGAGCTACTCTAGTTAATATCTCCCACTTTCAATATGTATCCAGATTAAGACTTAGAGTCATCTGGATCAGTGCCAAAACTTGTATCGACGTAACCCTTTACGACGAACCTTTTTTCACCTCCATAATCGAGAAACATATCCTTATTCCACTAAGGATAATTTTGACCAATGTCCAGTGATCTACTTCTAGATCACTATTGTACTCCCTTGCCAAACCAGGGCAGAGTATACAATAGGTCTGGTCGATAGCATGGCATACTTTTATAGAACCTATGACTGATGCATAGGGAATGACTTTCATATTCTTTCTATTTTCTGCTGTGGTCGGGATTTGAGTCTTACTCAATTTCATACCTTTGCAACACAGGCAAGAACTCTTTCTTTGACTGTTCTATTTTGAACTACTTCAAAAATCTTGTCAAGGTATGTACTCATTGAAAATCTAATCAAGCGTCTTGATCTATCTCAATAGATCTTGATGCTCAATATGTAAGTAGCTTTACCGAGGTCTTTCTTTGAAAAAACTCCTTTCAAACACTCCTTTATGCTTTGCAGAATAATTCTACATTATTTCCGATCAACAATATGTCATTCACATATACTTATCTGAAATGCTGTAGTGCTCCCACTCACTTTCTTGTAAATACAGGCTTCACCGCAAGTCTGTATAAAACTATATGCTTTGATCAACTTATCAAAGCGTATATTCCAGCTCTGAGATGCTTGCACCAGTCCATAGATGGATCGCTGGAGCTTGCATACTTTGTTAGCACCTTTTGGATCGACAAAACCTTCTGGTTGCATCATATACAACTCTTCTTCCAGAAATCCATTCAGGAATGCAGTTTTGACATCCATTTGCAAAATTTCATAATCATAAAATGCGGCAATTGCTAACATGATTTGGACAGACTTAAGCATCGCTACGGGTGAGAAAGTCACATCGTAGTCAACCCCTTGAACTTGTCGAAAACCTTTTGCAACAAGTCGAGCTTTGTAGACAGTTACATTACCATCAGCGTCAGTCTTCTTCTTAAAGATCCATTTATTCTCAATGGCTTGCCGATCGTCGGGCAAGTCAACCAAAGTCCATACTTTGTTCTCATACATGGATCCCATCTCTGATTTCATGGCTTCAAGCCATTTTGTGAAATCTGGGCTCATCATCGCTTCCTCATAGTTCGTAGGTTCATCATGGTCAAGTAACATGACTTCCAGAACAGGATTACCGTACCACTCTGGTGCGGATCATACTCTGGTAGACCTACGAGGTTTAGTAGAAACTTGATCCGAAGTTTCATCATCATTATCATTAGCTTCCCCGCTGATTGGTGTATTTGTCATAGGAACCGGTTCTTGTGATGAGCTACTTTCCAATAAGAGAGCAGGTACAATTACCTCATCAAGTTCTACTTTCCTCCCACTCACTTCTTTCGAGAGAAACTTCTTCTCTAGAAACGATCCATCTTAGCAACGAATAACTTGCCTTCGGATCTGTGATAGAAGGTGTACCCAATAGTTACCTTTGGGTATTCTATGAAGACGCACTTCTCCGATTTGGGTTCGAGCTTATCAGGTCGAAACTTTTTCACATAAGCATCGCAGCCCCAAAATTTAAGAAACGACAATTTTTGGTTTCTTGCCAAACCACAGTTCATATGATGTCGTCTCAACGGATTTAGATGGTGCCCTTTTAATGTGAATGCAGCTGTCTCTAATGCATAACCCCAATACGACAATGGTAAATCAATAAGAGACATCATAGATCGCACCATATCCAATAAAGTGCGGTTACAACGTTCGGACACACCATAATGTTGTGGTGTTCCAGGTGGCATGAGCTGTGAAACTATTCCACATTGTTTTAATTCAAGACCAAACTCGTAACTCAAATATTCGTCTCCGCGATCAGATCGCAGAAACTTTATTTTCTTGTTACGTTGATTTTTCCACTTCACTCTGAAATTCTTTGAACCTTTCAACTATTTCAGTCTTATGTTTCATCAAGTAGATATACCCATATCTGCTCAAATCATCTTGTGAAGGTCAGAAAATAATGATACTTGCCACGAGCATCAACACTCATTGGATCGCATACATTGGTATGTACTATTTCTAATAAGTCAGTAGCTCGTTCCATTGTTCCGAAGAACGGAGTTTTAGTCATCTTGCCCAAAAGGCACGGTTCGCAAGCATCAAATGATTCATAACCAAGTGATTCCGAAAATCCATCTTTATGGAGTTTCTTCATGCGCTTTACACCGATATGACCCAAACGGCAGTGCCACAAATATGTTGCACTATCATTATTAACTTTGCATCTTTTGGCATCAATATTATGAATATGGGTATCACTACGATCGAGATCCAACAAACTATTTCCATTGGGTGTATGACCATTGAAGGCTTTATTCATGCAAACAGAACAACAATTATTCTCTGATTTTAAACGAATAACCATATTGTAGTAAACATGATCAAATCATATTCATGCTCAACGCAAACGCCAAATAACATTTATTTAGGTTTAACATTAATCCCAAAAGTATAGGGAGTGTGTGATAATGATCATATCAATCTTGGAACTACTTCCAACACTCATTGTCACTTCCCCTTCAACTAGTCTCTGTTTATTCTGTAACTCCTATTTTGAGTTACTAATCTTAGCAACTGAACTAGTATCAAATACTCAGGGGCTACTATAAACACTAGTAAGGCACACATCAAACACCTGTATATCAAATATACCCTTGTTCACTTTGCCATCCTTCTTATCCACCAAATATTCAGGGCATTTCCGCTTCCAATGACCATTTCCTTTGCAGTGTAAGCACTCAGTTTCAGGCTTTGGTTAAGCTTTGGTCTTCTTCACGGGAGTGACAACTTGTTTGCCATTCTACTTGAAGTTTCCCTTTCTTTCCCTTTGCCCTTTTCTTGAAACTAGTGGTCTTGTCAATCATCAACACTTGATGCTCTTTCTTGATTTCTACCTTCGTCGATTTCGACATCACGAAGAGCTCGGGACTCGTTTTCCTCATCCCTTGCATACTATAGTTCATCACGAAGTTCTAGTAACTTAGGGATGGTGACTAGAGAATTCTGTCAATCACTATCTTATCTAGAAGATTAACTCCCACTTGATTCAAGCGATTGAAGTACCCACACAATCTGAGCACATGCTCACTAGTTGAGCGACTCTCCTCCATCTTTTAGCTATAGAACTTGTTGGAGACTTTATATCTCTCAACTCGGGTATTTGCTGGAAATATTAACTTCAATTACTGGAACATCTCATACGGTCCATGACGTTCAAAACGTCTTTGAAGTCCCAATTCTAAGCCGTTAAGCATGGTGCACTAAACTATCAAGTAGTCATCATATTGAGCTAGCCAAACGTTCATAACGTTTGCATCTGCTCCTGCAATAGGTGTGTCACCTAGCGGTGCATTAAGGACATAATTCTTCTGTGCAGCAATGAGGATAAACCTCATATCACGGATCCAATCCGCATCATTGCTACTAACATCTTTCAACACAGTTTTCTCTAGGAACATATCAGAATAAACATATGAAAGCAACAACGCGAGCTATTGATCTATAACATAATTTGCAAAATACTACCAGGACTAAGTTCATGATAAATATAAGTTCAATTTAATCATATTACTTAAGAACTCCCACTTAGACAGACATCTCTCTAGTCATCTAAGTGATCACATGATCCAAATCAACTAAACCATGTCCGATCATCATGTGAGATGGAGTAGTTTTCAATGGTGAACATCACTATGTTGATCATATCTACTATATGATTCACGCTCGACCTTTTAGTCTTCGTGTTCCGAGGCCATATCTATTATATGCTAGGCTCGTCAAGTTTAACTTGAGTATTCCGCGTGGGCAACTGTTTTGCACCCGTTGTATTTGAACGTAGAGCCTATCACACCCGATCATCACGTGGTGTCTCAGCACGAAGAACTTTCGCAATGGTGCATACTCAGGGAGAACACTTCTTGATAATTAGTGAGAGATCATCTTAGAATGCTACCGTCGAACAAAACAGAAAAAGATGTATAACAGATAAACATCATATGCAATCAAAATATGTGACATGATATGGCCATGATCATCTTGCGCCTTTGATCTCCATCTCCAAAGTACTGTCATGATCTCTATCGTCACCGCCTTGACACCATGATCTTCATCATCTTGATCTATATCAATGTGTCGTCACATGGTCGTCTCGCCAGCTATTGCTCTTGCAACTATTGCTATCGCATAGCGATAAAGTAAAGCAATTATTTGGCACTTGCATCTTATGCAACAAAGAGACAACCATAGAGCTTCTGCCAGTTGCCGATAACTTCAACAAAACATGATCATCTCATACAACAACTTATATCTCATCACGTCTTGACCATATCACATCACAAAATGCCCTGCAAAAACAAGTTAGACGTCCTCTACTTTGTTGTTGCAAGTTTTACGTGGCTGCTATACGGGCTGAGCAAGAACCGTTCTTACCTACGCATCAAAACCACAACGATAGTTCATCAAGTTAGTGTTGTCTTAACCTTCGCAAGGCCCGGGCGTAGCCACACTCGGTTCAACTAAAGTTGGAGAAACAGACACCCGCTAGTCACCTGTGTGCAAAGCACGGCAGTAAAACCAGTCTCGCGTAAGCGTACGCGTAATGTCAGTCTGGGCCGCTTCATCCAACAATACCGCCGAACCAAAGTATGACATGCTGGTAAGCAGTATGACTTGTATCGCCCACAACTCACTTGTGTTCTACTCGTGCATATAACATCAACGCATAAAACCTAGGCTCGGATGCCACTGTTGGGGAACGTAGTAATTTCAAAAAATTTCCTACGCACACGCAAGATCATGGTGATGCATAGCAATGAGAGGGGAGAGTGTTGTCCACGTACCCTCGTAGACCGTAAGCATAAGCGTTATGACAACGTGGTTGATGTAGTCGTACGTCTTCACGATCCGACCGATCCAAGCACCGAACGTACGGCACCTCCGAGTTCAGCACACGTTCAACTCGATGACGATCCCCGGACTACGATCCAGCAGGTTTTCGGGGATGAGTTCCATCAGCACGACGGCGTGGTGACGATGATGATGTTCTGCCGACGCAGGGCTTCACCTAAGCACCGCAACGATATGACCGAGGTGGAATATGGTGGAGGGGGCACCGCACATGGCTAAGCAACGATCACGAAGATCAACTTGTGTCTCATGGGGTGCCCCGTGCCCCCATATATAAAGGAGCAAGGGAGGAGGAGGCCGGCCCTAGGAGGAGGGAGCGCCAAGGGGAGTCCTACTCCCACCGGGAGTAGGACTCCTTCTTTCCTAGTCCAACTAGGAGAAGGGGGGAAAGGAGGGAAGTGGAGAAGGAAGGGAGAGGGGGGCCGCGCCCCAAACCCCTTGTCCAATTCGGACTGGGCTTGGGAGGGGCGCGCGCCACCTCCTGGCTCCTTCCCACCAAGGCCCATTGAGGGAGTCCTGGATTAGGGGGTGTCCGAATAGCCGAACTATCATCATCGGCCGGACTCCAAGACTATGAAGATACAAGATTGAAGACTTCGTCCCGTCTCTGGATGGGACTTTCCTTGGCGTGGAAGGCAAGCTTGGCAATACGGATATGTAGATCTCCTACCATTGTAACCGACTCTGTGTAACCCTAGCCCTCTCCGGTGTCTATATAAACCAGAGGGTTTTAGTCCATAGGACGAACAACAATCATACCATAGGCTAGCTTCTAGGGTTTAGCCTCCTTGATCTCGTGGTAGATCCACTCTTGTACTACCCATATCATCAATATCAATCAAGCAGGAGTAGGGTTTTACCTCCATCGAGAGGGCCCGAACCTGGGTAAAAACATCGTGTCCCTTGTCTCCTATTACCATCCGCCTAGACGCACAGTTCGGGACCCCCTACCCGAGATCCGCCGGTTTTGACACCGAGATTGGTGCTTTCATTGTGAGTTCCTCTGTGTCGTCACTGATAGGCTTGATGGCTCCTTCTATCATCAACAACGACGCAATCCAGGGTGAGACTTTTCTCCCCGGACAGATCTTCGTATTCGGCGGCTTCGCACTGCGGGCCAATTCGCTTGGCCATCTGGAGCAGATCGAAAGCTACGCACCTAGCCGTCAGGTCAGATTTGGAAGTCTAAACTTCACGGCTGACATCCGCGGAGACTTGATCTTCGACGGATTCAAACACAGCCGAGCGCGCCGCACTGTCATGATGGGCATGATTTAGCTCTGCTGCCGGACAGTGCCCTGGAGGCTGCACATGAGTCGCTCCGACCCTTAGTTCGGAGCTGACCGCGTAGATCGAGGAAGGGTGGCTAGACACCGCCTCGGGGGCTGCAACCTCTACGGCGATGGAGCCGAATACTGACTTTGTCCCTTGTAAAGCTCATGACTCCGAGGTGTCGGACTCCTCGCCGGACTCCGAACCTCCTGCGCCCCTACCAATCGAATCCGATTGAGCGCCGATCATGGATTTCACTGCCGCGGACATCTTCAGCACTCACCCTTTGGCGACATCCTGAATTCGCTAAAGTATCTCTCGTTATCGGGAGAGCCCTGGCCGGACTGCGGTCAGGATGGTTGGGATGCGGACGACGAAGAAATTCAAAGCCCACCCACCACCCACTTTGTAGCCACTGTCGACAATTTAACCGACATGCTAGATTACGACTCCGAAGACATCGACGGTATGGACGACGATGCCAGAGATGACCAAGAACCAGCGCCTACGGGGCACTGGAAGACTACCTCGTCATACGACATATGCATGGTGGACATCCCAAAGGATGGGAACGACGAGGATGCAGCAGAGGAAGGCTCCGCTCTAAATACCGCCACAGCAAGAATGGAGATTCCGGCACCGGAGATAATAACACCCCAGAGAGTGCCGAAGACAACCCCCTCCAGCAAGATTCAGCACAGGAGGACGGAGAAGCCATCCCTCACGAGAGAGCGGCAGACGAAGAGGTAGAGGATGATAATTACATACCTCCCTCCAGAGACGAGGCAAGCCTCAACGATGACGAATTCGTCGTGCCCGAGGATCCCGTCGAACAAGAGTGTTTTAAACGCAGGCTTATGGCCACGGCAAACAGCCTAAAGAAAAAAGCAACAACAGCTTTGAGATGATCAAGACCTACTGGCCGACAGATGGACCGAAGTCCTCGCGGCCGAAGAGCATGAACTCGAACGCCCCTCCAAAAGCTACCCAAAACGCAAGTTGCTCCCCCGATTAGAGGAGGAGACATATAAACCCTCATCACCAGCGCACAATAAGGCAGACCGACCACCTCGTGGCCGCGACAGAGAGGCATCTAGGCCCTCCACCAGAACCGTACCCCGGCATCGCTCGAAAAGTACGAAGCCACGGGGGAATGTGCCGGATTTGCGAGACATATTGGAGGACAAGGCAAGACAATCAAGATCGGTCTACGGATCACGTGGGCGCCCCACGATGCGCGACGACTACTGAAGCGCCGGATACAGCAACTCCGGTCGGGCCGAACACAGTAGACAAGGCTCGCTTGAGCTACGTCGTGATATTGCCCAATATAGAGGCGTTGCACACCCACTATGCTTTACAGATGAAGTAATGGATCATCAAATCCCCGAAGGGTTTAAACCTGTGAACATTGAATCCTACGATGGCACAACAGACCCCACGGTTTGGATCGAAGACTATCTCCTTCATATCCACATGGCCCGTGGTGACGATCTTCAAGCCATCAAATATCTCCCACTCAAGCTTAAAGGACCAGCTCGGCATTGGCTTAATAGCTTGCCAGCAGAGTCAATTGGGTGTTGGGAGGACCTGGAAGCCGCATTCCTCGACAACTTCCAGGGCACATATGTGCGACCAGCAGACGCCGATGACCTAAGCCACATAATTCCGCAGCCAGACGAATCGGCCAGACAGTTCTGTACACGGTTCTTAACAAAGAAAAAATTAAATCGTTGACTGTCCGGATGCAGAGGCCCTCACAGCCTTCAAACATAACATCCGCGACGAGTGGCTGGCCTGGCACCTAGGACAGGAAAAGCCGAAATCCATGGCAGCCCTCACATCACTCATGACCCGCTTCTGTGCGGGAGAGGACAGCTGGCTAGCCCGCAGTAACAACCTCAGCAAAAATTCTGGCAGTCCGGATAACAAGGACCGCAATGGCAGGTCGCGTCGCAACAAAAACAAATGCCTCGTTAATGGCGATAACACTAAGGATACGGCAGTCAATGCCGGATTCAGAGGCTCCAAACCCGGTCAGCGGAAAAATCCATTCAAAAGAATTACTCCGAGTCCATCCAATTTTGACCGAATACTGGACCGCTCGTGCCAGATACACGGCACCCTCGAAAAGCCAGCAATTCACACCAACATGGATTGTTGGGTATTCAAGCAGGCAGGCAAGTTAATCGCAGAAAATAACGACAAGGGGCTGCATAGCGATGACAAGGAAGAGACCCGGCCGCCGAACAATAGAGGATAGAAGGGCTTCCCCCCACAAGTGCGGACGGTAAACATGATATATGCAACCCACATACCCAAGAGGGAGCGGAAGCGTGCACTTAGGGACGTATATGTGATGGAGCCAGTTGCCCCGAAGTTCAATCCATGGTCCTCTTGCCCGATCACTTTTGATCGAAGGGACCACCCCACCAGTATTCGCCATGGCGGATTCGCCGCATTGGTTTTAGACCCAATCGTTAATGGATTTCACCTCACCAGAGTCCTGATGGACGGCGGCAGCAGCCTGAACCTGCTTTATCAGGATACAGTGCGCAAGATGGGAATAGACCCCTCAAGGATTAAACCTACAAAGACGACCTTCAAAGGCGTCATACCAGGTGTAGAGGCCAATTGTATAGGCTCAGTCACACTGGAAGTGGTCTTCGGATCCCCAGATAACTTCCGAAGTGAGGAGTTAATCTTCGATATAGTCCCATTCCGCAGCGGCTATCATGCTCTGCTCGGACGAACCGCATTTGCCAAGTTCAACGCGGTGCCGCACTACGCATACCTCAAGCTCAAGATGCCAGGCCCTCGAGGAGTCATCACGGTCAACGGAAACACTGAACGCTCCCTCCGAACGGAGGAACACACAGCGGCTCTCGCGGCAGAAGTACAGAGCAGCCTCTTAAGGCAATTTTCAAGTCCGGCCGTTAAGCGACTGAACACGGCCAAACGCGCCTGGAGTAACCTACAACAAGACCACCTGGCATATTCTGAGCATGCGTAGCAATGCGGCCCCAACCCCAACCCTTGCATAATTGCAAGACTAGTCCTTCGCGTACATCATTACGCTCTGGAGATACCATGGGCATAGGGGGAGGGGCACGACCACGACAGGCCCAGAGTGTGGCTCAACCACACCAGGGGCTCCCAAGTGTGTCGCTCTTTTTCTTTTTTCTTTTTTTTCTTACCCATAGGACTCCGTTCACCAGAGGCCCTGTCCGGCAGTAGACCTGCCGAACTCACGATGCAATAGCCAGGGAAGGAGAAAGGCTACGACGAACACTCAGGTGGTCTCCATTACGAGCATTAAATCTGTTTAATACACCATTCCGCAGCCTACCCCTGGAGGGGGACATGTTTAATAGTCCAATCCCTTACTTACCGCACTATTTGTATCGTTTTGCATTCATCACAGAATTCCTTGAATAAACAATGCACCGCTCTTCGCTTATAATTGCATTTCTTTCTTATATATGTTCATTTATGACATCCTGCATCCGTACACTTTGGTACGGCCGAATACACCAGGGGCTTAAGTTCCCCGCATTATGGTGTGATAAGTCCGAACACTTTCACAAGTGCGGCACCCCGAACTTATAGCATTATATGCATCGGCTCCGAATCATGTCTTGGGTCAATAGTTGGGTTTGCCCGGCTCCCATGTTTTGGTACCTTACGTTCCGTTTTATCGGCTAAGGTAGCACTGGGAGAACCACTGCGATTGCATCCCGGTTGAGCTGGGTGAGCGCCTCAGTGGAGAAAGCTAAAACTGACCGTCATGATAAGGCGAGAGCTAGTCGCTGTTCGAGAGGTCTTTTCGAGTCCCTAAAGACTTATGCTGCTTAGAGCGAAGAACCGGCTTTGTCCGGCCCAGGCGTGGATAGCGCCCCGAACTCGGTCTTCCGAACACTAGGGGCTTCGCCGAAATTTAAAATTATAGAATTCTATGGCTAAGTGAGAGTGTTCAAGCATTATAAGTCCAGTTGCCTCGTTCGTTGTGTTGAGCGCCTCCCTAGATGGACCCAAACATGGGAACAAGAGCGCTCAAGTTTATCCCGAACACCCCAGCACTCGTGGCATGGGGGCTGAAGCCAACGACTTGCCATCTCTCAGATTTGATAAACGGCCGCACAGAAGGTAATATTTTAAATTAATAAGCGTTGCTTAGCGCATATGTATACAGTTTTCAGCGCACATGATAACATAATGCGATTCTACTCAAATATTACATCTTTGGAGCACTCATCTGCAATCATGCGGGCACCCTTCAGGACACTCTTATAATACATTTCGGGCGTGCGATACTCCTTGCCCTTCGGCGGCGCGTCCGTCAGAAGCTTCTCAGCGTCCATCCTGCCCCAGTGCACTTTTGCACGGGCAAGGGCCCGACGGGCACCTTCAATGCAGGCGGAGTGCTTGACGACTTCCACCCATGGACACTCGTCCACCAACCGCCGTACCAGGGCGAAGTAGCTCCCAAGCATGGCCTCCTTGCGCCACAGCCGAACTATGAGGCCCTTCATGGCCTGTTCGGCTACCTTGTGGAGCTCGACCAGCTGCTTCAGCTAGTCGATAAGGGGCACCGGATGTCCGGCCTCAGCATACTGAGACTAGAAGATCTTCTCCGTCGAGCCCCCCTCCTCGGCCTGATAGAAAGCGGGAGCATCTGACACGTTGCAGGGCAGATCCGCGAACGCTCCTGGAGAGCTCCGAATTCGGGTAAGTAATAGGTAATTCACATTCATATGCTTGCTCTGCATGCAAAATGCCTTACCCGCTGCTATTTTCTTCAAATCCTCGACCTCCTGGAGGGCCTTGTGGGCTTCGGCCTTAGCGGCTTTGGTGCTCTCAAGAGCCGATGCAAGCTAAGACTCTCGAGTCTTTGAGTCGCGCTCCAAACCCTCATGTTTTTCCATGAGAGCCTGGAGCTCTTGTTGCACCTCCGCCACCCGCGCCTCCTGCTTCTCCCGCTCAGCTCGCTCTGCGGCCGCATTGCGTTCGGCCGCAGACACCGCCTCCTTCAGGGTCGCCACCTCGTTCGTGGCCCCTGGAGTACCCACGTTATCCTTGTTATTTCTCTTGCAACCAAAATCCTTTTCTGTAAGGTACAAATTTAATATGGTGTTACTCACCTTCCCTGTCCTCGAGTTGCTTCTTGGCACGGCCGAGCTCACTCTCGGACCGCTCGAGGTTCTGCTTCAAAGCATCGACCTCCGCAGTCAGTGCGGCAGAGGTCAGCAGCGCAGCCTGCAATCCCATATTGACATATTTTTTAGACCTCCTGCGTATATCTTTTTAGATCCTCAGTCCGGCTTTTCTTTCCGAACACCGAACCGAGCACCAGGGGCTACTGTCTATGCGGTATTATATTACATATTTTAAATTTCTTACCTCAAAGCCTGTTAGAAGGCTGCTGTAGGCTTCGGTCAGCCCGCTCTTGGCGAGCTGAACCTTCTGAATCACCGCACTCATAATAGTGTGGTGTTCTTCCTCCATGGAAGCGCCGTTGAGCGCCTCCAACAAGTTATCCGGCGCCTCCGGTTGGATGGAGGCCGCCGGTGTCACAGTCTTGCCCTTCTCACGAAGGGTCCGCCTGCCGGACTCCGAAACCACTGCAGGTTCCGGTGCGGAGTCCGGTGCGAAGTCCGGGAGGTTGCCCTGTGGCACCACCGGAGCCTCCCCCTCCTGGCGGGTCCCCTCCTGGGATCCCACCTCGGCGTCATCAGCGTCACGAGGGGTGGAGTCGGTCGGAAGGGAATCCATATCCGACGTAGCCAAGGACTCGCTCGACGAAGCGAGAAGATCGTCCTTGGCCGGACTACAGGTTGTATGCGGCATTAGAAGGACACCACATGTTAAAAAGAGAAATTATAAATCATCCAGGAATTCGGACACTTACGATCTTGCCAGGGGCTTGGCCCTTGAGGGCCACTCCTCGTCGCCGTCGTCGGTGTTGGCGGAGCAGCCCGGAGGAAGGGTCCGTCCTTTCTTGGACCCTTTGGCCGCCCTTGTTGGGGAGGCCTTCCTCTTCTTCTCTCCCCCCCTGGGGGAGAGGTCTCTTTCTCCTCCTCCTCGGGGGAGGAGTCCGCCTCGGAGTCATCGGACGATGAGTCCGATACCACCTGGCGCCGGGAACTCCTTCGGGTTCCTGTGGCCTTCTTCTTGGCCTTCTTCTTCGGTACCACGTAAAGTGCCGGGACCAGCAGCCCCGTCAAACGGGTGTCCGCTGGGTCTTCTAAAAGGGGAGCCGGACAGTTAACCTGTCCGGACGTCTTCTACCAGTCCTGTTAAAGGCATTGGGAGTTTAGATCCCACATAGAGTCAAACTATGAAAGAAATGAGTGTCCCACAAAGGACAACATAGCTTACCTCGCCGGCCGGGCGCTGCGTGCTGAATCCGCGATCTTCAGTTACGGATGCCGGGGCTTCTCCGCCCTTGAACAACACCCTTCAGGCAGCTTCGTATGTCGTATCAAAGAGCCCGCTCAAGGTCCGGTGCTGTGACGGATCAAACTCCCACAAATTGAAGGCCCGTTGCTAGCAGGGGAGAATCCGGCGGACGAGCATGACCTGGATCACGTTGACAAGCTTAAGCTTCTTGTTCACCAGGGTCTGGAGACAGGACTGGAGTCCGGTCAGCTCCTCCGAACTACCCCATAGCAAGCCCTTCTCTTTCCAGGAGGTGAGTTGCATGGGGATGCCAGATCTAAACTCGGGGGCCGCTGCCCATTTAGGGTCATTCGGCTCGGTGATGTAGAACCACCCCGATTGCCACCCTTTGATGGACTCCACGAAGGCGCCCTCGAGCCAGGTGACGTTGGGCATTTTGCCCACCATGGTGCCTTCGCACTCCGCTTGGACGCCCTTCACCACCTTCGGCTTGACATTGAAGGTCTTTAGCCACAAGCCAAAGTGGGGCTGGATGCAGAGGAAGGCCTCACACACGACGGTAAACACCGAGATGTTGAGGATGAAGTTTGGTGCCAGATCGTGGAAGTCCAGGCCATAGTAGTACATGAGCCCCCGGACGAAAGGGTGAAGTGGGAAGCCCATTCCGCGGAGGAAGTGGGGAAGAAATATGACCCTCTCATGGGGCCTGGGGGTGGGGATGAGCTGCCCCTCGTCGGGCAGCCGGTGCGCGATGTCGCTGGACAGGTATCCGGCGCCGCGCAGCTTCTCGATGTGCCCCTCCGTAACGGAGGAGGCCATCCACTTGCCTCCCACTCCGGACATGGCTGGAGAAGGTTGAGGCGAGATGTGCGGACTTGGGCGCTGGAGCTCGAGTACGCGGAGATGGATAAGCAAAGGAGGAAGAAGGCGTAGGTAAAAAAGGTGGATCCTTATCCCCTTATATATGGGCGGACGAAGACTATGCGTCCCCACTGGCATGGTAAAACTCGCTTATCTCCCAAGCGCCACAATCAATGGCGCGGTTCAGTTACCCATGTCCGTATTGATGGGAATCCCGGAATAGGGGGAACACGATCTCTACTTCGACAAGACATGCCAAGGAAACCGCTTCACTAAACGCGCTGAGGTGGTATAATAAAAATGATTCGAGTGAAGGCTTGGTAGTGGTGTGACGTCACGCCACAAAATACGTCAGCAGATTGAACTTGTGCACATATTATTCTCTCTACGGTGGTATGTGGAATTTATTTTGCAGAGCCGGACACTATACTGGTGTTCGCAATCTTCTGTGGATTATTCGGAAGAGGAACCCGCCTTGCAATGCCGAAGACAATATGCGCGTCGGACTCGTCGTCATTGAAGCCTGGTTCAGGGGCTACTGAGGGAGTCCTGGACTAGGGGGTGTCCGGATAGCCGAACTATCATCATCGGCCAGACTCCAAGACTATGAAGATACAAGATTGAAGACTTCGTCCCATGTCCGGATGGGACTTTCCTTGGCGTGGAAGGCAATCTTGGCAATACGGATATGTAGATCTCCTAGCATTGTAACCGACTCTGTGTAACCCTAGCCCTCTCCGGTGTCTATATAAACTAGAGGGTTTTAGTCCATAGGACGAACAACAATCATACCATAGGCTAGCTTCTAGGGTTTAGCCTCCTTGATCTCGTGGTAGATCCACTCTTGTACTACCCATATCATCAATATCAATCAAGCAGGAGTAGGGTTTTACCTCCAACGAGAGGGCCCGAACCTGGGTAAAAACATCGTGTCCCTTGTCTCCTGTTACCATCCTCCTAGACGCACAGTTCGGGACCCCCTACCCGAGATCTGCCGGTTTTGACACCGACACCCATTAAGGCCCAATACTCTTCCCCGTATTCCCGTAACTTGTACTCCGAAAAATACCCGAATCACTCGGAACCTTTCCGATGTCCGAATATAGTCGTCCAATATATCGATCTTTATGTCTCAACCATTTCGAGACTACTCGTCATGTCCCCGATCTCATCCGAGACTCCGAACTCCTTCGGTACATCAAAACTCATAAACTCATAATAAAACTGTCATCGTAACGTTAAGCGTGCGGACCCTACGGGTTCGATAACTATGTAGACATGACCTAGAACTGTTTCCGGTCAATAACCAATAGCGGAACCTGGATGCTTATATTGGCTCCTACATATTCTATGAAGATTGAGGGAGTCCTGGACTAGGGGGTGTCCGGACAGCCGGACTATCAATATCCGCCGGACTCCCATACTACGAAGATAGAAGATTGAAGACTCCGGCTCGTGTCCGGAAGGTACTTTCCTTGGCATGGAAGGCAAGCTTGGCAATACGGATATGTAGATCTCCTACCATTGTAACTGACTCTGTGTAACCCTAGCCTCTCCGGTGTCTATATAAACCGGAGGGCCTTAGTCCGTAGGACGAACATTACATCTCAACAATCATACCATAGGCTTGCTTCTAGGGTTTAGCCTCCTTGATCTCGTGGTAGATCTACTCTTGTACTACCCATATCATCAATATTAATCAAGCAGGACGTAGGGTTTTACCTCCATCGAGAGGGCCCGAACCTGGGTAAAAACATTGTGTCCCTCGTCTCTTGTTACCATCCGCCTAGACCGCACAGTTCGGGACCCCCTACCCGAGATCCGCCTGTTTTGACACCGACATTGGTGCTTTCATTGAGAGTTCCTCTGTGTCGTCCCCGATAGGCTTGATGGCATCTTCAACCATCAACGCTGTCCAGGGTGAGATTTTTCTCCCCGGACAGATCTTCGTATTCGGCGGCTTTGTACTGCGGGCCAATTCTCTTGGCCATCTGGAGCACGTCGAAAGCTACGCCCCTGGCCGTCAGGTCAGATTCGGAAGCTTGAACTTCACGGCCGATGACCGCGGAGACTTGATCTTTGACGGACTCGAGCCACAGCCAAGCGCGTCGCACTGTGACGATGGGCATGATCTAGCTCTGCCGCTGGACAGTGCTTTGGTGGCCGCACTCGAATCCGGTCCGGCTACTAGCCCGGAGCCGATTGCCCATGACGAGGGCCGGTGAATAGACGCCACCCTGGGGGCTTCAACATCCACGGCGATGGAGCCAAATACCAATCTTGTCCCCTGCGAAACTCGTGATCCCGAGGCGCCGGACTCCTCGCCGGACTCCGAGCCTCCCGCGCCCCTGCCAATTAAACCAGATTGGGCGCCGGTTATGGAATTCACCGCCGCGTACATCTTTCAGCACTCGCCTTTTGGCGATATCCTGAATTCCCTGAAGCATCTCTCGCTATCAGGAGAATCCTGGCCGGACTATGGCCAGGACGGTGGGAGTACGGACAACGAAGAAATTCAGAGCCCACCCACCACCCACTTTGTAGCCACTGTCGAAGATCTAACCGACATGCTAGACTACGACTCCGATGACATCGACGCTATGGACGATGATGCCGGAGACGAACAGGACCCAGCGCCCACAGGGCACTGGAAGGCCACCTCGTCATATGACGTCTACATGGTGGATACCCCAAAAGAAGGGGATGGCGAAAAAGCAACGGAGGAAGATTCTCTAAAGAAGCAGCCGAAACGCCAGCGTCAGCGGTGCCGCTCTAAATCCCGCCACAACAAGAATGGAGATTCCGGCACAGGAAATAACAATACCCCAGAGAGTGCCGAAGACAAACCCCTCCAGCAAGACTCAGCGCAGGAGGATGCAGAAGCAAGCCCTCACGAAAGGGCGGCAGAAGAAAAGGTCGAGGATCACAACTATATACCTCCCTCCGAAGACGAAACAAGCCCCAATGACGACGAACTCGAGGAGCCCGTCGAACAAGAGCTTTTCAAACGCAGGCTCATCGCTACAGCAAGAAGCCTGAAGAAAGGAAAACGGAAGCTCAACACAGCGGAAGACGCGCTCCGAATAAGATGGAGCAAAGTACTCAAAACCGCAGATAAACATGGCAACGGCCACCAATCGAAGAGCTACCCGAAGCGCAAGCTGCTCCCAGAATTCGACGAGGAGGCCATAAAGCCCCCACCGTCCAATGGCCCAGCCAGGTCCATCTACGGACCCAAAAAGACAGCCCCAATAAGCAAAGGAACACGTCAAGTGTCCGACGATAGCGGCAGGTACAAGTACAGGGGCGCTGCACACCCACTATGCTTCACCGACGAGGTGCTGGATCATGAATTCCCAGCAGGGTTTAAACCCATAAACATAGAAGCCTACGATGGAACAACAGACCCTGGAGTCTGGATAGAAGACTATATACTGCATATACATATGGCCAGAGGAGATGATCTCCACGCCATAAAATATCTACCCCTCAAGCTCAAAGGGCCAGCCCGTCATTGGCTCAAAAGCCTCCCAGAAAATACTGTTGGAAGTTGGGAAGAGCTCGAGGAAGCGTTTAGAGCAAATTTTCAAGGGACTTATGTCCGGCCTCCGGATGCAGATGACCTAAGTCACATAACTCAACAGCCCGGAGAGTCAGCGCGGAAATTCTGGAACAAGTTCCTTACCAAAAAGAACCAAATAGTCGACTGTCCGGACGCCAAAGCCTTAGCAGCTTTTAAGCACAATGTCCGAGACGAATGGCTCGCCAGACACCTCGGTCAAGAGAAACCGAGGACAATAACCGCATTAACAAGCCTCATGACCCGCTTCTGTGCAGGAGAGGATAGCTGGCTGGCAAGATGCAGCACCAGCGACCCAAGTACATCCGAGATAAGAGATGGAAATGGAAAATCACGGCGCAGAAAAGAGCAGCGCCGAAATAAAGAGAAAAGCCCAAAGAGCACGGCAGTCAACGCCGGATTTAAAAGCTCACAGCCAAATAATAAAGCTCAGCCCCTCAAGGATGACATCGACGAACTGTCCAACCTACATAAAATTCTGGGTCGGATATGCCAAATCCACAGTACCCCCGGAAGGCCCGCAAATCACACCCACAGGGATTGTTGGGTTTTCAAACAGTCTGGCCGATTAAACGCCGAACACAAGGGGCTCGACGCGTCCAGCGAAGAAGATAAACCCCGCCAGCAGGGCACCGGAAAACAAAAGACTTTCCCACAAGGGGTCAAGGCAGTAAACTCACTTCGCATGAGGACAAGGAAAAACAGTGCGGCACTTTCTAAAAAGAGCTTCGCACGGTCCAGCCCAGCAAACCATAGAGATTGGATATCAAAACCAATCACTTTCGACCACCTGGATTATTCTAGAAGCGTTCGAAACGCGGGAAGGACTCCCCTAATTTTGAATCCGATCATAGACGGATTGCAATTCACAAACGTCCTAATGGACGGAGGCAGCGACTTAAACCTGCTATATTCGAACACAATCCGTCGGATGGGGATAGACCCTACTAAAATTCGAAATAGCCGCACTTCCTTCAAAGGAGTAACGCCTGGCCCTTACGCCAAGTGCACAGGCTCGGTATTACTAGAGGTCATGTTCGGATCGCCGAGCAACCCTCGACGCGAGAAACTAATTTTCCATATCGTCCCATTTAAAAGTGAATATCAAGCACTGTTGGGACGTAAAGCTTTTATCCGCTTCAATGCCATACCACATTACGCGTCTCTTACACTCAAAATGCCCGGCCCCCATGGCACCATTTCAGTGCGCGGGTCATTTAAAGACCCCGGACTCGGATAGACGAACCCGGACTCAGCAGGCTAGGGGCTCCCTAGCCGCATACCCTTTCACAAGGGGCCGAGCGCACGACTAAACGCGGTTTCATATAAACCTCGCTTTAATTATTTACACTTATTCTTTTGCATATTTTTCGCACGAACTGTTTCTAAAACTAAAATGTTCCTCTCTTTCTACAGATGAACAACGTGCGTACCCATCCAGGATAACGGCGCAACAGAGACATAGGCGCAGACGTGCAGTAGGGACCCGTCGCAAGGATTCTTTTCATATTAAGACCCTACGTAGACCTTTTTATTACTGTCTCTTGTTGTTAATCTCCCTCGGCTTCTTCCTATAGCCAAATCGGAGCCTGACGCTTTGGCATCGGCCGCGTCAGAAGACAATGCCCGTACCTGGACACAAGGGGCTTAGGGCATAATTCTGCCCGTTATCATAAAGTCCGAACACCTTCGGGAGTGTTCGGCGTCTCAAGTTAGGCATTATATGCATCAGCTCCGAATCATGTCTTTGGTCAAATGTTGGGTTTGCCCGGCTCCTGTGTTTTGCTGCCTTACGTTCCGTATCACCCGACTAACGCGGCACCAGGAGAACTATTGCGATTGTGCCCCAGTTCGGCTGGGCGAGCACCTCAGTAGAGAAAGCCGAAAACTGACTGTCATGATGTAGCGAGAGTCTGGTCAGCCACTTGATCGACTATCAGAATGTTTAGAATTCCCCGCTTTGACGAAGGACCGCTTCCCGGTCAGGCAGATACGCACCCCGAATCCGGAGATGTGCGGTGTCATTAGGGGTTATATCGTAGCCCCACCCTCGAGCTCCACTGGCTAAGTGAAAGAAATAAAGCATTATAGTCCGGATTGCCTCGTTCGCTACGCTACCACCTCCTTATAACAGGACCGAGACGTCGGATTAAAGTGTGAAAACGCACCATTTTGCAAACACCCCAGCACCTTGTGCGAGGGGGCTGAAGCCGAAGACTGCATCTTTCAGGTTATACACAAGTACACTTAAACGGCCGAAAGGAGAAGTTTTACAACTTGGAAGCACAAGTATAAAAAGCATTCATACTATAATCATTGATTTACAAGGTACTGCGTTCATTTGAACGTTACATTCTTTGAGCAGTGCGCCTCAACTTTACGAGCACCACGCATGACTTCTCCGAAGTAGTGCTCGGCAGGGAGTCGGCTTTTATCCGGACCCTGGGCAACAACGGCGGTGGCATCCATCTCCGGATAATGCACCTTCACACGAGCAAGGGCCATCCGCGCGCCCTCGATGCAGGCCGACCGCTTCATCTCCCTTATACGCGGCACCGCACCAAGGAATTGCTGCAATAAGCCAAAGTAGCTTGTCGCCTTGGACCTTTCTGGCCAGACATGGGCCACGATGTCAGTCATAGCCAGTCCGGACAGTCTATTCAGTTCGGCCCATTCGGCCAACCTGTCCGTCAGAGGAAGAGCGTGATCTAGGCTGTGGAATTGAGACCAATACAACTCTTCCGCCTCGTGATCCCCTTGGCTCCGGAAGTGCTTAACGGCATCAGCCGCACTCGCAGCCAAGTCCATGTACGGATCCTCCGAACTCCACAGCCGCTCAAATTGAGCGTACTTGGCATCCATAAACCGGCGACGCATAAGAAAAGGCTTGCCAGCCACGATTTCTCCGGCTTGGCGCAGCTCCTCCTTCATAGCCCGCATTGCAGAGCGGGCATCCTTGGCTTCGGCGGTGGCCTTCTTCAGGTCTTCCCGCTCCGATAGGCGCTCCTTTTCAAGAGCCTCGCTATGGTCGGTAGCATCCTTTAATTTCTTGGCCAATTCGGCCACCTCCGCCCTGCTCAGGCAGTGCGCAGCCTTTTCGGCCTTCAACTCTTCGGCCGCCCTCGCGGCAGCCGCATCACTCCTTCGGGCTTGCTCCTTAGCTTGTGCAAGCTCGGCCCGAAGGCTCTCCACAGCAGCAGCACTGTCTGTATAAAGAGCATATAACTTATCAGAGGAGGGCTTTAACCCACTCAATAAAGCGGATGCGGAGTATTTATTTACCTTGCGACTCGTCAAGTCGCTGATTGACAAGTGCGATGTCAGCATCTGCCATGTCCAGTTGTCGACTCAGTTCGGCAAACTGATCAGTCCGGCTGGCCCCCGGACTATCCGCCACCTGTATCAGAACGGCGGTATTCATTACCTGAGATGTTTAGATTTTCGATCCTCGGCACGCTGTCGTCTTCGACAACCTACCGAGTCTCAGGGGCTACTATCTATACTGGGCGCTTTTTTTATATGCACAAACTGTTAAAACAACAAAGGGGTGCGCTATTTTCGCATACCTCAAATCCCGCCAGCAAGCTCATGGCAGCGTCACGCAATCCGCTTTCAGCGGACGAAATCCTTCCAATCACCATACGCATTAACGCACGGTGATCTTCTGAAATGGACGCCCTCTCAAGCAGACTCTTCAGTTCTCCCGGCCGGCTTCTGCTGGGTGCCGAACTCTCCGGCCCCTCCGGACTCGGGGACGCCCTCCGTGACGACACTTCGGGCTTGCCCGCTTCATTTGGCGGCGCCGCAGACGGAGGCGTATCGCTCTCCATCATCTCCGGAAGAAGGTCCCCCGAGGATGAACTCATCTGAGACGGCTGCAGATCCGAACTGCGATATAAATATTTCGGTTACCTACAGAAGCATAAACGAAGGTATTCCCTTATTAATTAATTTCCTCTTTCATACTCATGGCTCGTTGGAGGGCTGGCCCTTCGGCGATGATTGCGCGTCCGGATTCTCTCCGGACGCCGGACCCCCCGGTGAGGATTTCTTCCCACGCTTAGGGGCTTTGACCTCCGGATCTCCGGAGGCGGTCCTCTTCTCCCTCTGAAGGGAGGGATCCTTGGTTCCCTCCTCTTCGGTCGCCCCTTCGGGCGAAATATTAGCTCCTTTATCTCCCCCGTCGCCCCCTCTATGGGCGCAACCTCCAACATTCTGACCAGCACGGGCTCCAGTGCGGTCTCTGGGAGGGGGGCCGGACACCTTATCAGCCTTGATTGTGCCACCCATTCCTGTAAAGAATAAAGGGTCAGGAGACGATCTTTTGAAAGGCATACAAATAGAATGTCCGGGCTTTGAGCTATTTACCTGAGTATCCAGGCGATCGCGGCTTAGTCCAGCATCCTCGGCCGAATCCGGACACGCCACCTGCGGTCCGAAGAACAGCTCGTACATCTCCGAGGGTGTCACACCCATGAAATGCTGGAGGATACGAGGTCCCTCCGGATTGAACTCCCATAAACGGAGAGGACGACGTTTGCAGGGTAGGAGGTGCCTGATTAGCATGACCTGCATCACCTTGACCAGGTCGATCTCCCTTGTTTGGAGGTCTCGAATCCGGCCCTGTAGTGCGGGCACGTCCTTAGACGGCCCCCAGTTGAGCCCTTGGTTGACCCATGACATCAGCTGTCGTGGAGGTCCCGGGCGGAAAGAGGGCGGCGGCTTTTGCTTGCTGCCCCTGGGAACAGTGATGTAAAACCAATCCTGCTGCCACAATCCCTGTTCCTCTTGGAAGGAACCTTCGAGCCACGGGGCATCGACCTTCCTGCTTATGGTCGCCCCGCCGCACTTCGCTTGACGCCCCCCGATCATCTTCGGCTCCACCTTAAATGTTTTCAGCCACAGGCCGAAGTGGGGGATGACGCGGAGGAAGGCTTCACAGACAATGATAAATGTGGAGATATGGAGGATGGACTCCGGAGCCAAGTCGTGGAAGTCCAGCCCGTAGTAGAATAGGAGCCCCCTCACGAAAGGATCCGTCGGGAAGCCTAATCCCCGACGGAGGTGAGATGCGAAAACGATGTATTCGCCGGGCTCGGGGGCTGGCACGGCCTGCCCTGGGGCAGGCAACCTGTGCGAAACTTCGTAGGCCAGGTACTTGGCCTCACGCAACTTCAATATGTCCTCCTCCGTGACGGAGGAGGGCATCCACCGGCCCTGGAGGTCGGAGCCGGACATTGTTGTGGATCCGAAGCGCTCGAATCTGAAGCTCTAGGTGTTGGAACTGGGAGCAGAGGAAAGATTCGATGCAAGGTTGAAAGACAAGGACAGGCCTTGGTCCTCTTATAAAGGGGGAATAATACCAAGGGCCGTCTCCGTGACCGTTTGAGATTCCCCTTCCATAGAGGAGGCGTGGCGACGGGAACGGTTGGGTTACCCACGCACGTATTGATGAGGATCCCGGAATAAAAGGGAACACGATCTCTGCTTCGACAGGACGTGGCAAGGAAACCGCTTCGCTAAACGTGCTGAGGCGAAATAATAAAAACGATTCAAACAAGGACTTGGCTGCGGTGTGATGTCATGCTGCATAATACGTCAGCAGATTGAGCTAAGTGTATATTTTATTCTCTCTACGTTGGAATGTGGAATTTATTTTGCAGAGCCGGACACTATCCTGGCGTTCATTATCTTCTCCGAATTATTCAAGGAGGGGAACCCGCCTTGCAATGCCGAACATTATGCACGCCGGACTTATCGTCATTGAAGACTGGTTCAGGGGCTACTGAGGGAGTCCTGGACTAGGGGGTGTCCGGACAGCCGGACTATCAATATCCACCGGACTCCCATACTACGAAGATAGAAGATTGAAGACTCTGGCTCGTGTCCGTGCGGTACTTTCCTTGGCGTGGAAGGCAAGCTTGGCAATACGGATATGTAGATCTCCTACCATTGTAACCGACTCTGTGTAACCCTAGCCTCTCCGGTGTCTATATAAACCGGAGGGCCTTAGTCCGTAGGACGAACATTACATCTCAACAATCATACCATAGGCTAGCTTCTAGGGTTTAGCCTCCTTGATCTCGTGGTAGATCTACTCTTGTACTACCCATATCATCAATATTTATCAAGCAGGACGTAGGGTTTTACCTCCATCGATAGGGCCCGAACCTGGGTAAAAACATTGTGTCCCTCGTCTCTTGTTACCATCCGCCTAGACGCACAGTTCGGGACCCCCTACCCGACAAAGATCTTTATCGGTCAAACCGCATAACAACATACGTTGTTCCCTTTGTCATCGGTATGTTACTTGCCCGAGATTCGATCGTCGGTATCCAATACCTAGTTCAATCTCGTTACCGTCAAGTCTCTTTACTCGTTACGTAATGCATCATTCCATAACCAAATCATTGGCCACATTGCTTGCAAGGCTTATAGTGATGTGCATTACCGAGAGGTCCCAGAGATACCTCTCTGACAATTGGAGTGACAAATCCTAATCTCGAAATACGCCAACCCAACATGTACCTTCGGAGACACCTATAGAGCTCCTTTATAATCACCCAGTTACGTTGTGACGTTTGGTATCACACAAAGTGTTTCTCCAGTAAACGGGAGTTGCATAATCTCATAGTTACAGGAACATGTATAAGTCATGAAGAAAGCAATAGCAACATACTAAACGATCAAGTGCTAGGCTAACCGAATGGGTCATGTCAATCACATCATTCTCCTAATGATGTGATCCCGTTAATCAAATGGCAACACATGTCTATGGTTAGGAAACATAACCATCTTTGATTAATGAGCTAGTCAAGCAGAGGCATACTAGTGACACTATGTTTGTCTATGTATTCACACATGTATTATGTTTCCGGTTAATACAATTCTAGCATGAATAATAAACATTTATCATGAAATAAGGAAATAAATAATAACTTTATTATTGCCTCTAGGGCATATTTCCTTTAGAGGAGAGCCTCGGCAACGAAGAATTCATTGTGCCTGAAGAACCTCTCGAGCAGGAGCGCTTTAAACGCCGGCTAATAGCCACTGCAAGGAGCCTGAAAAAGAAGCAGCTACAGCTTGAAGCTGACCAAGATCTGCTCAATGATAGATGGACCGAAGTCCTGGCCGCCGAAGAATATGGCCTCAACGGCCCAGCGAAAAATTACCAAAGCACAAATTGTTACCTCAGTTCGATGACTAGGCGCTGGAGCCCGTACCATCATCGCACAACGCGGCCGACCGACCGCCACACAGTTAGGATAAAGCAGCAACTCAAGCCGAACACCGGACAGCCCCACCTCGCCATAAAGGCAAGAATAAAACAGCTCACGGTAGTGCATACGACCATCGACAGGACTTGGACAGTAGAGCAGGACACACAAGATCGATCTATGGATCGCGAGGACGTGCCTCGACACGCGACGACGGCTACCTATTCGGACGTGACAAACCTAGCCACGCCCGAGACGAATTCTATAAACAAACTCCATCGGAGGTATGTCGCGGTGTGGCCCAGTATAGAGGTGCCGCACACCCTCTTTGCTTCACAGACGAAGTAATGGAGCATGAATTCCCAGACGGGTTTAAACCCGTGAATATCGAATCATACGACGGAACAACGGATCCCGCGGTATGGATCGAGGACTTCCTCCATATCCACATGGCCCGCGGACATGACCTTCATGCCATTAAATACCTACCACTAAAGCTCAAAGGACCAGCCCGGTACTGGTTAAGCAGTCTGCCAGAAAATTCTATTGGCAGCAGGGAAGATTTGGAAGACGCCTTTCACGACAACTTCCAAGGAACATATGTCCGGCCACCGGATGCCGATGACTTCAGCCACATTGTCCAGCAGCCCGGAGAGTCAGCCAGGAAGCTCTGGACTAGGTTCTTAGTTAAAAAGAACCAAATTGTCGACTGTCCGGACGCGGAAGCCCTTGCGGCCTTCAAACACAGCTGCGGGATGAATGGCTTGCCCGCCACCTCGTCCAAGAAAGACCTAAATCCATGAAAGCCCTTACCGCTCTAATGACCCGCTTTTGCGCAGGAGAAGATAGCTGGCTCGCTCGTAGAAGCAACAACACCTGCGACTCGGGCACTTCCAAAATCTGAGATGGCAATGGCAAGCCACGACGCAGCAAACACAAAAGTGGCAATGATAATGAAAGATCATGCCACACAGCGGTCAACACTGGATTCAGCAGTCCCCAATCTGGTCAACGGAAAAAGCCATTCAAGGTGAACAGAGACGAACCATCCAATCTAGACAGGATATTGGATCGACCCTGCCAGATTCACGGCCACCCTGATAAACCAGCCAACCATACCAACAGAAGTGGTTGGGTCTTCAAACAGGCCAGCAAGCTCAACGCCGAACACAAGGGAAGGCGGCCACCAGCGATAGGGATGACGAAGATATCCACCAACCAAATACCGGGGGTCAGAAGCAATTTCCACCCGAAGCAAAAATAGTAAACATGGCATACGTGACACACACCCCTAGAGGTGAGCGCATGGAACACTCCCTCCATATAGGAGATCATACTACGGCTACCTCAGCCGAACTACACAGCGGCCTTATCGCGCTGCATACCACGTCGGCCATCGCTCCGTTGGTCTCCATTCAACATGACTGTAACATCCCAAAATTCTAAATTTTGGAATGTTATAAACAAATAGATAGATTTGATTGATTGTTTGATTGTTGTGTGATTGATTGAGTGAAATTCGAAACTTTTGAAAGTTAAATGAGAGGGAATAAAAGGACTTTCCCAAACTTTCATTTTGCATTCGTGATCTCTGTGAATTCAAATTCTTTTCACCACAAAACCCTGGAGAGAAGATGACATGACTTCTTCCATTTATTTAAATGACAAGGGGTGTTGAAAAATATTTGAATTTCATTTGAAATTATTTCCAATTGATAAACTTTATGCAACTCAATGATTTTCACGACGAAGATAAAATGACTTCTTCAAAACATATGAAATATGAGTTGGGAGTTTCAAAGAATTAAATTCAAAGTTCTTTTGAATTTATTTTTTTCAATTTGGAGTTATTTGAGTTTTATTCAAATTATTTTTCTCCAAAAATAAAATATATGGAAAATAGGGTAACATGATTCCCTACAATAGAAAATTGGAGAGAAATAAATTTGAATTCATTTTGGTATTTTTAAAATGATTTTCGTTGGATTTTATTAGAGCAGAAGCACTCTCTGTTTTATTTGATTTTGTGTGTATTTTATTTGACTTTGTAAAAAATGTTCATGTTGTAGAAAATATTTTTCTACAATTTTTGATATGTCATATGCCTATAGTATATTTTGATTTACTTAGTTTTCTTTCTTTTCTTTAGAAAACAGTTGTTTAAAAAAATCCCTCCCCGCCTATTTTAGCCGCACCAGGGCCCCCCGGACCCCGTTGCCGTCGCCGCACCCTCCCGCCGAGATCCGCGCAGCACCGGAGCTCGCCTGCCGCCGCCGTCGCGGAATCCCGCCACCGCACTTCGCCGCGCCGCCGCCGCGGAGCGCCGCCCTCGCCACCGTGCCACCTCGCCCTGCCTCGCCGGAGAGCCACCGCCGCCGGAATCCCGCCGTTGGACGCCGCCGCCCCGCCGGAGTTCGCCGCCATCTCGACCCGCCGGACGCTCGACCCGATCCACCTCCGAAAACCGTTGGTTTTCGTCAAAAACCCGAACCGGTATAACCAACCGACCCAGATCGGTTTTTTTTTCTTGAAAACCGTTTCGTTTTTATTTAGCGAACGTGGTCTGTTTAGGTAGTTTCAACGAACATTTTCATTCGTTAGGACTTCTTAACAAACGTTCATCGTCTAGTTTTTCCCTTTTCTGTGTATTTTACGTAAGGGACCTATCTGTGAATATATCTATTTACAGATTAGCCCCTGTTTTTCCAACGCTCACAACTTTTTGCTCGTTTATCCAAATCCAACAAAACCAACGCCCACCTCTTCGTTATGATCTCCTCTATCCATTAAAACAACTCAAACATGTTTTTGAAAGTTTAAAATTTGAATTAGATCAGATTTGAATTTGAACTTCGTTTGATCATAACTTGAGTTTTATAACTCCGTTTGAGTTGATTCTCTTTGCAAATCGAAGCTCTTGACCTAAACTTTCTGATAAGGCCAAATTCACATAATTTTGGTACTGTTAGGAATTGTTTTATGTGGCAAGAGTTATTCGCTTGGTTTTGATGTTTTCCGAATCGTACTTTTCGTTCTTTCCAATCTTTTGAGTGATTGCTTATGTGTGGTTACTATTGTTTGCTTACGATAGATTGAACGGAGTGTGACGAGTAGAACTATCAAGAGTTTTGAGTGCGAATCATCTTCATCAACATTGCAGGCAAGTTCGCACTTTGATCATACCTTTTCTCATACCCAGTTTTTATGCATTAGATCTATCCTCAAACATTGCATGATTAGGATCTAATTATATTGTGGGTTATGGGAATTGGTTGAGGTAGTACCTATTACCTATTTTATTATAAAACCTTTGGGAGTTACTTCTACGTTTGCTTATTATGCCATGCTATGCTAGTAGACGTGGATTGGGTGAGTGAATCCATGACAGATGTGAGTTTCTTAATTTAATGGTTTATTTTAGGTGGTAACTTAAACACACATCTGGGTGGATTGAGGCACCTGGTTTCTATCAGGACTTGCCTGTATTTCTTCGGACCGCCACCCAGGCTCAAAGGGATCATAAGATTATTCATGCTAGAAACTTCCGTGTGCAGCCACATGCTACTATGGGCTCTAGCATAGTTGACTAAGTCGTGCGAACTCTTACAGGGTAGACTAGCAGATGTAGGGGATGTAGGTTGGTACGGTCTACCCTCTACGTAAGGTGCGAGCGCTTCTGAAAGACTATGTCTCGGTCATCTGTTTCTCAAACACCATTTAGTGCGAGAAACCAAACGGAGGCGATCGAGTCATGTGGGGAAAAGTGTGCAAACCTCTGCAGAGTGTACAAACTAATCATGATTAGCCGTGTCCCCGGTTATGGACATCTTGAGTATCTAGTACTTGGATTATCATGTGAATCTCATCATGTTACTTTAATTAATATTGTTGGGTTGTTAATGAGTACTTTTAATTGGGATTGAGAATGTTGTCAACCATTCTCAATGTTTAACAACCACCATGATAGTTAAATAAATTTATTCCTTTGCAGTAGGGAAAAACTGGCTTTACGCAAAAACATTAACCATAGAGCTTTCCACCAGCCAAATATGCATGTAGTGATAGACTTTATTCATCATTGCTCTATGGTGTGAATTTGCCAGTACATTCAATGTACTGACCCTTTGTGGCTGCAACGTCTCATGTTGCAGGATCTTACGACGAGTAAGTGATACGTTAGGGTTATGATTTCTACACTCAACTTTGCCGTTGGTGTTGATGGGAATCCACAACCTTGTTACTTCCGCTATTTTGGATTGAGGTAATAGTATTTACGTCACTTTATACATGTGATTTACCTCTGTTATAAATCCTCGAGTACTGTGTGTGTCAGCATACCGATCCAGGGATGACACGTAAGCACAGAGACTTGACCCATTTGGGTCGGGTCGCTACAAGATGGTATCAGAGCACATGTTGACTGTAGGACGTGACCCTAGAAACTAGCAAGCCCATAGGAAAGATTTTTCTCTACAACTTTCTTTTCAAAAGAATCTTTTACCTCTCTTCTCTTCTGAGATTATTCAAAAATTCCTTTTAGTGAGACTATACCCCTTTCCCCTTTTGACCCCGTGGAGATTCGACTGATGAGACCACTCCAAGGAGTAAAAGATATCGGACAACTAAGACCATTCGGAATGAAGAGGATTTTACCATACATTATGATAATGGAAATTACAACTGTTGAAGACTCTGAAGACTAGGAGAATTTGAAGGCTCTGATGAATTCCCAGGTTTTTATGAGGTTGGAAGGCTACCCTTATGGAACTTGGTAGACTATGGAAGCTGTCAATACCCGAGATCAAGGTGTATCGGAGAAAGACCGGAAGATGGAGCATTAGAACTCAAAGTTTTGTCAAGAAAGCCCCAAGACATGAAGTATCAACTATGGAATGATAGCTCATGACAGAGACATGGTCATAAACATGGATATCCATGATGCTATCGCTCGCTCATGTTATTGTCACCACATGGAGTTAAGCATGCAAATGCATGGAAAGATTGGATGGTAGAAGGCTGATGGAGGATATGTCAGCAAAGGATGCAGTTTTAACATAGCTGGTGTATCACCAGGATCTGGAGTATTACATCAAGAAGTTTAAGATGGACATGCAGGAAGTTATATTTGACAAGAAGGAAATTCGTGAAGAACTCAGGAACTAGAAACTGAAAGTAGCCAAGCTGGAGGAGCAAAACCTTGAGACATCAAAGTTTTCGTCAGGCCTGAAGGACAGTAAGATCATGGTTCATGCCAAGGATGTTGAAACCCAGAAGTTTGTAATGCAACCCCAGAAATATTAAAGGATGTCATGAGAGACTTCGCGTCAACAGAGATGATCTGGTAAAAGAACTTGAGAAGGACAAGTATGATCAGAAGGAGTCATCGGAGACATGACCAAGACTTCAAGAGTTGATGACATTGAGATCTATAGACCATTAGAAGACCCAACCCCTGTTATATACTTACGTTAGATGCGACGTTTGTGAGCTCTATTTTGTTTGTTGTTTTTCCGACAGCCACAATAAAATCTGTCTTTTCAAAACTGTTGTTTATATTGTGTGTATTCCCTCTCGATCTCTCCTATCCCACCCCAAAACCCATGGACCCAATAGAGGATGAATGGACATGAGCTTGTAATTTTCTGGACCGATGAGTCAATTGGAGACGGACTGATAGATTCAGAACATGAAGGATCACATGAAGAATAACCCTGTAGTCCGAAAGGATATGACCCAGCATGCTCTTTAATGCTTTGAAAGGGGTGCTGCTACTTGGTGGAGGATGTACCAAACATCAATGGATGGCAAAGAGTAACCACTTGGAAGGAATTTAAGTTGACCTTGCTAAAGTCTCGGCTTGTGTCCCAGAAGTTGAAGCCTTATGGAAATGATATGGAGAAAGTGCATGCAAGCTTTGTGGAGAAATAGGACACAACCATAAAGAACACCAGGATGAATACCCTCATAAGTGGGGGATTTCCAAAGGAGTTAGCCGAGGATCTCAGGGAACTTCGGTTGGAGATTGTTCCCAAAGGTTTTGTTGCAACAATGGAAGTTCAGTCTACATTGTTGGGAAAGATTCATGAAGCTCAGAAGGATGACCAAGAGATTTCTGAGATAAAAGAGAGGATGAGCAAAGGAAAGGCCAAAGGTTTTAGTAAGGATGAGCACGACATCTTATGGTTCGAGGACCGTGTATATGTTCCCAATAATGCAAAGATCAAGAAGTAAATACCTCAAGAGGCTCATGGCTCACCATACTCGATTCGCCCTGGAAACACCAAGATGTATTTGGATTTGAAGGAGTGTTTCTAGTGACTGGTATGAAGAAGGATATTGCGGAGTATGTAGTCGTAGGTGATGTATGCCAGAGAGAGTAGAGCAGCATCAGAAGCCAGCAGGATTACTACAGCCTATGCCAATACCCGAATAGAAGTGGGATAAGCCTGGCATGGATTTCATTACCGGATTTCCCAGAACCTGATCGGGATATGATTCTATGTAGGTAGTAGTTGTTTCGCTTGACCAAAGTGGCTCACTTTATCCCAGTGAAAATCACCTATACAAGTGCGAAGTTGGCCAAGATATAATTGACCAGGATCGTATGTATGCATGGAGTTCCGAGGACCATCACATCAGATAGAGGAACATAGTTTACCTCAAAGTTTTGGAATCAGCTGCACCAGACTTTGGGTACTAGGCTAGAGTTCAGTACAGCCTTTCATCCGCAGACAGATGGATAAATCGAGAAAGTCAATCAAATTCTGGAGGACATGTTGACAGTGTGTGCACTAGATTATGGATCTAGTAGGGATGATAATCCACCTTATGTGGAGTCCTCATACAACAATAGTTACCAAGCTAGTTTGAAGATGACCCCCCTTTTGAAGCTTTGTATGGGAGAAGGAGCCAGACACCGTTGATGTGGGATGAAGTTGGAGACCGTCAGTTGTTTGGACCAAATGTGATCAAGGAGTCAGAAGAGAATGTTAAGTGGATTCGAGATAGACTGAAGGTAGCTCAGTCCAGGCAGAAGAGTTATGCAGACTCAAAAACGCAAGGAGGTAGTCTATGAAATTGGAGATAGAACATGTCTTCGTGTGTCCCCTCTGCGAGGAGTTAAACTATTTGGAGTTAAGGGAAAGTTAGCCTTGAGATTTGTAGGACCATACCGAGTTTGGAGCACATGGGAGAAGTGGCCAACAAGTTGGAGTCACCCGAAGGACTTTCAGGAGTTCATGATGTGTTTCACGTTACCCAGTTGAAGAAGTGCCATGCAGAGATGGCCAATATTCCCCCGTAAGGACGCTTGACCCTTGAAAGGATAATGATGTTCCACGAAGTGGAGTATGGACTTCATAAGTATAAGTTTTATCTCGGTATGTGGGACATCCCACGAGGATGAAGAGATGTATTACTATTGGACATAAAGGAGGTATGATGTTGGAAATATGGACCAATGGAAATTCCATGATGAGTCTGAGTAATCATTTCCTAGTTTGGTGCAAATAGAAGGAAGGAAGACAGTACAATTGGATGGATTTAAGAATACTAGGAAGTTGGAAGTTGGAATAATGATCAGTTGCTCGATGATAAGTTCAAGGACTACAAGTGATGAGATGGGCCATAACCCATAGGCCCCAGGACCTGCCAAGAAGCAAGCACACTCTTTTTGAAGGAAAACCCTGAAGAAGTTACGATTTTATCGATAGACGATCCTATAGGTGTTTACGCAAAACCTGAGAGTGGTGAAGGAACGATAAATGTTTGTTGGGCTTGCAGAACCCATGGATTTATCCGAACTTGGTTCGTCGACAAGAGAAATTCTACAATGCTTGTGAGGATGACCGAGTGTTAGAATGCGAGATACGCTAAACCATATACAAGGAAATGATTTGGGTGCGGGATGGATTGATCACCATACCGACTTGCTCTTATTATTCGCCTTGCTATGTGGATGGTAAATCTGAGTGACTTACCTATAGTAGAGAGACCACGATCAAAACCTTGTTTAAACCTTAGAATGGTGTAGCAATTTTATTCCCCTTGTACACGGTAGCTGTTGCCAATCGTAGGAGATATGGTGAGGTTCAACCCAGATCCATTTCCTGCAGGAGAAACCATAAATTGTTGACCACCATGAGATATCGATAGTTGTTTAGTTTTGGCGCCAGACCCGTCAGCTAAGAAGACCCAGTCTCGGAATAACCTTACCAGATGAAATGGATACAAGAATTGAGAAAAAGGGTATGCCACTACCGAAAGAGCCCAGAGAAGGAATTTTCTCGAGATCTGAAGATACCACCACTGTCAACAATAAGGATGGAGTATATAAGTTTTGATGGAACCGTGACCATGTTTTTAAGGGTGGTAGCACCCCAGACCTTCGGAGACGATCGATGGATTTTGAAGACCCCCAAATCCTAACCAATTTCTTGCTAGCCTCTCCGAATCTCGAGGACGAGATTCATTTTAAGGGTGGTAGGTTTGTAACATCCCAAAATTCTAAATTTTGGAATGTTATAAACAAATAGATAGATTTGATTGATTGTTTGATTGTTGTGTGATTGATTGAGTGAAATTCGAAACTTTTGAAAGTTAAATGAGAGGGAATAAAAGGACTTTCCCAAACTTTCATTTTGCATTCGTGATCTCCGTGAATTCAAATTCTTTTCACCACAAAACCCTAGAGAGAAGATGACATGACTTCTTCCATTTATTTAAATGACAAGGGGTGTTGAAAAATATTTGAATTTCATTTGAAATTATTTCCAATTCATAAACTTTATGCAACTCAATGATTTTCACGAGCGAAGATAAAATGACTTCTTCAAAACATATGAAATATGAGTTGGGAGTTTCAAAGAATTAAATTCAAAGTTCTTTTGAATTTATTTTTTTCAATTTGGAGTTATTTGAGTTTTATTCAAATTATTTTTCTCGAAAAATAAAATATATGGAAAATAGGGTAACATGATTCCCTATAATAGAAAATGGGAGAAATAAATTTGAATTCATTTTGGTATTTTTTAAATGATTTTCGTTGGATTTTATTAGAGCAGAAGCACTCTCTGTTTTATTTGATTTTGTGTGTATTTTATTTGACTTTTTAAAAAATGTTCATGTTGTAGAAAAAAAATTCTACAATTTTTGATATATTATATGCCTATAGTATATTTTGATTTACTTAGTTTTATTTCTTTTCTTTAGAAAACAATTGTTTAAAAAAATCCCTCCCCGCCTATTTAAGCCGCACCCGGGCCCCCCTGGACCCCGTTGCCGTTGCCGCACCCTCCCGCCGAGATCCGCGCAGTGCCGGAGCTCGCCTGCCGCCGCCGCCGCGGAATCCCACCACCGCACTTCGCGGCGCCGCCGCCGCGGAGCGCCGCCCTTGCCACCGTGCCACCTCGCCCTACCTCGCCGGAGAGCCACCGCCGCCGGAATCCCGCCGCCGGACGCCGTCGCCCCGCCGGAGTTCGCCGCCATCTCGACCCGCTGGACAACCGACCCGATCCGCCTCCGAAAACCGTTGGTTTTTGTCGAAAACCCGAACCGGTATAACCAACCGACCCAGATCAGTTTTTTTTCTTGAAAACCGTTTCGTTTTTATTTAGCGAACGTGGTGTGTTTAGGTAGTTTCAACGAACGTTTTCATTCGTTAGGACTTCGTAACGAACGTTCATCGTCTAGTTTTTCCCTTTTCTGTGTATTTTACGTTAGGGACCTATCTGTGTATATATCTATTTACAGATTAGCCCCTGTTTTTCCAACGCTCACAACTTTTTGCTCGTTTATCCAAATCCAACGAAACCAATGCCCACCTCTTCGTTATGATCTCCTCTATCCAGTAAAACAACTCAAACATGTTTTTGAAAGTTTAAAATTTGAATTAGATCAGATTTGAATTTGAACTTCGTTTGATCATAACTTGAGTTTTATAACTCATTTTGAGTTGATTCTTTTTGCAAATCGAAGCTCTTGACCTAAACTTTCTGATGAGGCCAAATTCACATAATTTTGGTACTATTAGGAATCGTTTTATGTTGCAAGAGTTATTCGCTTGGTTTTGATGTTTTCCTAATCGTACTATTCGTTCTTTCTGATCTTTTGAGTGATTGCTTATGTGTGGTTACTATTGTTTGCTTACGATAGATTGAACGGAGTGTGACGAGTAGAACTATCAAGAGTTTTGAGTGCAAATCATCTTCATCAACATTGCAGGCAAGTTAACACTTTGATCATACCTTTTCTCATACCCAGTTTTTATGCATTAGATCTATCCTCAAACATTGCATGATTAGGATCTAATTAAATTGTGGGTTATGGGAATTAGTTGAGGTAGTACCTATTACCTATTTTATTATCAAACCATTGGGAGTTACTTCTACATTTGCTTATTATGCCATGCTATGCTAGTAGACGTGGATTGGGTGAGTGAATCCATGACAGATGTGAGTTTGTTAATTTAATGGTTTATTTAAGGTGGCAACTTAAACACACATCTGGGTGGATTGAGGCACCTGGTTTCTATCAGGACTTGCCTGTATTTCTTCGGACCGCCACCCAGGCTCAAAGGGATCATAAGATTATTCATGCTAGAAACTTCCGTGTGCAGCCACATGCTACTATGGGCTCTAGCATAGTTGACTAAGTCGTGCGAACTCTTACAGGGTAGACTAGCATATGTAGGGGATGTAGGTTGGTACGGTCTACCCTCTATGTAAGGTGCGAGCGCTTCTGAAAGACTATGTCTCGGTCATCCGTTTCTCAAACACCATGTAGTGCGAGAAACCAAACGGAGGCGATCGAGTCATGTGGGGAAAAGTGCGCAAACCTCTGCAGAGTGTACAAACTAATCATGATTAGCCGTGTCCCCGGTTATGGACATATTGAGTATCTAGTACTTGGATTATCATGTGAATCTCATCATGTTACTTTAATTAATATTGTTGGGTTGTTAATGAGTACTTTTAATTGGGATTGAGAATGCTGTCAACCATTCTCAATGTTTAACAACCACCATGATAGTTAAATAAATTTATTCCTTTGCAGTAGGGAAAAACTGGCTTTACGCAAAAACAGTAACCATAGAGCTTTCCACCAGCCAAATATGCATGTAGTGATAGACTTTATTCATCATTGCTCTATGGTGTGAATTTGCCAGTACATTCATTGTATTGACCCTTTGTGGCTGCAACGTCTCATGTTGCAGGATCTTACGACGAGTAAGTGATACATTAGGGTTACAATTTCTACACTCAACTTTGTCGTTGGTGTTGATGGGAATCCACAACCTTGTTACTTCCGCTATTTTGGATTGAGGTAATAGTATTTACGTTACTTTATACATGTGATTTACCTCTGTTATAAATCCTCGAGTACTGTGTGTGTTAGCATACCGATCCAGGGATGACACGTAAGCACAGAGACTTGACCCATTCGGGTCGGGTCGCTACAATGACCGATCAATGTCCATATTGGACTAGCAATTCAGCTTCCGCCGTCCGCCTAATATGCCTTCGAAGTGGGTACCGCGCACACATAATTATGCACTTGAAATACCCTGGGCACCGGCGGAAGCACAGTATGGGTGTGCCTGCAACCCCCCTACTTTTCTAACTGTCCCTTTTTCGTTTTTATTATCCCCTCCACAGGTACCTCAAGGGCCGGTCACCCCAAGGACTCTACCAGAGTTCGGGTTCGTACAATCATCCAAGGGTTATTCCTATCAAGGAATCCCTTAATCAAGGACAGGCGCCACACACGTGCGACAGGAGGTCCAAAATAACTTTTTGTAGACCGAGCTCTCTATTCTGAGCCTGTAAAGTGCCTTTTTCCTCAGCCTTCGACCCCGGGCATGTCAAATAGCCAGGGTTGCGGCTTTGTTATCTATATAATAATTGGCATATCACTCAGCTCCTAGTACACATAACCAGTGTCCAGTATCGACTTTTTCCTAATCGACCCGAATTTTTGCTCCTGTGGTTTTTTTACACACACACCTCGGCATAACTCGCCAGGGGCTCGATATGGGAACAAATGAGTTGATGTTAAGTTCAAACAGCTTTATAGCGTACTTCGGTGTCGCGAGATTGGCCTTATATGCATCATCTCCGAATCATGTCTTGGGTCAATAGTTGGGTTGCCCGGCTCCTATGCTTGCTACCCTACATTCCACTCTATCGGCTAGGGTAGTAAAGGGAGAACTACTGCGATTGTGCTTCCGGTTCATCTGGTCAAGCACCTCAGTACAGAAAGCCGAAAAGTGACTGTCATGATGCGGCGAGAGCTGGTCAACCACTCGACGACTTATTGGAATCTTTAGCGATTCTCTCCATGTTATACAAAGGATCTTTTTCAGATCATCTGTACAATGCATCGTACTAAAAATAAGCCGCATACATACCAAGGGGTATATCATAGACCCACCATAAAACTCCTATGGTTAAGTGAAAGTGTTAACGCCCTATAGTATAATTGCCTGGTCTGCCGCATTGTTACCTCCTTCATGGACTAAGACGTTGGGTCAAGAGTGATCAAATGCTTTTCTGAACACCCCCGTACTTCCTACGAGGGGGCTGAAGCCGACGACTGGAAAACTTTCAGATTGTATAAAAACGGCCGCAAAGGAGGAACAAAAAGCTTTCGAGCAAAACATAAAAATAGATTAAATATAAAATTGTCTTTTACAATTCCCTTACACCTCACTCGAATACTATGTCTTTCGAGCATTGACCCTCTATCAAGCGGGCAGCCTCTAAGACATCTTCAAAATAATGTTCCAGTGCGTGATGGTCCTTGCCCTTGGGTGGACTCTTCGCTGCAACATCGATGGCCTTCATCTTCCCCCAGTATGTCTTGACACGGGCAAAGGCCATCCGTGCACCCTCAATGCACGCCGACCGCCTCACAGCATCGATATGTGGCGCCGCATCAACAAGCCGCTGCACCAAACCGAAGTAGCTATTCGGAACAGGCTCAGTTGGCGACAGCCGGATTATGACGTTCTTCATGGCAGCGCCGGATATCCTATGAAGCTCGGCCCATTGGGACATCTGTTCATTCAGCAACAGAGGGCACTTTGACGCACCAAATTATGACCAGAAAAGCTTCTCCATTGCGTACCCCTCTCGCGCATGGTAAAACTGCGCCGTGTCCGAAGAACTCTTCGGCAAGTCTAAAAACTTGTCCGGAGAACTCCACACTTGGTTAAGCTGAGTATAGTTTGGATCGTCGAACTTAGCCTGCAGCAAAAAGGGCTTACCTGCCGCAATCTCCCCAGCTTGCCGGATCTCCTCACGGGCTGCTCTGGATTTAGACCGCGCTTCTTTCGCCTCTCGTAAGGCCTTGTCAAGTTCAGCCATTTTGGCTTCATTCTCCTTCTCAAGAAATTCACAGCGGCCAGTAGCATTTTTTAGTTCGAGCGCCATCGTGGATATCTTCTCGTCTTGGCGCCGAGCAGCTTGTTCAGCCTTTGACTTTGCCGACGCCTTTTCGGCAGCCGCATTACTAAACCGGGCCTGCTCCTTGGCCCGGGCCAGCTCCACCCGAAGAATCTCAACGGCGGCAGCACCATCTATAGCCATGCATATCCCAGTATATAACTTTCAGCATCATGCTTATATTACAAAAATATATGGGCAAGGACTGCTCCGAATACATACCTTGCGACTCGTCAAGACGCATATTGATCAACGCAATGCATCCCCTGCCACATCAAGCTTCCACTGCAGCTCGGCAGTATCCATAGTCCGGGACATAGCCAGGGGGGAAGCAGCCTGTGTTCGAGTTAATCAGATTAGTCCTTGAGTATTTCCTCTTTATCCTCCGTTTGCCTCCAATGGGAAGCCGACCCGAGTCTCAGGGGCTACTACCTATACACAGGTGCATCTTTGCAAATAAAATATAGTAAAAAACATTATATTACAAACCTGGAAGCCTCTTAGCAGGCTCATGAAGGTTTCATTCAATTCGCTCTTCGCGGACAGAATCTTCTCAACCACCGTACCCATCAAGGTACGCTGTTCCCCCGAGACAGATGCTTGTCGCAGCATATCCCTCAACATATTCGGCGCCGCCGGGTCTCCGGAAGCCGCTGTAGGAGCACAACCAACCTTTGAAGGAACCTCTTCATCCGTCTCCAGAATCATCGTCGGCTGAAAACCGGACAGTCCGGGGCATTCATTATTGGCCCCTGAATCTCGGACGATAGGAGGTCCACCTTCGGGTACGACCTCTTTCATCCCCTGCACCGCTTGTTGATCAAGAAAAACCCTCCGAGATGACACTTCAGAGTCGTCCGCCTTATGGGGCAAGGAGGTCGGGGGAGGCGTCTCGCTTTCCATCATCTCTGGGAGGAGATCTCCCGAAGAAGAGGATCGCCCAGAAAAACTCTATGCCGAACTGAAGGAAATATGCCCTAGAGGCAATAATAAGGTTATTATTTATTTCCTCATATCATGATAAATGTTTGTTGTTCATGCTAGAATTGTATTAACCGGAAACATAATACATGTGTGAATACATAGACAAACATAGTGTCACTAGTATGCCTCTACCAGACTAGCTCATTGATCAAAGATGGTTGAGTTTCCTAACCATAGATATGCGTTATCATTTGATCAATGGGATCACATCATTAGAAGAATGATGTGATTGACTTGACCCATTCCGTTAGCTTAGCACTTGATCGTTTAGTATGTTGCTATTGCTTTCTTCATGACTTATACATGTTCCTATGACTATGAGATTACGTAACTCCCGCTTACCGGAGGAACACTTTGTGTGCTACCAAACGTCACAACATAACTGGGTGATTATAAAGGTGATCTACAGGTGTCTCCGAAGGTACTTGTTGAGTTCAAGTATTTCGAGATTAGGATTTGTCACTCCGATTGTCAGAGAGGTATCTCTGGGCCCTCTGGTAATGCACATCACTATAAGCCTTGCAAGCAATGTAGCTAATGAGTTAGTTGCAGGATGATGCATTACGTAACGAGGAAAAGACCTGCTGGTAAAGAGATTGAACTAGGTATTGAGATACCTTCGATCGTATCTCGGGCAAGTAACATACCGATGACAAAGGGAACAACGTATGTTGTTATGCGGTTTGACCGATAAAGATCTTCGTAGAATATGTGGGAGCCAATATGAGCATCCAGGTTCCGCTATTGGTTATTGACCGGAGACATGTCTCGGTCATGTCTACATAGTTCTCGAACCCGTACGGTCCGCATGCTTAAAGTTCGGTGACGATCGGTATTATGAGTTTTTGTGTTTTGATGTGACAAAGGTAGTTCGGAGTCCCGGATATGATCACGAACATGACGAGGAGTCTCGAAATGGTCGAGACGTAAAGATCGATATATTGGATGACTATGTTCAGACACCGGAAGTGTTTCGGCAGGTTTCGGACATATACCAGAGTACCGGGGGGTTACTGGAACCCCCTGGGGGGTTTAGTGGGCCTCATGGGCCCTAGTGGAGAAGAGGAGGGGCGTTCAGGGCACGACGTGCGCCCCCTCCCTCTCCAGTCCGAATTGGACAAGGAGGGAGGCGGCGCCTGAGGGAGTCCTGGATTAGGGGGTCCTTGGATAGCCGAACTATATACTTATGCCAGATTGTTGGACTATGAAGATACAAGATTGAAGACTTCGTACCGTGTCTGGGTGGGACTCTCCTTTGCGTGGAAGGCAAGCTTGGCAATTCGGATATGTAGATCTCCTTCTCTGTAACTGACTCTATGTAACCCTGGCCCCCTCCGGTGTCTATATAAACCGGAGGGTTTAGTCCGTAGGACAGCAACAATCATAATCACAGGCTAGCTCCTAGGGTTTAGCCTCTACGATCTTGTGGTAGATCAACTCTTGTAATACTCATATCATCAAGATCTGTCAAGCAAGAAGTAGGGTATTACCTCCATCGAGAGGGCCCGAACCTGGGTAAACATTGTGTCACCCGCCTCCTGTTACCATTAGCCTTAGACGCACAGTTCGGGACCCCCTACCCGAGATCCGCTGGTTTTGACACCGACATTGGTGCTTTCATTGAGAGTTCCACTATGTCGTCACGGTAAGGCTTGGTGGCTCCTTAAATCATCCACAACGATGCGGTCCAGGGTGAGCTTTTCCTCCCCGGACAGATCTTTGTATTCGGCGGCCTCGCACTGCGGGCCAACTCGCTTGGCCACCTAGAGCAGATCGATAGCTATCCCCCTGGCCATCAGGTCAGGTTCAGAAGCCTGAATTACACTGCCGACATCCGCGGGGACTTGATCTTCGACGGATTCAAGCCCATAACACGTGCACCCTACGGTCGCGATGAGCATGACCTAGATCGACAATGGACGGTGTTCAGGAGATCGCACCTGCAGCTGCCCTGGCTTTCAGTCCGGAGAAGATCGTGCCATCCGAGGACGGGTGGATGGACCCCGCCACGGAGGCCGCACACTTAGCGGCGATAGAGCCGAACACAGATCTTGCTTCCAAGGAGGTCTGTGTCATCGAACCCTCGGACTCATCTCCGGCCATAGACTCCGAACCACGTGCATCCGTGCCCCTCGAACCTGACTGGGCATCGATCATGGAGTTTAGCTCCTCAGATATTTTTCAGCAGTCACCCTTGGGAGACGTGCTAAACTCATTAAAATATCTCTCCTTGTCAGGAGACTCTTGGCCGAACTATGTCCGGCTTGAATGGGAAGCGGACGACGAACAAATTTGTTACCCACCCACCATCCACTTAATAGCCACTGTCGACGACTTAACCGACATGCTTGATTTTGACTCCGAAGACATCGAGGGTATGGACGACGATGCCGGAGAAGAACTGGAACCACCGCCCAGAGGGCGCTGGACAGCCACCTCATCATATGATATATATATATATATATATATATATATATATATATATATATATATATATATATATGGTGGACACACCCAAAGGAGATAATGGCGAAGGTCAAAAGGATGCTACGGAGCGGTGCCGCTCTAAGCCCCGCCACAGCAAAAATAGCGATACCGGCACAAGAGACAATAGCACTCCGGATGATGCCGAAGACAAAAACGATCCTACCCAGCCAGGCTACGAGCAAGCCGGACGGGAGGATGTGCAAGCTAGCCCTGATGAACAGGCAATGGATGGAGGCTCGGAGGATGACTATTACATGCCCCTCTCCGAATACGAGGCGAGCCTCGGCAACGAAGAATTTATCGTGCCTGAGGTTCCTGTCGAGCAGGAGCGCTTCAAGCGTCGGCTTATAGCCACTGCAAAGAGCCTGAAGAAAAAGCAGCAGCAGCTTCAAGCTGACCAAGATCTGCTAACTGATAGATGGACTGAGGTCCTGGCAGCCGAGGAATACGGACTCGAGCGCCCTACCAAAAGCTACCTCAGGTGCAAGTTGTTACCTCAATTCGAGGATGAGGCACTAGAGCCTACATCACCAGCACAGGATGCGTCCGACCGGCCACCTTGTGGCCGAGACAAAGCGGCGTATCAGCCCAAACACCAGCCCGCACCGCGTCGCCAGATAAATAAAAACACAAAGGCCCGGGGCTACACGCAGGACCTGCGAGACGAATTGGAAAACAAAGCAGGGCAGTCAAGATTGATCAACGGACCACAGGGGCGCGCCCCAACGCGTGATGATGACCGCCACGCCAGATATACTAAATACAAATCCGACTGGGCCAAATACAGCAGACCAGACTCATATGAACTACGTCGTGATAAAGCCCGGCATATAGGCGCCGCACACCCCCTATGCTTCACTGACGAAGTAATGGAGCATGAATTCCCAGAAGGGTTTAAGCCCGTGAATATTGAGCCATACGATGGGGCTACAGACCCCGCGTTACGGATAGAAGATTTCTATCTCCACATCCACATGGCCCGTGGCGACAATCTACACGCCATCAAGTACCTCCCACTAAAACTCAAAGGACCAGCTCGGCATTGGCTGAATAGTCTGCCGACAAACTAGAGCCCACATCAATTCGAGGATGAGGCACTAGAACCCACATCACCAGCGCAGGATGCGGCTGACCAGACACCTTGTGGCCGAGACAAAGCGGCGTATCAGCCCAAACACCAGCCCGCACCCCGTCGCCAGATAAATAAAAACACAAAGGCTCGGGGCTACAAGCAGGACCTGCGAGGCGAATTGGAAAACCAAGCAGGACAGTCATGATCGATCTACGGATCATGGAGGCGCGCCCCAACGCGTATCGATGACCGCCGTGCCGGATATACTAAATACAAATCCGGCCGGGCCAAATACAGCAGACCAGACTCATCTGAACTGCGTCGTGATATAGCCCGGCATAGAGGCGCCGCACGCCCCCTATGCTTCATTGACGAAGTAATGGAGCATGAATTCTCAGAAGGGTTTAAGCCCGTGAATATTGAGCCATACAATGGGACTGCAGACCCCGCGGTATGGATAGAAGATTTCTATCTCCACATCTACATGGCCTGCAGCGATGATCTACATGCCATCAAGTACCTCCCACTAAAACTCAAAGGAACAACTCGGCTTTGGCTGAATAGTCTACCGGCAAACTCTATTGGCAGTTGGGAGAACCTGGAAGACGCATTCCTCAACAACTTCCAGGGCACTTATGTGCGACCACCGGATGCTGATGACTTAAGTCACATAACCCAACAGCCCGGAGAATCATCCAGGAAATTCTGGACTTGGTTCCTAACTAAAAAGAACCAAATTGTCGACTGTCCGGATGCCGAACACCTAGCAGCCTTTATGCATAATATCTGTGACGAGTGGCTTGCCCGACACCTCGGCCAAGAGAAGCCAAAGTCCATGGCAGCCCTCACGACACTCATGACCCACTTTTGTGCGGGCGAGGATAGCTGGTTAGCTCGTAGCAACAGCACATCAAGAAATCCTGGCACCTCAGACGCCAGAGATAGCAACAGCAAGCCCCAGCGCAACAGACACAAGCGTCACAATAATGGCGATAACGCTGAAGACACGGCCGTCAATGCCGGATTCAGTGGCTCCAATCCTGCCAACGGAAAAAGGCATTCAAAAGAAACAATCCGGGGCCGTCCAGTCTGGACCGAATACTCGACCATCCATGCCAAATTCACGGCACCTCAGGAACACCAGCAAATCATACTAATAGAGAATGCTAGTCTTCAAACAAGCCGGCAGTTCAGATGCCGAAAACAAGGAGAAGGGGTCGCAAAGCAATGACGACAACGAGAAACCCCGGCCACCGAACACAAGAGGGCAAAAAAGTTTCCCCCGCAAATCAAAACGGTGAACATGATAAAAGCCACCCATATTCCCAGGAGGGAGCGGAGGCGCACACCTAGGGATGTCGACGCAACGGAGCCAGTCGCCCCAAAGTATAACCCATGGTCGTCCGGCCCGATCACCTTTGGCCGCAAGGATCATCCGGCCAATATCTGCCAGGACGGCTCAGCCGCACTAGTCCTTGACCCGATAATTGACAGATTCCACCTTACACGAGTCCTCATGGATGGAGGTGGCAGTCTGAACCTTCTTTATCAAGATACAACGCGCAAAATGGGAATCGATCCTTCAAAGATAAAACCCACTAAAACCGCCTTTAAAGGTGTCATACCAGGCATGGAGGCCCGCTGTACAGGCTCCGTCACTCTGGAGGTAGTCTTCGGACCCCCAGATAACTACCGTAGCGAAGAGTTAGTCTTTGATATCGTCCCTTTTCGAAGCAGCTATCATCCACTGCTCGGACGAACCGCGTTTGCTCAATTCAATGCGGTGCCACATTACGCTTACCTCAAGCTCAAGATGCCCGGTCCGCGCGGTGTCATAACAATTAATGCCAGGTTCTCGAACACCGTTGAAAGAATCCGAACTAATGCACGGTAGGATAGCCCAGCTCGTCAAGAGCTCAATTAAACACTCCGACGACAGGCGGAGGCAAAGCTAGGTCAGGCCATGCAATGCGGCTTGACCGCTCCGTGGCACACAAACATTTTTTGCATTTTTTCTTGCAGGACCACTTTTGTATAGGCCATCACGGGCGACATGGTGACCAGGCCCATAAGGGAAAAATATGCCATGGAGGGAAGCAGTTCGAACGCATAAGGGAATCCTTGACAATTCCCCTTGATGACCATCCGATTACAACTCGGACCCGCACACAGCCTCCCCCACCCGGTCTCAGCAGGTTCTGAAGTCATATTTGTTTTTATCGCACTACTTTTACACGTACGCCTTGCCGTATCATTCAATTACAACATGTGGCTTTATATGACGCTTACTTGCTGCTCTTTCTTATTGATATTTTTGTAAATTGGCACCCGTACACTACGGCACGCCTTAATATGCCAGGGGCCTCGTGGTACCCATAATATGGCAATAAAGTCTAAATACATTCATGGTCGTTCGGCACCCCAAACTTATAGCATTATATGCATCGGCTCTGAATCATGTCTTGGGTCAATCGTTGGGTTGCCCGGCTCCTGTGCTTGCTACCCTGCGTTCCGCCATATCGGCTAGGGTAGTAAAGGGAGAACTACTGCGATTGTGTCCCGGTTCTTCCGGACGAGCGCCTTAGTAGAGAAAGCTGAAAACTGAATGTCATGACGTGGCGAGAGCCGGTCAGCTGTTTGAGAGGTTACAAAATCTTTAAGGGTTTCTTCTGCATTATGCGATAACTAATGCAGCATGCGATGGATCGGTTTTTTCTGATCAGGCGCCTATAGAGCCCCTAATGCGGTCTTCCGAACACCAGGAGCTGCGCCTACCATTCTTTTGTCAAACTCCTATGGCTAATTGAGGGTGATAAAGCCTTATAGTATGATTGCCTGGTTCGTGTGCTGAACACCTCCTTCAAGGACCCAAATCTGGGGTAAATAGTGTTCAGGTTTATCCCGAACACCCCCGTACTTCTTACATGAGGGCAGAAGCCGACGACTGGTCAACTCTCAGAATTAATATATAAAACGTCCGCACAGGAGGTAAAACTTGCAAATAACATGCATTATTTAATACAAATGACCTTGTTTAAACATTACATAGGACAACATGAATGTATTCATGGGAATATAATGTCCTTGGCACATTGCTCTGCTACAAGGCGGGATCCTTTCAGGACACTGTCATAATATAACTCGGGCTTGCGGTGCTCCTTCCCCTCAGGCGGTCCTTCGGTCATTAGCTTTTCAGCATCCATCTTCGCACAGTGCACCTTTGCGTGGGCGAAGGCCATTCGTGCACCCTCCATACAGACCGACCGCTTGATGACTTCAAGTCGAGGGCAGGCACTTACAAGCCGCTTCACAAGCCCGAAATAGCTGCTGAGAATCGCCTCGGCAGGTCACAGCCGGATAATTAAATCCTTCATGGCTAGTTCGGCCGCCCTATGTAGTTTGATAAGCTGCTTCAGCTGATCGGCAAAAGGCACCGTATACTTTGGCGCCAGATACTGGCGACCAGAAGAGCTTCTCTGCAGTACTCTTTTTTCGGCGTGTTAGAATTGTGCGGCATCAGATATACTGCACAGCAGTTCCGCAAACACCCCTGGAGAAATCTAAATTCAAATTAGTAACATGATTTCTCCCTTCAAATATTTGCTTTGTGTAGAAAAGGCCTTACCCGCCGCAATCTCCCTCGCCTCCTGGATTTCCTGCAGGGCGCCTTGGGCTTCACCCCGGGCATCAAGTGCGACTTGACGAGCCTTGGTGAGTTCGGATTCTTTCTATGATAAACTCTGCTCCAAGGTCTCACATTTCTTCACGTCCTCTTGGATCTCTTGCTCAGCTTCTATAACCCTAGGCTCGTGCTTTTCACGAAGAGCCTGCTCTGCGGTGCCCTTCTTCTCGGCCTCGGCCATCGCCTTCTTAAGAGCTTCGACTTCGGCCGTCGCTCCTAGAGCACATAATGAATTTTTTTTCGTCATACTCAATTATTCATCCACGCTGAATGAGGACAAGGTTTTTGCATACCTTGGTTATCCTCCAACTGCTTCTTCACTCGGTCGAGTTCTTCCTCGGCCCGCTCCAGACTCTGTTTCAGTCCGGAGACTTCCGTAGTATGAGAGGCGGCAGTCACTACAGACGCCTGCTTACAAAAAAAGAGGGAGAGGTACCTCAAAGTAAGTCTCCTGTGAATATATATTTGATCCTCTGTCCGGTTCTTCCTTTCGAACACCGAACAGTGTATCAGGGGCTACTATCTATACTACACCGCTGTTCGAAACCACATACCTCAAAGCCCGTTATAAGGCTGATGCAGGCCTCATTCAGCCCGCTCTCAGCAGACTTAATCTTCTCAATCACCGTACCCATAAGGGCACGGTGCTCTCCAACGATGGAGGCACTTTTCAGCACCGCTGATAATGCATCCGGCACCTCTGGTTGGGCTGAGGTTGCCGGTGGAATAGGCGCACACCCTTCTACCAAGGGAGGTTGCCCGCCTGATTTCGGAGCCGTACTGGTCTTCGGAACTGTGTCCGGCTGGGGGCTGGATGAAGGAAATATGCCCTAGAGGCAATAATAAAGTTATTATTTATTTCCTTATTCCATGATAAATGTTTATTATTCATGCTAGAATTGTATTAACCGGAAACATAATACATGTGTGAATACATAGACAAACATAGTGTCACTAGTATGCCTCTACTTGACTAGCTCGTTTATCGGAGATGGTTATGTTTCCTAGCCATGGACAAAAGAGTTGTCATTTGATTAACGGGATCACATCATTAGGAGAATAATGTGATTGACTTGACCCATTCCGTTAGCTTAGCACTTGATAGTTTAGTATGTTGCTATTGCTTTCTTCATGACTTATACATGTTCTTGTAACTATGAGATTATGCAACTCCCGTTTACGGAGGAACACTTTGGGTACTACCAAACGTCACAACGTAACTAGGTGATTATAAAGGAGTACTACAGGTGTCTCCAAAGGTACATGTTGAGTTGGTGTATTTCGAGATTAGGTTTTGTCACTCCGATTGTCGGAGAGGTATCTCTGGGCCCTCTCGGTAATGCACATCATTATAAGCCTTGCAAGCAATATGACCAATGAGTTGGTTACGGGATGATGCATTACAGAACGAGTAAAGAGACTTGCCGGTGACGAGATTGAACTAGGTATTGGATACCGACGATCGAATCTCGGGCAAGTAACATACCGATGACAAAGGGAACAACGTATGTTGTTATGCGGTTTGACCGATAAAGATCTTCGTAGAATATGTAGGAGCCAATATGGGCATCCAGGTCCCGCTATTGGTTATTGACCGAGAATAGTTCTAGGTCATGTCTACATAGTTCTCGAACCCGTAGGGTCCGCACGCTTAAGGTTTCGATGACAGTTATATTATGAGTTTATGAGTTTTGATGTACCGAAGGAGTTCGGAGTCCCGGATGAGATCGGGGACATGACGAGGAGTCTCGAAATGGTCGAGACGTAAAGATCGATATATTGGACAACTATATTCGGAGTTCGGAAAGGTTCCGAGTGATTCGGGTATTTTTCAGAGTACCGGAGAGTTACGGGAATTCGCCGGGGAGAAGTATTGGGCCTTATTGGGCCCTGCGGGAAAGAGAGAGGGGCTGCCTAGGGCAGGCCGCGCGCCCCCCCAAGGCCTGGTCTGAATTGGACTAGGGGGAGGGGCCGCACCCCCTCCTTCCTTCCCTTCTCTCTTCCCCTTCCTAGTCTCCTACTCCTACTACATGGAAGGACCCCTAGTTGGACTAGGAAAGGGGGAATCCTACTCCCGGTGGGAGTAGGACTCCCCATGGCGCGCCCCTCCAAGGGCCGGCCTCCTCCTCCCTCCCTCCTTTATATACGGGGGCAGGGGGCACCCCATAGACACACAAGTTGATCTACGGATCGTTCCTTAGCCGTGTGCGGTGCCCCCCTCCACCATATTCCACCTCGTTCATATCGTCGCGGAGTTTAGGCGAAGCCCTGCGCCAGTAGAACATCAACATCGTCACCACGCCGTCGTGCTGACGGAACTCATCCCCGACACTTTGCTGGATCGGAGTCCGGGGATCGTCATCGAGCTGAACGTGTGCTGAACTCGGAGGTGATGTACGTTCGGTACTTGGATCGGTCGGATCGTGAAGATGTACGACTACATCAACCGCGTTGTCATGACGCTTCCGCTTACGGTCTATGAGGGTACGTGGACGAACACTCTCCCCTCTCATTGCTACATCATCACCATGGTCTTGCGTGTGCGTAGGAAATTTTTGAAATTACTATGTTCCCCAACACTGAATACTAGATAATCCCCGCCGTCGGTGTCCATGGGAGTATTCTCCCCCATGTGTTCGGCTACCGAGGTACGACCCTCTGGCGCCGTCTCGATGGGCTCTCCGCCCCCTCCTTGGCCTGGGTCCCTTTGGGACGGTACCCCGGTGTCATCCACGGGTTTGGGGAGGGGTATGCCGGGGATGTCCCGCTGTCCATCGCATCCGAGCTTAGTAAATCCTCTGATGAGGACTGTTTGGCGCGGGGCCTGGTCGGTCTGCAAAAAAAGACATGATGCAATGCATTAAACGCTGCACGATAGTGAATCTAGATACACAAACGTGTCCGGGCTTCGTATACTCACGATTTCACCATGGGCTGGACCCTGGGATCCCACTCCGGGCTGCTGACGGCGGCAGTGGCGGATTCCTCCGGAAGGGGAGCCTTACCTTTCTTGGATGGCTCAGCCTCCAAATGTGTGGAGGCCGTCCGCTTCTTCCTCCCTCTGCTGACGGAACTCATCCCCGACACTTTGCTGGATCGGAGTCCGGGGATCGTCATCGAGCTGAACGTGTGCTGAACTCGGAGGTGTCGTACGTTCGGTACTTGGATCGGTCGGATCGTGAAGACGTACGAAAACATCAACCGCGTTGTCATGAAGCTTCCGCTTACGGTCTACGAGGGTACGTGGACGAACACTCTCCCCTCTCGTTGCTATATCATCACCATGGTCTTGCGTGTGCGTAGGAAATTTTTGAAATTACTACGTTCCCAACAGTGGCATCAGAGCCTAGGTTTTATGCCTTGATGTTATATGCACGAGTAGAACACAAGTGAGTTGTGGACGATATAAGTCATACTTCCTACCAGCATGTCATACTTTGGTTCAGCGGTATTGTTGGATGAAGCGGCCCGGACCGACATTACGCGTACGCTTACGCTTACGCGAGACTGGTTTTACCACCGTGCTTTGCACACAGGTGACTAGCGGGTGTCAGTTTCTCCAACTTTAGTTGAACTGAGTGTGGCTACGCCCGGTCCTTGCGAAGGTTAAAATGGAGTCTATTTGACAAACTATCGTTGTGGTTTTGATGCGTAGGTAAGAACGGTTCTTGCTCAGCCCGTAGCAGCCACGTAAAACTTGCAACAACAAAGTAGAGGACGTCTAACTTGTTTTTGCAGGGCATGTTGTGATGTGATATGGTCAAGACGTGATGAGATATAAGTTGTTGTATGAGATGATCATGTTTTGTTGAAGTTATCGGCAACTGGTAGAAGCCCTATGGTTGTCTCTTTGTTGCAAAAGATGCAAGTGCCAAATAATTGCTTTACTTTATCGCAGTGCGATAGCAATAGTTGCAAGAGCAATAGTTGGCGAGACGACCATGTGATGACACATTGATATAGATCAAGATGATGAAGATCATGGTGTCGTGCCGGTGACGATAGAGATCATGACAGTACTTTGGAGATGGAGATCAAAGGCGCAAGATGATCATGGCCATATCATGTCACATATTTTGATTGCATATGATGTTTATCTATTATACATCTTATTCTTGCTTTGATTGACGGTAGCATTTTAAGATGATCTCTCACTAATTATCAAGAAGTGTTCTCCCTGAGTATGCACCGTTGCGAAAGTTCTTCGTGCTGAGACACCACGTGATGATCGGGTGTGATAGGCTCTACGTTCAAATACAACGGGTGCAAAACAGTTGCACACGCAGAATACTCAGGTTATACTTGACGAGCCTAGCATATATAGATATGGCCTCGGAACACGGAGACCGAAAGGTCGAGTGTGAATCATATAGTAGATATGATCAACATAGCGATGTTCACCATTGAAAACTACTCCATTTCACGTGATGATCGGTCATGGTTTAGTTGATTTGGATCACGTGATCACTTAGATGACTAGAGAGATGTCTGTCTAAGTGGGAGTTCTTAAGTAATATGATTAATTGAACTTTAAGTTATCATGAACTTAGTCCTAGTAGTATTTTGCAAATTATGTTGTAGATCAATAGCTCGCTTTGTTGCTTTCATATGTTTATTTTGATATGTTCCTAGAGAAAACTGTGTTGAAGATGTTAGTAGCAATATTGCGGATTTGATCCGTGATCTGAGGTTAATCCTCATTGCTGCACAGAAGAATTATGTCCTTGATGCACCGCTAGGTGACAGACCTATTGCAAGAGCAGATGTAGACGTTATGAATGTTTCGCTAGCTCAATATGATGACTACTTGATAGTTTAGTGCACCATGCTTAACGACTTAGAATCGGGACTTCAAAGATGTTTTGAACGTCATGGACCATATGAGATGTTCCAGGAATTGAAGTTAATATTTCAAGCAAATACCCGAGTTGAGAGATATGAAGTCTCCAACAAGTTCTATAGCTAAAAGATGGAGGAGATCACTCAACTAGTGAGCATGTGCTCAGATTGTCTGGGTACTTCAATCGCTTGAATCAAGTGGGAGTTAATCTTCCAGATAAGATAGTGATTGACAGAATTCTCTAGTCACCATTATTAAGTTACTAGAACTTCGTGATGAACTATAGTATGCAAGGGATGACGAAAATGATTCCCGAGCTCTTCGTGATGTTGAAATCGACGAAGGTAGAAGTCAAGAAAAAACCATCAAGTGTTGATGATTGACAAGACCAGTAGTTTCAAGAGAAGGGCAAAGGGAAAGAAAGGGAACTTCAAGTGGAAAGACAAGCAAGTTGTCACTCCTGCGAAGAAGCCCAAAGCTGGACCATAGCCTGAAACTGAGTGTTTACACTGCAAAGGAAATGGTCACTGGAAGCGGAAATGCCCTGAATATTTGGTGGATAAGAAGGATGGCAAAGTGAACAAGGGTATATTTGATATACAGATTATTGATGTGTGCCTTACTAGTGTTTATAGTAGCCCCTGAGTATTTGATACTTGTTCGGTTGCTAAGATTAGTAACTCGAAACAGGAGTTACAGAATAAACAGAGACTAGTTGAAGGGAAAGTGATGATGAGTGTTGGAAGTAGTTCCAAGATTGATATGATCATCATCGCACACTTCCTATAATTTCGGGATTAGTGTTAAACCTAAATAAATGTTATTTGGCGTTTGCGTTGAGCATGAATAGATTTGATCATGTTTATTGCAATACGGTTATTCATTTAAAATCAGAGAATAATTGTTGTTCTGTTTACATGAATAAAACCTTCAATGGTCATACACTCAATGAAAATAGTTTGTTGGATCTCGATCGTAGTGATACACATATTCATAATATTGAGGCCAAAAGATGCAAAGTTAATAATGATAGTGCAATTTATTTGTGGCACTGCCGTTTGGGTCATACCGGTGTAAAGCGCATGAAGAAACTCCATAAAGATGGATTTTCGGAATCACTTGGTTATGAATCATTTGATGCTTGCGAACCATGCCTTTTGGGCAAGATGACTAAAACTCCGTTCTTCAAAACAATGGAACGAGCTACCGACTTATTGGAAATAATACATACTCATGTATGCAGACCAATGAGTATGAAGGCTCGTGGCAAGTATCGTTATTTTCTGACCTTCACAAGATGATTTGAGCAGATATGGGTATATCTACTTGATGAAGCACAAGTCTGAAACATTTGAAAAGTTCAAAGAATTTCAGAGTGAAGTAGAAAATCATCGTAACAAGAACATAAAGTTTCTGTGATCTGATCGCAAAGACGAATATTTGAGTTACGAGTTTGGTCTTCAACTAAAACAATGTGAAATAGTTTCACAGTTCACGCCACCTGGAACTCCACAACATTATGGTGTGTCCGAACGTTGTAATCGTACTTTATTGGATATGGTGCGATCTATGATGTTTCTTACTGATTTACCATTGTCGTTTTGGGGTTATGCATTAGAGACAGCTGCATTCACGTTAAAAGGGCACCATCTAAATCCGTTGAGACGACACTATATGAACTGTGGTTTAGCAAGAAACCCAAGTTGTCGTTTCTTAATGTTTGGGGCTGCGATGCTTATGTGAAAAAGTTTCATCCTGATAAGCTCGAAACCAAATCGGAGAAGTGCGTCTTCATAGAATACCCAAAGGAAATTGTTGGGTACACCTTCTATCACAGATCCGAAGGCAAGATATTCGTTGCTAAAAATGGATCCTTTCTAGAGAAGGAGTTTCTCTCGAAAGAAGTGAGTGGGAGGAAAGTAGAACTTGATGAGGTAACTATACCTGCTCCCTTATTGGAAAGTAGTTCATCACAGAAATCAGTTCCTGTGACAAATACACCAATTAGTGAGGAAGCTAATGATATTGATCATGAAACTTCAGATCAAGTTACTACAGAACCTCGTAGGTCTTCCAGAGTAAGATCCGCACCAGAGTGGTGTCGTAATCATGTTCTGGAAGTCATGTTACTAGACCATGATGAACCTACGAACTATGAGGAAGCGATGATGATCCCAGATTCCGCGAGATGGCTTGAGGCCATAAAATCTGAGATATGATCCATGTATGACAACAAAGTATGGACTTTGATTGACTTGCTCGATGATCAGCAAGCCATGTTAAATGAATGAATCTTCAAGAGGAAGACGGACACTGGTAGTAGTGTTACTATCTACCAAGCTCGACTTGTTGCGAAAGGTTTTCAACAAGTTCAAGGTTTTGAATACGATGAGATTTTCTTACTCGTATCGATGCTTAAGTCTGTCTGAATCATGTTAGCAATTGCCACATTTTATGAAATCTGGCAAATGGATGTCAAAACTGCATTCCTTAATGGATTTATTAAAGAAGAGTTGTATATGATGCAACCAGAAGGTTTTGTCAATTCTAAAGGTGCTAACAAAATGTGCAAGCTCCAGCGATCCATCTATGGACTGGTGCAAGCATCTCGGAGTTGGAATATACGCTTTGATAATTTGATCAAAGCATATAGTTTTATATGGACTTACGATGAAGCCTGTATTTACAATAAAGTGAGTGGGAGCACTACAACCTTTCTGATTAGTATATGTGAGTGACATATTATTGATCAGAAATGATGTAAAAAATTTCTGCAAAGCATAAAAGAGTGTTTTAAAGGAGTTATTTAAAAGGAAATGACCTCAGTAAAAGCTACTTACATATTGAGCATCAAGATCTATTGAGACAGATCAAGACGCTTGATAAGATTTTCAATGAGTACATACCTTGGCAAGATTTTGAAATAGTTCAAAATGGAATAGTCAAAGAAAGAGTTCTTGCCTGTGTTGCAAAGGTATGAAATTCAGTAAGACTCAAATCCCGACCACAGCAAAAAATAGAAAGAGAATGAAAAGTCATTCCCTATGCCTCAGTCATAGGTTCTATAAAATATGCTATGCTATGTACCAGACCTATTGTATACCTTGCTCTGAATTTGGCAACAGACTACAATAGTGATCTAGGAGTAGATCACTGGACATTGGTCAAGAATATCCTTAGTAAGGACCAAGGAGATGTTTCTCGATTATGGAGGTGATAAAAGAGTTTGTTGTAAAAGTTACATCAATGCAAACTTTTACACTGATCCAGATGACTCTAAGTCTCAACCTGGATACATATTGAAAGTGGGAGCAATTAGCTAGAGTAGCTCCGTGCAGAGCATTGTGGACATAAAATATTTGCAAAATACATACGGCTCTGAATGTGACAGACCCGTTGACTAAGCTTCTCTCACGAGCAAAACAAGATCACACCTTAGTACTCTTTGGGTGTTAATCACATAGCGATGTGAACTAGATTATTGACTCTAGTAAACCCTTTGGATATTGGTCACATGATGATGTGAACTATGGGTGTTAATCATATACAGATATGAATATTGGTGTTAAATCACATGGCGATGTGAACTAGATTATTGACTCTAGTGCAAGTGGGAGACTGAAGGAAATATGCCCTAGAGGCAATAATAAAGTTATTATTTATTTCCTTATTTCATGATAAATGTTTATTATTCATGCTAGAATTGTATTAACCGGAAACATAATACATGTGTGAATACATAGACAAACATAGTGTCACTAGTATGTCTCTACTTGACTAGCTCGTTTATCAGAGATGGTTATGTTTCCTAGCCATGGACAAAAGAGTTGTCATTTGATTAACGGGATCACATCATTAGGAGAATGATGTGATTGACTTGACCCATTCCGTTAGCTTAGCACTTGATCGTTTAGTATGTTGCTATTGCTTTCTTCATGACTTATACATGTTCTTGTAACTATGAGATTATGCAACTCCCGTTTACCGGAGGAACACTTTGGGTACTACCAAACGTCACAACATAACTGGGTGATTATAAAGGAGTACTACAGGTGTCTCCAAAGGTACATGTTGAGTTGGCGTATTTCGAGATTAGGTTTTGTCACTCCGATTGTCGGAGAGGTATCTCTGGGCCCTCTCGGTAATGCACATCATTATAAGCCTTGCAAGCAATATGACCAATGAGTTGGTTACGGGATGATGCATTACAGAACGAGTAAAGAGACTTGCCGGTGACGAGATTGAACTAGGTATTGGATACCGACGATCGAATCTCGGGCAAGTAACATACCGATGACAAAGGGAACAACGTATGTTGTTATGCGGTTTGACCGATAAAGATCTTCGTAGAATATGTAGGAGCCAATATGGGCATCCAGGTCCCACTATTGTTTATTGACCGAGAATAGTTCTAGGTCATGTCTACATAGTTCTCTAACCCGTAGGGTCCGCACGCTTAAGGTTTCGATGACAGTTATATTATGAGTTTATGAGTTTTGATGTACCGAAGGAGTTCGGAGTCCCGGGTGAGATCGGGGACATGACGAGGAGTCTCGAAATGGTCGAGACGTAAAGATCGATATATTGGACGACTATATTCGGAGTTCGGAAAGGTTCCGAGTGATTCGGGTATTTTTCGGAGTACCAGAGAGTTACTTGAATTCGCCGGGGAGAAGTATTGGGCCTTATTGGGCCCTGCGGGAAAGAGAGAGGGGCTGCCTAGGGCAGGCCGCGCGCCCCCCCAAGGCCTGGTCCGAATTGGACTAGGGGGAGGGGCCGCACCCCCTCCTTCCTTCCCTTCTCTTTTCCCCTTCCTAGTCTCCTACTCCTACTACATGGAAGGACCCCTAGTTGGACTAGGAAAGTGGGAATCCTACTCCCGGTGGGAGTAGGACTCCCCATGGCGCGCCCCTCCTAGGGCCGGCCTCCTCCCTCCCTCCTTTATATACGGGGGCAGGGGGCACCCCATAGACACACAAGTTGATCTACGGATCGTTCCTTAGCCGTGTGCGGTGCCCCCCTCCACCATATTCCACCTCGGTCATATCGTCGCGGAGTTTAGGTGAAGCCCTGCGCCGGTAGAACATCAACATCGTCACCACGCCGTCGTGCTGACGGAACTCATCCCCGACACTTTGCTGGATCGGAGTTCGGGGATCGTCATCGAGCTGAACGTGTGCTGAACTCGGAGGTGCCGTACGTTTGGTACTTGGATCGGTCGGATCGTGAAGACGTACGACTACATCAACCGCGTTGTCATGACGCTTCCGCTTACGGTCTACGAGGGTACGTGGACGAACACTCTCCCCTCTCGTTGCTATATCATCACCATGGTCTTGCGTGTGCGTAGGAAATTTTTGAAATTACTACGTTCCCCAACACTGAATACTAGATAATCCCCGCCGTCGGTGTCCATGGGAGTCTTCTCCCCCATGTGTTCGGCTACCGAGGTACGACCCTCTGGCGCCGTCTCGATGGGCTCTCCGCCCCCTCCTTGGCCTGGGTCCCTTTGGGACGCTACCCCGGTGTCATCCACGGGTTTGGGGAGGGGTATGCCGGGGATGTCCCGCTGTCCATCGCATCCGAGCTTAGTAAATCCTCTGATGAGGACTGTTTGGCACGGGGCCTGGTCGGTCTGCAAAAAAAGACATGATGCAATGCGTTAAACGCTGCACGATAGTGAATCTAGATACACAAACGTGTCCGGGCTTCGTATACTCACGATTTCACCATGGGCTGGACCCTAGGATCCCACTCCGGGCTGCTGACGGCGGCAGTGGCGGATTCCTCCGGAAGGGGGGCCTTACCTTTCTTGGATGGCTCAGCCTCCAAATGTGTGGAGGCCGTCCGCTTCTTCCTCCCTCTGCTGGGGGGGATTGGCTTTGCTCCTCTTCCTCGTCCTCTCTAGAGGAAGAGCAGGCATCGGAGTCTTCGGATATTGTGTCCGAAGTGCCTCGGCGACGAAGGCCGCCTCTGGTCTCTTTGGCCTCTTTCTCGGCCTTCTTCTTCGGCGCCTTGTAAGGCCCCGGGACTAGCATCTTCGTCAGAAGTGCGCCGGCTGGTTCTTCTGGCAGCGGGGCTGCACAGTAGATCCACCCCGCCTTCTTCGTCCACCCCTGGGAAAGTTATGGAAAAGCACATTAAGCATCCCCCTTCGATTGTAAAGATAAAGTGTATGACTCGCCAACACACGAAGACTTACCGGGCTCACGGGTCGGGACAGTTGGTACCCGCGGTCCTCGGCCGAATCCGGCCACGATTTGCCGGACTTAAAGAGCACCTCCCAGATGTCCTTGTGCGACGAACCAAAGAACCCTAGCAGGGTCTGGTGCTTGGCCAGGTCGAATTCCCATAAACTGCAAGCCTTGTGTTGACAAGGGAGAATCCGGCGAGCCAGCATCACCTGGACCATGTTGACCAGCTTGATATTCTTGTCTTCCATTCCCTTGATGCGCGCCTGAAGTACTGACAACTCATCTGGCAAAGACCAGTTCAGGCCCTTCTTGGGCCAGGACGTAAGCCGCAATGGAGCTCCAGATCGGAATTCGGGAGCTGCAACCCATTTTGTGCCGCGTGGCTTAGTGACATAGAACCACTGTTGTTGCCACCCTTTGATGGAATCATTAAAGGTACCTGATGGCCATGTGACGTTGGGCATCTTGCTCACCATGGCTCCTCTGCACTCAGCGTGCTCGTCGCTCACCACCTTGGGCTTCACATTAAAAACCTTCAGCCACAATCGAAGTGTGGAGAGATGCGGAGGAAGGCCTCGCACACGACAATGAATGTCGAGATGTTGAGGAAGGAATTGAAGGAAATATGCCCTAGAGGCAATAATAAAGTTATTATTTATTTCCTCATATCATGATAAATGTTTATTATTCATGCTAGAATTGTATTAACCAGAAACATGATACATGTGTGAATACATAGACAAACATATAGTCACTAGTATGCCTCTACTTGACTAGCTCATTAATCAAAGATGGTTATGTTTCCTAACCATAGACATGTGTTGTCATTTGATTAAATGGGATCACATCATTAGGAGAATGATGTGATTGACATGACCCATCCCGTTAGCTTAGCACTTGATCGTTTAGTATTCTGCTATTGCTTCCTTCATGACTTATACATGTTCCTGTAACTATGAGAATTGTGTAACTCCCGTTTACCGGAGGAACACTTTGGGTACTACCAAATGTCACAACGTAACTGGGTGATTATAAAGGAGTACTACAGGTGTTTCCGAAGGTACATGTTGAGTTGGCATAATTCGAGATTAGGATTTGTCACTCCGATTGTCAAAGAGGTATCTCTGGGCCCTCTCGGTAATACTCATCACCTAAGCCTTGCAAGCATGTAACTAATGAGTTAGTTATGAGATGACGTATTACGGAACGAGTAAAGAGACTTACCGGTAACGAGATTGAACTAGGTATTGGATACCGACGATCAAATCTCGGGTAAGTAACATATCGATGACAAAGGGAACAACGTATGTTGTTGTGTGGTTTGACCGATAAAGATCTTCGTAGAATATGTAGGAACCAATATGGGCATCCAGGTCCCGCTATTGGTTATTGACCAGAGACGTGTCTCAGTCATGTCTACATCGTTCTCGAACCGTAGGGTCCGCACGCTTAAGGTTTCGATGACAGTTATATTATGAGTTTATGTATTTTGATGTACCGAAGTTTGTTCGGAGTCCCGGATGTGATCACGGACATGACGAGGAGTCTCGAAATGGTCGAGAGATAAAGATTGGTATATTGGACGGATATATTTGGACACCGGAAAGGTTCCGGGAGAGTTTGGGAATATACCGGAGCTCCGGGAGGTTACCGGAACCCCCCGGTAAGTATATGGGCCTTATTGGGCCCTATTGGAAGGAAGGGAGAAGGAGCAAGGGAGGGGGGCGCGCCACCCCAAGCCCAATCCGAATTGGGAGGGGGGCCGCCCCCCCCCCCCCTTTCCTTTTCTCCTTCCCCCTCTTCCTTCCTACTACTAGTACTCCTTCCTTCCCCCTCCAACTTGGATTAGGAAAAAGGAGGGGAAACCTACTTGGAGTAGGTTTCCCCCTCCCTATGGCGCGCCCCCCTTGGGCCGGCCACCTCCTCCCTCCCTCCTTTATATGCGGGGGTAGGGGGGACCCTAGACACACAAGTTGATCATTGAGATCGTTCCTTAGCCGTGTGCGGTGCCCCCCTCCACGATATTACACCTCGGTCATATTGTAGCGGTGCTTAGGCGAAGCCCTGCGACAGGAGAACATCAAGATCGTCACCACGCCGTCGTGCTGACGGAACTCCCCCCTGCGCCTCTGCTGGATCGGAGATCGGGGGTGCGTCATCGAGCTGTATGTGTGTCAAGAGCTCGGAGGTGCCGGAGTAACGGTGCTTGGATCGGTTGAACCGGGAAGACGTACGACTACTTCCTCTACGTTGTGTCAATGCTTCCGCTTCGGTCTACGAGGGTACGTAGACAACACTCTCCCCTCGTTGCTATATCATCACCATGATCTTGCGTGTGCGTAGGAAAAAAATTTAAATTACTACGTTTCCCAATAGTGGTATCAGAGCCTAGGTTTTATGCGTTGATGTTATATGCACGAGTAGAACACAAATGAGTTGTGGACGATATAAGTCATACTGCCTACCAGCATGTCATACTTTGGTTCAGCGGTATTGTTGGATGAAGCGGCCCGGACCGACATTACGCGTACGCTTACGCGAGACTGGTTTTACCGCCGTGCTTTGCACACAGGTGACTAGCGGGTGTCAGTTTCTCCAACTTTGGTTGAACCGAGTGTGGCTACGCCCGGTCCTTGTGAAGGTTAAAACGGAGTCTATTTGACAAACTATCGTTGTGGTTTTGATGCGTAGGTAAGAACGGTTCTTGCTAAGCCCGTAGCAGCCACGTAAAATTTGCAACAACAAAGTAGAGGACGTCTAACTTGTTTTTGCAGGGCATGTTGTGATGTGATATGGTCAAGACGTGATGCTATATTTTATTGTATGAGATGATCATGTTTTGTAACCGAAGTTATCGGCAACTGGCTGGAGCGATATGGTTGTCGCTTTATTGTATGAAATGCAAACGCCCTGTAATTGCTTTACTTTATCACTAAGCGGTAGCGATAGTCGTAGAAGCAATAGCTGGCGTAAACGACAACGATGCTACGATGGAGATCAAGGTGTCGCGCCGGTGACGATGGTGATCATGACGGTGCTTCGGAGATGGAGATCACAAGCACAAGATGATGATGGCCATATCATATCACTTATATTGATTGCATGTGATGTTTATCCTTTATGCATCTTATCTTGCTTTGATTGACGGTAGCATTTTAAGATGATCTCTCACTAATTATCAAGAAGTGTTCTCCCTGAGTATGCACCGTTGCGAAAGTTCTTCGTGCTGAGACACCACGTGATGATCGGGTGTGATAGGCTCTACGTTCAAATACAACGGGTGCAAAACAGTTGCACACGCGGAATACTCAGGTTATACTTGACGAGCCTAGCATATACAGATATGGCCTCGGAACACGGAGACCGAAAGGTCGAGCGTGAATCATATAGTAGATATGATCAACATAGAGATGTTCACCATTGAAACTACTCCATCTCACGTGATGATCGGACAAGGTTTAGTTGATTTGGATCACGTGATCACTTAGATGACTAGAGAGATGTCTGTCTAAGTGGGAGTTCTTTAGTAATATGATTAATTGAACTTTAATTTATCATGAACTTAGTCCTCATAGTATTTTGCAAATTGTGTTATAGATCAATAGCTCGCGTTGTTGCTTTCATATGTTTATTTTGATATGTTCCTAGAGAAAACTGTGTTGAAGATGTTAGTAGCAATGTTGCGGATTTGATCCGTGATCTGAGGTTAATCCTCATTGCTGCACAGAAGAATTATGTCCTTGATGCACCACTAGGTGACAGACCTATTGCAAGAGCAGATGTAGACGTTATGAACGTTTCGCTAGCTCAATATGATGACTACTTGATAGTTTAGTGCACCATGCTTAACGGCTTAGAATCGGGACTTCAAAGACGTTTTGAACGTCATGGACCATATGAGATGTTCCAGGAATTGAAGTTAATATTTCAAGCAAATACCCGAGTTGAGAGATATGAAGTCTCCAACAAGTTCTATAGCTAAAAGATGGAGGAGAATCGCTCAACTAGTGAGCATGTGCTCAGATTGTCTGGGTACTTCAATCGCTTGAATCAAGTGGGAGTTAATCTTCCAGATAAGATAGTGATTGACAGAATTCTCTAGTCACCATCACTAAGTTACTAGAACTTCGTGATGAACTATAGTATGCAAGGGATGACGAAAATGATTCCCGAGCTCTTCGTGATGTTGAAATCGACGAAGGTAGAAGTCAAGAAAAAACCATCAAGTGTTGATGATTGACAAGACCACTAGTTTCAAGAGAAGGGCAAAGGGAAAGAAAGGGAACTTCAAGTGGAAAGACAAGCAAGTTGTCACTCCTGCGAAGAAGCCCAAAGCTGGACCATAGCCTGAAACTGAGTGTTTACACTGCAAAGGAAATGGTCACTGGAAGCGGAAATGCCCTGAATATTTGGTGGATAAGAAGGATGGCAAAGTGAACAAGGGTATATTTGATATACAGATTATTGATGCGTGCCTTACTAGTGTTTATAGTAGCCCCTGAGTATTTGATACTTGTTCGGTTGCTAAGATTAGTAACTCGAAATAGGAGTTACAGAATAAACAGAGACTAGTTGAAGGGAAAGTGACGATGAGTGTTGGAAGTAGTTCCAAGATTGATATGATCATCATCGCACACTTCCTATAATTTCGGGATTAGTGTTAAACCTAAATAAATGTTATTTGGCGTTTGCGTTGAGCATGAATATGATTTGATCATGTTTATTGCAATACGGTTATTCATTTAAAATCAGAGAATAATTGTTGTTCTGTTTACATGAATAAAACCTTCAATGGTCATACACCCAATGAAAATAGTTTTTTGGATCTCGATCATAGTGATACACATATTCATAATATTGAGGCCAAAAGATGCAAAGTTAATAATGATAGTGCAACTTATTTGTGGCATTGCCGTTTGGGTCATACCAGTGTAAAGCGCATGAAGAAACTCCATAAAGATGGATTTTCGGAATCACTTGGTTATGAATCATTTGATGCTTGCGAACCATGCCTTTTGGGCAAGATGACTAAAACTCTGTTCTTTAGAACAATGGAACGAGCTACCGACTTATTGGAAATAATACATACTGATGTATGCAGACCAATGAGTATGAAGTCTCGTGGCAAGTATCGTTATTTTCTGACCTTCACAAGATGATTTGAGCAGATATGGGTATATCTACTTGATGAAGCACAAGTCTGAAACATTTGAAAAGTTCAAAGAATTTCAGAGTGAAGTAGAAAATCATCGTAACAAGAAAATAAAGTTTCTATGATCTGATCGCAAAGACGAATATTTGAGTTACGAGTTTGGTCTTCAACTAAAACAATGTGAAATAGTTTCACAGTTCACGCCACCTGGAACACCACAACATTATGGTGTGTCCGAACGTTGTAATTGTACTTTATTGGATATGGTGCGATCTATGATGTTTCTTACTGATTTACCATTGTCATTTTGGGGTTATGCATTAGAGACAGCTGCATTCACGTTAAAAGGGCACCATCTAAATCCGTTGAGACGGCACTATATGAACTGTGGTTTAGCAAGAATCCCAAGTTGTCGTTTCTTAAAGTTTGGGGCTGCGATGCTTATGTGAAAAAGTTTCATCCTGATAAGCTCGAACCCAAATCGGAGAAGTGCGTCTTCATAGAATACCCAAAGGAAATTATTGGGTACACCTTCTGTCACAGATCCGAAGGCAAGATATTCGTTGCTAAAAATGGATCCGTTCTAGAGAAGGAGTTTCTCTCGAAAGAAGTGAGTGGGAGGAAAGTAGAACTTGACGAGGTAACTGTACCTGCTCCCTTATTGGAAAGTAGTTCATCACAGAAATCAGTTCCTGTGACAAATACACCAATTAGTGAGGAAGCTAATGATATTGATCATGAAACTTCAGATCAAGTTACTACAGAACCTCATAGGTCTTCCAGAGTAAGATCCGCACCAGAGTGGTGTAGTAATCATGTTCTGGAAGTCATGTTACTAGACCATGATGAACCTACGAACTATGAGGAAGCGATGATGAGCCCAGATTCCGCGAGATGGCTTGAGGCCATAAAATCTGAGATATGATCCATGTATGACAACAAAGTATGGACTTTGATTGACTTGCTCGATGATCAGCAAGCCATGTTAAATGAATGGATCTTCAAGAGGAAGACGAACACTGATAGTAGTGTTACTATCTACCAAGCTCGACTTGTTGCGAAAGGTTTTCAACAAGTTCAAGGTGTTGAATACGATGATATTTTCTCACTCGTATCGATGCTTAAGTCTGTCTGAATCATGTTAGCAATTGCCACATTTTATGAAATCTGGCAAGTGGATGTCAAAACTGCATTCCTTAATTGATTTATTAAAGAAGAGTTGTATATGATGCAACCAGAAGGTTTTGTCAATCCTAAAGGTGCTAACAAAATGTGCAAGCTCCAGCGATCCATCTATGAACTGGTGCAAGCATCTCGGAGTTGGAATATACGCTTTGATAAGTTGATCAAAGCATATAGTTTTATATGGACTTACGATGAAGCTTGTATTTACAATAAAGTGAGTGGGAGCACTACAGCCTTTCTGATTAGTATATGTGAGTGACATATTGTTTATCAGAAATGATGTAGAATTTTTCTGCAAAGCATAAAAGAGTGTTTTAAAGGAGTTCTTTAAAAGGAAAAGACCTCAGTAAAAGCTACTTACATATTGAGCATCCAGATCTATTGAGATAGATCAAGACGCTTGATAAGATTTTCAATGAGTACATACCTTGGCAAGATTTTGAAATAGTTCAAAATGGAACAGTCAAAGAAAGAGTTCTTGCCTGTGTTGCAAAGGTATGAAATTGAGTAAGACTCAAATCCCGACCACAGCAGAAAATAGAAAGAGAATGAAAAGTCATTCCCTATGCCTCAGTCATAGGTTCTATAAAGTATGCTATGCTATGTACCAGACCTATTGTATACCTTGCTCTGAATTTGGCAAGAGAGTACAATAGTGATCTAGGAGTAGATCACTGGACATTGGTCAAGAATATCCTTAGTAAGGACTAAGGAGATGTTTCTCGATTATGGAGGTGATAAAAGAGTTTGTTGTAAAAGTTACATCAGTGCAAACTTTTACACTGATCCAGATGACTCTAAGTCTCAACCTGGATACATATTGAAAGTGGGAGCAATTAGCTAGAGTAGCTCCGTGCAGAGCATTGTGGACATAAAATATTTGCAAAATACATACGGCTCTGAATGTGACAGACCCGTTGACTAAGCTTCTCTCACAAGCAAAACATGATCACACCTTAGTACTCTTTGGGTGTTAATCACATAGCGATGTGAACTAGATTATTGACTTTAGTAAACCCTTTGGATGTTGGTCACATGATGATGTGAACTATGGGTGTTAATCATATACAGATATGAATATTGGTGTTAAATCACATGGCGATGTGAACTAGATTATTGACTCTAGTGCAAGTGGGAGACTGAAGGAAATATGCCCTAGAGGCAATAATAAAGTTATTATTTATTTCCTCATATCATGATAAATGTTTATTATTCATGCTAGAATTGTATTAACCGGAAACATGATACATGTGTGAATACATAGACAAACATATAGTCACTAGTATGCCTCTAATTGACTAGCTCATTAATCAAGGATGGTTATGTTTCCTAACCATAGACATGTGTTGTCATTTGATTAAATGGGATCACATCATTAGGAGAATGATGTGATTGACATGACCCATCCCGTTAGCTTAGCACTTGATCGTTTAGTATTCTGCTATTGCTTCCTTCATGACTTATACATGTTCCTGTAACTATGAGAATTGTGTAACTCCCGTTTACCGGAGGAACACTTTGGGTACTACCAAACGTCACAACGTAACTGGGTGATTATAAAGGAGTACTACAGGTGTTTCCGAAGGTACATGTTGAGTTGGCATAATTCGAGATTAGGATTTGTCACTCCGATTGTCGGAGAGGTATCTCTGGGCCCTCTCGGTAATACTCATCACCTAAGCCTTGCAAGCATGTAACTAATGAGTTAGTTATGAGATGATGTATTACGGAACAAGTAAAGAGACTTATCGGTAACGAGATTGAACTAGGTATTGGATACCGACGATCAAATCTCGGGTAAGTAACATACCGATGACAAAGGGAACAACGTATGTTGTTGTGCGGTTTGACCGATAAAGATCTTCGTAGAATATGTAGGAACCAATATTGGCATCCAGGTCCCGCTATTGGTTATTGACCAGAGACGTGTCTCAGTCATGTCTACATCGTTCTCAAACCGTAGGGTCCGCACGCTTAAGGTTTCGATGACAGTTATATTATGAGTTTATGTATTTTGATGTACCGAAGTTTGTTCGGAGTCCCGGATGTGATCACGGACATGACGAGGAGTCTCGAAATGGTCGAGAAATAAAGATTGATATATTGGACGGATATATTTAGACACCGGAAAGGTTCCGGGAGAGTTTGGGAATATACCGGAGCTCCGGGAGGTTACCGGAACCCCCCGGTAAGTATATGGGCCTTATTGGGCCCTATTGGAAGGAAGGGAGAAGGAGCAAGGGAGGGGGGCGCCCCCCCCCCCAAGCCCAATCCGAATTGGGAGGGGGGGCGGCCCCCCCTTTCCTTTTCTCCTTCCCCCTCTTCCTTCCTACTACTAGTACTCCTTCCTTCCCGCTCCAACTTGGATTAGGAAAAAGGAGGGGAAACCTACTTGGAGTAGGTTTCCCCCTCCCTATGGCGCGCCCCCCTTGGGCCGGCCACCTCCTCCCTCCCTCCTTTATATACGGGGGTAGGGGGGCACCCTAGACACACAAGTTTATCATTGAGATCGTTCCTTAGCCGTGTGCGGTGCCCCCCTCCACGATATTACACCTCGGTCATATTGTTGCGGTGCTTAGGCGAAGCCCTGCGACAGGAGAACATCAAGATCGTCACCACGCCGTCGTGCTGACGGAACTCCCCCCTGCGCCTCTGCTGGATCGGAGATCGGGGGTGCGTCATCGAGCTGTACGTGTGTCAAGAACTCGGAGGTGCCGGAGTAACGGTGCTTGGATCGATTGAACCGGGAAGACGTACGACTACTTCCTCTATGTTGTGTCAACGCTTCCGCTTTGGTCTATGAGGGTACATAGACAACACTCTCCCCTCGTTGCTATATCATCACCATGATCTTGCGTGGCGTAGGAATTTTTTTGAAATTACTACGTTTCCCAACAGGAATTGGGGGATAGATCGTCGAAATCGATCCCATAGTAATACATAATAACGCGAACGGATGGGCGGAGGGGAAATCCCAGCCCGCGGACAAAGTGAGGGAGGAATACGACCCTCTCGTGGGATTCCGGAGTAGGGACAATCTTTCCCGCCATTGGAAGACGGTGGCCGATCTTCTTGGCCAGATACCCGGCCTCCCGAAGTTTTTTGATATCCTTCTCCTGGACGGTAGAGGCCATTCACTTGCCTCCTGCTCCAGATCCGGACATTTTCGGAGGGCCTTTTTGGGTGGAGACGGCAAATGCTTGGGCGCTGGAGCTCAAGCGAGAGAGAATGGATGAGAAGAGGAAGAAGAAGGCATGGGTGAAAAAGGGGAATCCTTATCTCTTTATAAAGGCGGTAGAAACCATGCGCCTCCCCGCTTGCCCTATAAACTCGCTTGTTCCCCAAGCGTCGTGTTGATGGCGCATTTGGGTTACCCACACCCGTATTGATGAGAATCCCGTGATAAGGGGACACGATCTCTGCTTCGACAAGACATGCCAGTAAAACTGCCTTGCAAAATGTGCGGTAACGGGTCAAGAAAACGGTTCGAATAATAACGAGCCACGGCGTGATGTCACGCTATGGGAATATTGTCAGCAGATTAGGCTTGTGGAATATTATGCTCTTTACGGTGGTATGTGGAATTTGTTTTGCAGAGCCGGACACGATTTTTGTGCTCAAGATCTACTTTGGAGTATTCGTAGAAGGAACCCGCCTTGCAATGCCGAAGACGAACTGCGCGCCAGACTCATCGTCATTGAAGCCTGGTTCAGGGGCTACTGATGGAGTCCTAGATTAGGGGGTCCTCGGATAGCCAGACTATATACTTATGCCGGACTGTTGGACTATGAAGATACAAGATTGAAGACTTTGTCCCGTGTCCGGGTTGGACTGTCCTTTACGTGGAAGGCAAGCTTGTCAATTCGGATATGTAGATCTCCTTCTCTATAACCGACTCTGTGTAACCCTGGCCCCCTCCGGAGTCTATATAAACCAGAGGGTTTAGTCCGTAGGACAGCAACAATCATAATCACAGGCTAGCTTCTAGGGTTTAGCCTCTATGATCTCGTGGTAGATCAACTCTTGTAATACTCATATCATCAAGATCAATCAAGCAAGAAGTAGGGTATTACCTCCATCGAGAGGGCCCGAACCTGGGTAAACATTGTGTCCCCCACCTCCTGTTACCATTAGCCTTAGACGCACAGTTTGGGGCCCCTACCCGAGATCCGCCGGTTTTGACACCGACAGCACCCCCCTTTCCTCCCTCTCCTCTCTCCCTTCCTATCCCCCTCCTACTCCAGCTAGGAAATTAGGGAGTCCTACTCTCAGTGGGAGTAGGACTCCTCCCTGGCGTGCCCTCCTCCTTGTCGGCCGCCCCCTCCCCCTTGATCCTTTATATACGGGGGCAGCGGGCACCTCTAGACACAACAATTGATCTCTTGATCTCTTAGCCATATGCGGTGCCCCCCTCCACCAGATTCCACCTCGGTAATATTGTAGCGGTGCTTAGGCGAAGCCCTGCGTTGGTAGCATCATCAACACCGTCATACATCGTCATGCTGACGGAACTCTCCCGCAAATCTCTGCTGGATCGGAGTTTGTGGGACGTCATCGAGCTGAACGTGTGCTGAACTCGGAGGTGTCGTACGTTCGGTACTTGATCGGTCGGATCGTGAAGACGTACGACTACATCAACTGCGTTGTGCTAACGCTTCCACTTTTAGTCTATGAGGGTACATGGACAACACTGTCCCCTCTCTTGCTATGCATCGTCATGATTTTGCGTGTGCGTAGGAATTTTTTTGAAATTACTACGTTCCCCAACAGTGGCATCCGAGCCTGGTTTTATGCTTAGATCTTATATGCACGAGTAGAACACAAGTGAGTTGTGGGTGATACAAGTCATACTGCTTATCAGCATTGTCATACTTTGGTTCGGCGGTATTGTTGGATGAAGCGGCCCGGGCCGACATTACGCGTACGCTTACGCGAGACTGGTTCTACCGACGTGCTTTGCACATAGGTGGCTGGCGGGTGTCAGTTTCTCCAACTTTAGTTGAACGGAGTGTGGCTGCGCCCGGTCCTTGAGAAGGTTAAAACAACACTAACTTGATGAACTATCGTTTTGGTTTTGATGCGTAGGTAAGAACGGTTCTTTGTAACATCCCAAAATTCTAAATTTTGGAATGTTATAATAATTAAAATATATGATTGTTTGATTGATTTTTGAGTGATTGATTGAGTGAAATTGATTGGACTTTTAAAACTTCTGAAGCTTTGAATGAGAGGGAATAAAAGGACTTTCCAAAAAAATGTTTCTATTTGAAAATATTTGAATTTGGAAATATTTCAAACTTCATGCCACTCAATGATCCTCATGATTTCTTCAATGAAAGAGGGTGGGTAGTAAAGAAATATTTCATTTGAATTTGTCATTTAAATTTTGTTTTTAACACAAAGTGGCATTTGAATTTTATTCAAAAAAACTTTTCTAACAAAGAGCACTTGAAACAAAAGTGTTGAGAGGGAGTAACATGACACCCCAAAAATGTTCGAAATTTTTTCATAGAGTTTTTAAAATCATTTGGATTTTTGTTTGAATTTAAATAAATGATTTTTTCAAAAAGTATTTTATTTGCCCCCGGAAAATATCCCATTAAATTTGGCTTATTTTTATGATCGTTTTGACATATAATACTCCTATTTTTTTGAGAATCATATTTTATTTTATTTAAATGATTTTTTTTCGCAGAATCTTTTTAAAAAGGAAAGGTATTTTTTTGGGCCAAATCCGGCCCGATCGCGCCAGATCATCTCCTTCCTCACGAACGGGATTTCGTTCCCGAGCACAGCCATGTCGGCCATCGCCGGAGATCGCGGGATTCGCGAAATCCCTTGCCCCCTCCTCCAAACCGACCTCCCCCCTATAAATGGCCACCTCCCGCACCCATTCCCGCCCCTAGAACCGCCTCTCCTCGCCCCACACTACCGCGCCACCTCGCTGGAGTTCGCCAGACCACCGCCGCAATTGCCGCCCCGCCCCACCACCTCCGGCCATCCCCTCCACCCACCGACCCCACCACTCGCTCCGCCGCGCTCTGCCACCACCGACCGTCCCTTCCCCGACGCCAGAGGGCCACCGGAGGACGTCGCCGGAGCTCCACCAGAACCCCATCACCGGAACTGCTACAGTAAATCCCGACCTACTGTTCATTCTTTTTTCGTTCTGTTTTTAAAACAGAATAGTTTCAATCTTGTAAAATCCATAGCTAATTGTCTACGAGGTATTTTCGAGTGATTCCAACTGCCTTGGATCACAAATTTTATGAAGTTTCTGTTAGTTCAATTTTATTTCACATTTGAGCAGTTTAAATTTGTGTTTGTATGAATTTTCTAAAATCACTAGATTTGAGCTATTTTGAGTAAGGAATATTATTTTTGACCGATTATTTTTGCTCCTGGTCTCTAGGACCTTTGTTTATCCAGTAGTATTTAGTATTTTATTTCTAGGTTAATTTAAATTAGGTTTTTAGCAAAGTAGTACTGTTTTACCTATAGTTGTGTTTTAGCCATTTCTTTATTGTTTTTATTAGTTTTAAATTATTTATTTTTGTCAATTTTGACAAAATTAGTTCTGTTTCTGTTAGACAACAGGATAAAAATTTATTTTTATTTTAAAAATTTATTTTCCTTAGTTTTGTTTGAAAACTTCTATAGGTCATAGTTAGAGTTTTATAAAAGCTTTTTATTTGTTTCTTTTTGCAAATAAAGTTTTATGAAAAATACTTTCTGTTAACTTAGTTGTTTTACTTTTTATTTTCTGTTAAATTATTAGTTTAGTGTTTTAATTGTTGTTAAGTTTTTTTTACTTAGGGCAAAACTATGTTAGATGCTTGTAGCAAAGTCATAGATTTTTGTTAGTAGTTTTTCTTTCTAGTTTTATTTGAAACTTCTTTGGTATTTGTTGGAGTTTTATTATTGAGTATTTTTTTTGTTTTAATTGTTATTTTGAGTGTTAGTATTGCTTGCTAGAATGATTGCTTATGTGAATGCTATGTTTGACTTGTATAGATTTTCTTCCGAGAGTGACGAATAGTTCTATCAAATTTTGTGAGAACGTTGTTATCTTCATCAACGTACCAGGCAAGTTCACTTTGACCATGCTTTCATACCTATGTTTTTATTGCATTTAGTGGCATCTTTTCAACAACCCTCCAGTAGTGATATTGAATTGTTGTAGTTGAGTACTATGCATGAGGTAGGAACCCATCACCCTGTTACCAAGCCCGGGATAATATTTATTTTAATGCTACACTATAGTAGACGGGGTTTGGTATGAGTGCACGAGAGTGGTGTGAAGAAGGACTCTATGTCAATGACGACAACTCCATGATGGCATCTGCAAGGACTGCATCTTCAAGGCCTCAAGACCAAGACTCGAGACAAGAACTTAATACACACTACTGGGTGAAGGACGGTTGACGGGCACCCTGGAGAAAATAGTGGACGGCCATGATGCATGGAGAAGCGCCATGACATCTTGCGGAAAGCTTCACCCAGACTCAAAGAGACGGAAGAATACTTCATGCCCGGAAGCTTACCTGTGCAACGGCAAGTCACTATGGGCTCTAGCTTAGTTGACCTTAGTTGTGACTCTGGCTGGGACGGTGCTAGCAGATATAGAACTACGGTAGGATTGGATGAGCACCGGACAGTGGTCAGGGGAACTCTTCGGAAGACCATGTTTCGGTCGTCTTGTTCTCAAACACCCTGAACTGTGAGAACGTAAAGAGAGGGATCGAATCTTGTGGGTAAAGTGTACAAACCTCTGCAGAGGGTTAAAACCTAATCGATTAGTTGTGTCCCCGGTTACGGACAATTTGAGCCTCTAGACTTGGATCTATCTCGGAATTCTCAACACCGGATTGATAACTTAATTGTGGGCAACTTATGATAATTTTGGGCTATGAGACATCGGTTGGCGGAACCATGTTATGATAGAAAACTCCATAGTACAGACTTCATTCATTCCTTTGATGTAGGGAAAATAAATCAGCTTTTACGCAAACAAAACTCAGATACAGAGCCACATAGCCATACTGCATATAGTATAGTTTATCATCTGTTTTTCTATTATTGTGATCTTGTCGGTACATTCAATGTACTGAACTATGCGGCTGCAACGTATCATGTTGTGGATACTTTCTTCCGACGAGTAGGAGTATGGTACAGGGTTACGGTGTGCACTCAACCTGCCGATGGCGTTGATGGGACTCCACACCCGATTGATTGTTTCCGTTGTGACTTATGAGGTATATATCAGTTTTACGTTATTTATAGATGTGATTGCACTTTGATATATACATTGATGTATTGTGTGTGCCAGCATACTGATCCAGGGATGACACAAAACACAGAGGCTTGACCGTCTGAGGTCGGGTCGCTACATTCTTGCTCAGCCCGTAGCAGCCACGTAAAACTTGCAACAACAAAGTAGAGGACGTCTAACTTGTTTTTGCAGGGCATGTTGTGATGTGATATGGTCAAGACGTGATACTATATTTTATTGTATGAGATGATCATGTTTTGTAACTGAGTTATCGACAACTAGCAGGAGCCATATGGTTGTCGCTTTATTGTATGCAATGCAATCGCCCTGTAATTGCTTTACTTTATTACTAAGCGGTAGCGATAGTCATAGAAGCAATAGTTGGCGAGACGACAACAATGCTATGATGGAGATCAAGGTGTCGCACCAGTGACGATGGTGATCATGACGGTGCTTTGGAGATGGAGATCACAAGCACAAGATGATGATGACCATATTATATCACTTACATTGATTGCATGTGATGTTTATCCTTTATTCATCTTATTTTGCTTTGATTGACGGTAGCATTATAAGATGATCTCTCACTAAACTTCAAGGTAAAAGTGTTCTCCCTGAGTATGCACCATTGCCAAAGTTCGTCGTGCCGAGACACCACGTGATGATCGGGTGTGATAAGCTCTACGTTCATCTACAACGGGTGCAAGCCAGTTTTGCACACGCAGAATACTCAGGTTAAACTTGACGAGCCTAGCATATGTAGATATGGCCTCGGAACGCTGAGACCGAAAGGTCAAACATTAATCATATAGTAGATATGATCAACATAGTGATGTTCACCATTGAAAACAACTCCATTTCACGTGATGATCGGTTATGGTTTAGTTGATTTGGATCACATGATCACTTAGATGATTAGAGAGATGTCTATCTAAGTGGGAGTTCTTAAGTAATATGATTAATTGAACTTAAATTTATTATGAACTTAGTACCTGATAGTATTTTTCTTGTCTATGTTTGCTGTAGATAGATGGCCCGTCCTGTTGTTCCGTTGAATTTTAATGCGTTCCTTGAGAAAGCAAAGTTGAAAGATGATGGTAGCAATTACACGGACTGGGTCCGCAACTTGAGGATTATCCTCATTGTTGCACAGAAGAATTACGTCCTGGAAGCACCGCTAGGTGCCAGGCCTGCTGCAGATGCAACTGACGATGTTAAGAACGTCTGGCAGAGCAAAGCTGATGACCACTCTATAGTTCAGTGTGTCATGTTTTACGGCTTAGAACCGGGACTTCAACGATGTTTTGAACGTCATAGAGCATATGAGATGTTCCAGGAGTTGAAGTTAATATTTCAAGCAAATGCCCAGATTGAGAGATATGAAGTCTCCAATAAGTTCTACAGCTGCAAGATGGAGGAGAATAGTTCTGTCAGTGAACATATACTCAAAATGTCTGGGTATAACAATTACTTGATTCAACTAGGAGTTAATCCTCCGGATGATAGTGTCATTGACAGAATTCTTCAATCACTGCCACCAAGCTATAAGAGCTTTGTGATGAACTATAATATGCAAGGGATGAACAAGACAATTCCTGAGCTCTTCGCAATGCTAAAGGCTGCGGAGGTAGAAATCAAGAAGGAGCATCAAGTGTTGATGGTCAACAATACCACCAGTTTCAAGAAAAAGGGTAAAGGGAAAAAGAAGGGGAACTTCAAGAAGAATGCAAACAAGTTGCTGCTCAAGAGAAGAAACCCAAGTCTGGACCTAAGCCTGAGACTGAGTGCTTCTACTGCAAGCAGACTGGTTACTGGAAGCGGAACTGCCCCAAGTATTTGGCGGATAAGAAGGATGGCAAGGTGAACAAAGGTATATGTGATATACATGTTATTGATGTGTACCTTACCAGGGTATTTGATACTGGTTCTGTTGCTAATATTTCTAACTCGAAATAGGGACTACGGATTAAGCGAAGACTGGCTAAGGACGAGGTGATGATGTGCGTGGGAAATGGTTCCAAAGTCGATGTGATCGCCGTCGGCATGCTACCTCTACGTCTACCTTCGGGATTAGTTTTAGACCTGAATAATTGTTATTTGGTGCCAGCGTTGAGCATGAACATTATATCTGGATCTTGTTTAATGCGAGACGTTTATTCATTTAAATCTGAGAATAATGGTTGTTCTATTTATATGAGTAATATCTTTTATGGTCATGCACCATTGAAGAGTGGTCTATTTTTATTGAATCTCGATAGTAGTGATACACATATTCATAATGTTGAAACAAAAAGATGCAGAGTTGATAATGATAGTGCAACTTATTTGTGGCATTGTCGTTTAGGTCATATTGGTGTAAAGCGCATGAAGAAACTCCATACTGATGGACTTTTGGAATCACTTGATTATGAATCACTTGGTACTTGCGAACCATGCCTTATGGGCAAGATGACTAAAACGCCGTTCTCCGGAACAATGGATCGAGCAACAAATTTGTTGGAAATCATACATACTGATGTATGTGGTCCGATGAATATTGAGGCTCGCGGCGGTATCATTATTTTCTCACCTTCACAGATGATTTGAGCAGATATGGGTATATCTACTTAATGAAACATAAGTCTGAAACATTTGAAAAGTTCAAAGAATTTCAGAGTGAAGTTGAGAATCTTCGTAACAAGAAAATAAAGTTTCTACGATCTTATCGTGGAGGAGAATATTTGAGCTACGAGTTTGGTCTACATTTGAAACAATGCGGAATAGTTTCGCAACTCGCGCCACCCGCAACACCACAACATAATGGTGTGTCCGAATGTTGTAATCGTACTTTACTAGATATGGTGCGATCTATGATGTCTCTTACTGATTTACCGCTATCGTTTCGGGGTTATGCTTTAGAGACGGCTGCACTCACATTAAATAGGGCACCATCAAAATCCGTTGAGAGGGCACCTTATGAACTATGATTTAACAAGAAACCAAAGTTGTCGTTTCTTAAAGTTTGGGTCTGCGATGCTTATGTGAAAAAACTTCAATCTGATAAGCTCGAACCCAAATCAGAGAAATGTGTCTTCATAGGATACCCAATGGAAACTGTTGGGTACACCTTCTATCACAGATACGAATGCAAGACATTCGTTGCTAAAAATGGATCCTTTCTAGAGAAGGAGTTTCTCTCGAAAGAAGTGAGAGGGAGGAAAGTAGAACTTGATGAGGTAACTGTACCTGCTCCCTTATTGGAAAGTAGTTCATCACAGAAACCGGTTCCTATGTCGTCTACACCAATTAGTGAGGAAGCTAATGATATTGATCATGAAACTTCGGATCAAGTAACTAACGAACCTCGTAGGTCAACCAGAGTAAGATCCGCACCAGAGTGGTACGGTAATCCTATTCTGGAGGTCATGTTACTTGACCATGGCGAACCTCTGAACTATGAGGAAGCGATGATGAGCCCATATTCCGCAAAATGGCTTGAGGCCATGAAATCTGAGATGGGATCCATGTATGAGAACAAAGTATGGACTTTGGTTGACTTGCCCGATGATCGGCAAGCCATCGAGAATAAATGGATCTTCAAGAAGAAGACTGACACTGATGGTAATGTTACTGTCTACAAAGCTCGACTTGTTGCGAAAGGTTTTCGACAAGTTCAAGGAGTTCACTACGATGAGACTTTCTCACCCGTAGCGATGCTTAAGTCTGTCTGAATCATGTTAGCAATTGCCGCATTTTATGATTATGAAATTTGGCAAATGGATGTCAAAACTTCATTCCTGAATGGATTTCTGGAAGAAGAGTTGTATATGATGCAACTAGAATGTTTTGTCAATCCAAAAGGTGCTAACAAAGTGTGCAAGCTCCAGCGATCCATTTATGGACTGGTGCAAGCCTCTCGGAGTTGGAATAAATGCTTTGATAGTGTGATCAAAGCATATGGTTTTATACAGACTTTTGGAGAAGCCTGTATTTACAAGAAAGTGAGTGGGAGCTCTGTAGCATTTCTAATATTATATGTGGACGACAAATTGTTGATTGGAAATGATATAGAATTTCTGGATAGCATAAAAGGATACTTGAATAAAAGGTTTTCAATGAAAGACCTCGGTGAAGCTGCTTATATATTGGGCATGAAGATCTATAGAGATAGATCAAGACGCTTAATTGGACTTTCACAAAGTACACACCTTGATAAAGTTTTGAAAAAGTTCAAAATGGATCAAGCAAAGAAAGGGTTCTTTCCTGTGATACAAGGTGTGAAGTTGAGTCAAAATCAATGCCCGGCCACTGCAGAAGATAGAGAGAAAATGAAAGATGTTCCCTATGCTTCAGCCATAGGCTCTATCATGTATGCAATGCTGTGTACCAGACCTGATGTGTGCCTTGCTATTAGTTTAGCAGGGAGGTACCAAAGTAATCCAGGAGTGGATCACTGGACAGCGGTCAAGAACATCCTGAAATACCTGAAAAGGACTATGAATATGTTTCTCATTCATGGAGGTGACAAAGAGCTAGTCGTAAATGGTTACGTCGATGCAAGCTTTGACACTGATCCGGACGATTCTAAATCGCAAACCGGATACGTGTTTATATTGAACGGTGGAGCTGTTAGTTGGTGCAGTTCTAAACAAAGCGTCATGGCGGGATCTACGTGTGAAGCGGAGTACATAGTTGCTTTGGAAGCAGCAAATGAAGGTGTCTGGATGAAGGAGTTCATATTTGATCTAGGTGTCATATCTAGTGCATCGGGTCCAATGAAAATCCTTTGTGACAATACTGGTGCAATTGCCTTGGCAAAGGAATACAGATTTCACAAGAGAACCAAGAACATCAAGAGGTGCTTCAATTCCATCCAGGACCAAGTCCAGGTGGGAGACATAGAGATTTGCAAGATACATACAGATCTGGATGTTGCAGACCCGTTGACTAAGCCTCTTCCATGAGCAAAACATGTTCAGCACCAAGGCTTCATGGGTGTTAGAATCATTACTGTGTAATCTAGATTATTGACTCTAGTGCAAGTTGGAGACTGAAGGAAATATGCCCTAGAGGCAATAATAAAGTTATTATTTATTTCCTCATATCATGATAAATTTTTATTATCCATGGTAGAATTGTATTAACCGGAAACATAATACATGTGTGAATACATAGACAAACATAGTGTCACTAGTATGCCTCTTGCAGACTAGCTCGTCGATCAAAGATGGTTGAGTTTCCTAACCATAGATATGCATTATCATTTGATCAATGGGATCACATCATTAGAAGAATGATGTGATTGACTTGACCCATTCCATTAACTTGGCACTTGATCGTTTAGTATGTTGCTATTGCTTTCTTCATGACCTATACATGTTCCTATGACTATGAGATTATGTAACTCCCGCTTTCCGTAGGAACACTTTGTGTGCTACCAAGTGTCACAACATAACTGGGTGATTATAAAAGTGCTCTACAGGTGTCTCCGAAGGTACTTGTAAAGTCGACGTATTTCAAGATTAGGATTTGTCACTCCGATTGTCGGAGAGGTATATCTGGGCCCTCTCGGTAATGCACATCACTATAAGCCTTGCAAGCAATGTAGCTAATGAGTTAGTTGCAGGATGATGCATTACGTAACGAGTAAAGAGACTTGTCAGTAACGAGATTGAATAGGTACTGAGATACCGATGATCGAATCTTGGGCAAGTAACATACCGATGACAAAGGGAACAACGTATGTTGTTATGCGGTTTGACCGATAAAGATCTTCGTAGAATTTGTGGGAGCCAATATGAGCATCTAGGTTCCACTATTGGTTATTGACCGGAGACGTGTCTCGGTCATGTCTACATAGTTCTCGAACCCGTCGGGTCTGCACGCTTAAAGTTCGGTGACGATCGGTATTTTGAGTTTTTGTGTTTTGATGTACTGAAGGTTGTTCGGAGTCCCGGATATGATCACAGACATGACGAGGAGTCTCGAAATGGTCGAGACGTAAAGATCGATATATTGGATGACTATGTTCACACACCGAAAGTGTTTCGGGAGGTTTCGGACATATACCGGAGTACCGGGGGGTTACAGGAACCCCCCGGGGGGTTTAGTGGGCCTCATGGGCCCTAGTGGAGAAGAGGAGGGGCGGCCAGGGCAAGCCCCACGCCCCCTCCCCCTCTAGTCCGAATTGGACAAGGAGGAGGGGCAGCGCCCCCCTTTCCTTCCTCTCCTCTCTCCCTTCCTTTTCCCCTCTTACTCCAACTAGGAAAAGAGGGAGTCCTACTCCCGATGGGAGTAGGACTCCTCCCTGGCGCGCCCTCCTCCTGGCCAGCCACCCCCTCCCCCTTGATCCTTTATATATGGGGGCAGGGGGCACCTCTAGACACAACAATTGATCTCTTAGCCGTGTGCGGTGCCCCCCTCCACCAGATTCCACCTCGGTAATATCGTAGTGGTGCTTAGGCGAATCCCTGCGTCGGTAGCATCATCAACACCGTCATCACACCGTCGTGCTGAGGAACTCTCCCGCAAAGCTCTGCTGGATCGGAGTTCATGGGACGTCATCGAGCTGAACGTGTGCTGAATTCGGAGGTGCCGTACGTTCGGTACTTGATCAGTCGGATCGTGAAGACGTATGAGTACATCAACCGCGTTGTGCTAACACTTCCGCTTTCGGTCTACGAGGGTACGTGGACAACACTCTCCCCTCTCGTTGCTATGCATCACTATGATCTTGCGTGTGCGTAGGAATTTTTTTGAAATTACTACGTTCCCCAACACGAACTGTAAAAAATACACACGCACATTACATGTCTCTTCGGTAACAGGAAAGGAGCGGGATGCTATCAAAGCACCCCGGATTCACTTACGATTTGGTTCAGGGCTTGTCCTCATGACGGAGTTGTTCAACGGCGTCGCCTTCCAATCTCGAGCCACTCGACGGTGGCATCTTGCCCCTCTTAGGAGACCACCCCTCCCAACCTTCGGAGGCGGCCCTTTTCTCCCTGAATGGAGAAGGGATACTTGCTTATCTTTCTCCTTTGTCTTCGGGCGAGGAAATGTCAATTTCTCCGGACTCGGTATCTAATTTACCTCCAGAACGAAGGTCACCCCAGGTCTTCTCACTCTCCACCTTGTCCTCCCCTATCGGCGCCTGGTACGGTGCCGGTGCCAGCATCCTTGTTAGCATGGGGGGCGCTGAGTCTTCGAGAAGAGGGGTCGGACACCTGATCCGGATCCGTTCCGCTTTCTTTATCCAGCCCTGGAAAAAGATGGTTTGCTCAGTGTCTTACCACGGGATATCTGATTATGAGGTGTTCGGTGGACGAGTACTTACTGGGGTATCCGGATGGTTGCATTATAGGCCGGTATCTTCGGTGGAGTCTGGCCATTGTTTTCGTTTCCCGAAAAATGATTTCCACATTCCTTCTTGCGTAGTGCCAAAAAAGTTCTGAAGAGTTTGTGGCCCTTCTGGGTTGAACTCCCACATGCGAAGAGGCCGTCCCTGGCACGGCAGGGTCCAGCGGACTAACATTACCTGAATAACATTGACAAGATCGATAGCCTTCTCAATGAAGCTTCAGATGCGACTTTGCAGAGTCCTCACCTCGTCAACTGATCCCCAGTCCAACCCCTTGTTAATCCATGATGCAAGCTGAATTGTGGGCTGGGTCAAAATGCAGGCACAGCTGCCCACTTGGAACCGCAGGGCTCGGTGATATAGAACCACTCCTGCTACCATAAGTCGGAAGATTCTTTGAAAGATCCTTTTAGCCAAATAGCGCTAGTAACCTTGCTCACTGAGGCACAACCGCACTCCGCCTTCTCCCCCTCTATCATTTGTAGTTTCACATTGAAGGTCTTGAGCAACAAGCCGAAGTGTGGAGGAGTCCGGAGGAAGGCTTTGCACGTGACGATAAACGCCGAGATTAGAAGAACCGAGTTCGGGGCCAGATCGTGAAAATATAGTCCATAATAGAACATGAGCCCCCGGACGAAGGGATTAAGGGCGAACCCTAAACCTCGGAGGAAGTGGGAAACGAACATGACCCTCTCGCTGGATCTAGGGGTAGGGATAACCTGCCCCTCCACGGGAAGCCGATGGAGGATTTCTGCGGTCAGATATCTTGCCGCCCGAAGCTTCGCGATATCCTCCTCTGTGACAGAAGAAGCCACCGACCGGCCTTGATGGCTGGATCCGGACATGACTGAGGCTTGCGGAGGGTCAAACCTGGGTGTTGGAACTCGAGGTAGTAAGTGTCGAGGAAGAAGCAAGCGTGGAGAGGAAAGGCGGGTCTGTGCCCCTTTATAAAGGCCGAGAATATCGAACGCCCCCTCCCGGGCCTTAAAATTTGCCTATTCCCAAGGAGTTGTACCCTAAGGACGGTTGGGCTACCCACGTCCGTGTCGATAAAGAATCCCTTAATAAGGGGACATGATCTTTGCTTGGATAAGACGTTCCAATAACAACCGCGTCTCGGAACGTGGGGCAGCAGGCGAAAAAAACCCAGTTTGAAATAATAACCGGACTGACATGATGCCATGTTGTAAAAAGTTGCCAGAGGATTGGACTTGTAAATTATTATGCCCTCGGTGGCAGTATATGCTACTTGTGTTACAGGTCCAGACACATTCAATACGTCTGAAGACTATCTTGGAGTTCAGAAGGAGGAACCCGCCTTGCAATGCCGAAGACAGATCTATGCGCCGGATACCTTGTCATTGAAGCCAGGTTCAGGGGCTACTGAGGGAGTCCTGGACTAATTGGTCCTCGGGTGTCCGGCCTGTTAGCCATGGGCCGGACTAATGGGCTGTGAAGATACGAAGACCGAAGACTGCACCCATGTCTGGATGGGACTCTCCTTGGCGTGGAAGGCAAGCTTGGCGACCAAATATGTAGATTCCCTTCCTTGTAACCGACCCTATGTAACCCTAGATCCTCCTGGTGCTTATATAAACCGGAGGACTTAGTACGGATGAGGACATACTCATTACCATAGTCATACAGGCTATACTTCTAGGGTTTAGCCATTACGATCTCGTGGTAGATCAACTCTTTTAATACTCATATTCATCAAGATCAATCAAGCAGGAAGTAGGGTATTACCTCCATAGAGAGGGACCGAACCTGGGTAAACATCGTGTCCCCTGTCTCCTGTTACCATCGACCTTAGACGCACAATTTGCATGCTTTACTTTCCGCTGCTCATATACTCTTGCCATGCTTGCTTGAAATGTATTGTGAATGTTTAAACTTGTGCTAAAACTCCACCTTAACTTGAAGAAATTAAAAACTACTACTTTTCTTTGTTGAGGGTCTAATCACCCCCCCCCCC
>NC_041383.1:695271795-695364388 GCF_002162155.2 Triticum dicoccoides | reverse complement strand
TTTCAATGGGGTTAGGTTTTATACCCGTTTTGCCCCCACTTCCCTCCCCGTCCCCCCGCAATGGGGGCCTTTTCAGCCCAACTTAACCTTTCTCTGGTCCACTAACCATTTCCTTGCTCCCATCAGTTTATTTTTTCACTTTTTCTACCTCCTCCCCCAAATCTATCAGAGTATCTACAAAGTTTTCTAAGAAAACATTTTCAGGGATCCCATGCACTTTTTATTAGCTTTTTTATCAATTTTGTCAACTTCAGTCATCTATTTCAATCCACAATGGTGTACTTAAAAATTATCATCTCCTTCGACCCCCTCTAGCCAGTTAGGGATTGAACAAAGATCCTCAAACTTGGGAACCAGAGGTGAAAATTCTACATTCTTATCATGATACTCACCCCAATTGGGAGAGTCCATGTCATGAGGCATCATCATTGGCAGTGGGTGTGGGGCGCCTGGACGGCGACTCCGCCTCCCAGGGGCGTTCACTTGGAGCTGCTGTGGTGACTGCCGGTCAAGGTATCAATGCTTGCATGCCTTGTCCATGAGATCCTCTAGCCAGTGATGGTAGGTGAAAAACGTGAGATTCATCCTTATCCAATTCATTGTCCAACAATCACAATTCTCCCTCGCTCGCTGAGTTGGATATTTAGTTTCCCTTCTGGGGAGAAGAACATGAGTTTGAAACTACTATCCAGAAGGTTTTGTACCTTTTTCCCATCGCTTGCTGAGTTGGATCTTTAGTTTCCCTTCAATAACAACTTGGTGTTTTATGTTGGTCGCCTCATTTACAGTTATTGCTAGGCTGAGTTAGTATCCTCAATGTGTTGCCCATGCAAAGATCAAGCCAAGCATCCTGAATTCCTGATTAGAATAGTAAATCCATTTGTGAAGTGTGAACAACCTTGATCAATTCGTGAACATCTCGGTGACAAGAGGGAGCTTTGCATTGCGTAGGTTGGACAAGTAGTCACCATCCTATTTAATGTAGCAACTGCATTACAACAACCCCACGCAGGGCATCATAACCGGAATTCTACTTGAATCTTCAGAAATAAAAAGAACTGGAAAATATATGGTGTTTAATCCCAATGCAACTTGTTTAGTGTAAACAGAGAAGTACAATTGAATATAGTTTCAGGTACAATGAGCAATTGGCATGCAAGGTTTTTCTTTCTTATTTTCTGGATGAGTTTATTCTAATAAAAAGGGATCATGGGACCTCGAGACCATTTTTGGCTTTTCGAGGGGTCATCATTTCATAAATCCACATTACTCTCGCTTGCATCGTCCGTGAGGGGAAGAAGGATACTAGAGGCGCTTTAAACTTGCAATTTCAATCATATGAAGGTAACGAGCTATTATAATTTCTTGTGTGTTTCATTAAGACTTTTCCAAATAGGTTACATGTTTGGGGTTCAGAATGGAAATTGATGGTATCTTCTATCTTGTGCATGCAGTATAGCAAATTAATTTTTGATTTACAAGATTATATACCCTGATTTATGAGATCAACGTGTCCTATCAGTTTTTGACCTTATATTTGTTTGTCTCCTTTTTTTACAAAAAAGGTAAATATTTGACTATTATTTTTTGTCTACACTTTTTGTAGGGTAGTGCTAGCACTGCTATCAAGAACACCAGCATTTTATTGATTATTGGTATCTATAATGAGTCCATGACTCATGGCCAGTGGATTATAATTGTGGATAAGCATGGTGACTACCTGGTCGAGCAGGGTTTCTAAGAACTGATGCATTATTGCTTTGGTCATTTGGGAGTATAAGTTTGCTCCTCCTTGGGTTGAGTAACATGCATTGAATAACTAGCTTGTGAATTGGTATAGTTTAGCAAACAAAAGGTCCTTCAAACTTTGCAATCGAGATGTAGTATATTACGATGCGAGTTCAGAGTACTTTGGTTGGCAATTACAAGACATGATGGCTCTAACATGATAAGAAAATAAATACTATTGATCAAACGAACAACTCTAGAGGATGGTTTAGCATGAGGAACAGATGTTCTACTGATCCTCCGATTTTTTTGAGTATTAGATAAAGATGTAGGTGATCAACTTATGATGCAATAGAGTTTTCTGGGTTTAGCATTAGGAAGAAATTTTCATCTAATCTGTAATGTTTCATATAAGTTGTAGTTCATCAACTTTAGTAATGGATCTCTATTGGATTCCAACCCACTGTTTAGCACTTTAGAAGCCTCTATAATTCATATCTAAATTTTGTAATAGTATAACAAGCATGTGGTATCTCTCATGAAAAAAATGCAATTAACAATTCAATAAGCCCTTGTGGAATGTTGAGGCTCCAATGCACTCCAGTGCTTGTAAGCTTTCCATCTCCCAATTTCCCAAATTCTCATCTTCCGATTTCAGTTTTTATGGTTGGATGTAGTTGGCAGCTGATGAAGACGTGAAAGAGTAACCCTGAATGCATTTGGTGGGTAAAACCACTTCCTCCTGCTCATATTGGTGATCTTCAACATGTTCTTGAATTATATATTTAGTAGTCTTTCTTTTCGTATGGCCGTTAATTCCATAACGGACATCATATTTTTTAACGGTAATGCATGCCAATAAACTACATGTTACAACATGGCAATGGCTCAGGAGACATGGGATCTACCTTCTTGGCTCGAGGGGCGTCACGTTGTAAGGGCATATTTATCCCCAAGTTGTTTTGGTGATTGATGACAATGCTTTTGCGGACTAATCATGTGCGTTAAGTTCTTTCAGAGATTCATCCTTTGGCACGGGACGATTACCTCCCCTCGGTGTTTTATTCAAGACGGTGTAGCTCCTTCGTTTCGTTGTTGGTGGACTAGTTTCGTAGGAGTCACCGTACTATCAAGAGGGGATCCGCTTTGGTAAGACTAGGGTGGAATCAACACGTACACATCCTTATCACACCCGTCGTCTTCCTTCCGCATCATTGGAGCTACCCTTTTCTTCCGTACCTGCTCCGTTCTATCCCAGCGGTAGTACCGCGGACAACAGCGGTAGTACCGCCGAAGCTCTCCAGCGGTAGTACCGCTCCAGGAAGTGGTAGTACCGCTCCCACAGCGATAGTACCGCTCTCAGCGGTAGTACCGCTCCCAGAGCGGTAGTACCGCTTGCGGGCTTCGGCCGTAGTACCGCAGTAGTTCCGGGCTACTACCGCCTCGATTCGAGACTGATGTTTTTCGTGTCGGGTTTTGCGGTACTAGGAGTGGTAGTAGTGGCGGTAGTACCGCTCTGGGGGCCAGGGCCCTGTCTTCCTCTTCAGCGCGGTAGTACCGCTGGGTGGGAGCGGTAGTACCGCTCTCAGCGGTAGTACCGCCCTGCCCTAGCGGTAGTACCGCTCTGTGCGGGGATGTACAGTGGGGTAACGCTTGGATTGATTCCCCTACTATATAAAGGTGTCTTATTCCCCAAAGTTGACCTACCTCTTTCCCCCAAAGCTCCATTGTTACTCCAAGCTCCATTTTTGCCCGATCTCTCTCCCTAGCCAATCAAACTTGTTGATTTGCTCGGGATTGGTTGAGAAGGCCCTGATCTACACTTCCACCAAGAGAAATTTGATTCCCTCTCTTATCCCTAGCGGATCTTATTACTCTTGGGTGTTTGAGCACCCTAGACGGTTGAGGTCACCTCAAAGCCATACTCCATTGTGGTGAAGCTTCGTGGTGTTGTTGGGAGCCTCCAATTGTTGTGGAGATAGCCCCAACCTTGTTTGTAAAGGTTCAGACACCGCCTTCAAGGGCACCAATAGTGGAATCACGGCATCTCGCATTGTGTGAGGGCGTGAGGAGAATACGGTGGCCCTAGTGGCTTCTTGGGGAGCATTGTGCCTCCACACCGCTCTTACGGAGACGTACTTCCCCTTAAAAGGAAGGAACTTTGGTAACACATCCTCGTCTCCACCGGCTCCACTCTTGGTTACTTCGTGCCTTTACTCTTGCAAGCCTACTTGTGTTGTTTCCTTTACTTGCTTATGTGCTAGTTGTATTTGCATCATATAGCTTGCTCACCTAGTTGCATATCTAGACAACCTATTTGTTGCAAAGTTTAAATTGGTAAAGAAAAGCTTAAAAATTGTTAGTTGCCTATTAACCCCCCCTCTAGTATCAGAGCCTCGTCTCTTTTTAAGGACTTTACCGTTCGAAGAGTATGGTTGATGTCGTAGATGATGTGGGAGAGCACTCCAGTGCGAATCCGATATCATCTACGGGAGATGGGGGTAACTCGATCTCACGTGAGGAATTCAATGTGGCTTTGAAAACATTGAAAACCTCCATGACGACCGAGGTCAAGGACATGTTTAGGGAATTCCTAGAAGGACTCAAACAATCTACCTCGCCGATGAAAGTGGGTGATCCCACTAACAAGGTGACGGATGCTACCTCCGGCAAGGGGGAAGCTAACAGTGAAAAGAGTCCTTCTAATAGTGGTAGAAATGGCACCGGCATCTTTGCCCATGTGGAACCCCCAATTTATGGAGGGCCGATCCCCTCCACGCATTTGAATCATGCCGGTCCTCCTCCTAAATATGAGAAACATGAAGATTTTGATTCTTGGGTTTATCGCTTCAAGCGTCATTTAAAACATGTGAACACTAACCTTTGGAGAATCATTGAAGAAGGTTTCTATCCTCATGACCCAAGCAACTTCACCCCTCGAGAAGCCGTGGACAATCAATTCAATGAGAGTGCTCTCTTCATCATCCAAGATGCAATCCTTCCCGAAGATCTCCCTCATCTTCGACCTCATGCCATGGCTAGAGAAGCATGGAAATGTGTTGAGTCTCTCTATCGAGGAAGTGCTAGCATTCAACGCTCCAACTATGAAGTGGTGCAAGATGAAGCCGATGAGTTTGCAATGAAAGAAGATGAAGAACCTCGTGAGCTCTTTCGAAGAGTGACCAAACTCGCGGTCTCACTCCGAGATCATGGAAGCAAGGACACGGATGACAATTGGATCAAGCGCAAGTTCCTCAAGGCCATGATGCCCTACAACAAAGCATGTCCTCCGTCATTCGTCAAAGACCGGACTTCCACTCCATGACCTCAAGTGAAGTGTTGGATGAGTTCGTTGCAATGAGCATCTTGGACAAGATCACCGACAATGCGGTGCTCCGTTCTCAAAGGGCAAAGAAGCCCAACCTTGCTTTGAAGGCCAAGGTCATCATGGAAGAAGAGAAAGAAGTGGAAGATGAGGAGAGCAATCCCGAAGACACCAAGTATGACTATCATGAGAACATGGCCCTTGCTTCAAGACAATTTTGGAGCAAGAAGAATACAAGACCCAACTTCAACAAGAACATCTCAAGTGGCGTCAAGGGCAAGAAACGAGCTAGAACTTGCTTCAACTATGGCAATGTGAGCCATTCCGTTGCGGATTGTCCTTACGAGAAGCGGGAAGACAATGGTGGCAAACTCATTCAAAAAGACAAAGCCAAGTCCTTCCCCAACAAGAACAACTTCGCCAAGAAGACTCCAACTCATGGGTTGGTGGTTCAAGAAGAATACCAAGAGGATGACGATGATGATGAAAGTGGAGAAGCAATGGCCATGGCATCCGTTGCCATTGCTACTACTCCCCCGGTGTCTCTCTTTGATTCACCCAATGAAAACATCACCGCCAAGTGCCTCATGGCTAAAGCTTCAAACAAGGTAACCCCCAACATCACAACCACCATCATTACTAATCCCTCCTTGGAGGATTGCATTGATGAACATGTTGAGTCTAATGAGGAAGTGAATGGATTTGAGTCTTTTATGAGTAAGCTCAAGGGTAAGTCCAAGAAGCACTTTGTTGCTCTCTTGGAACAACTTGGTGAGGCCAATGACATGATCAAGGCTCACGAAAAACCATCTCTAAGATGGAGGGTCATAGTCGTGACTATGCCGATGAGATATCAGATCTCTCTAATGCTCTCGAGGAAGAGCGTGTGCATCATTTGACTTTTAAGGAGTCACACAATGATGACCATGCTAAGTTAAAGAAAGATCTTGATCATGCTCTTGTCGTGTCTCGTGTGCTAACTTCCGAGAAGGCTAAACTTGGGGTTGATCATGCTAGACTCAAAGAGTAGTTTGAGATACTTGACAAGGCCCACAAGGTCTTGAAGGGTGCTCACGCTAACCTCAAGGTGTCTCATGCTCAACTCCAAGTTAAGCTAATCAAGGAAAAGGCCACCTTTCCTCATATGGTATTAATTGATAATGCATGTGCCACTAACCCGTGTTGTGAGCATGTGCATCTTGTGGAGGAGAATGCCAAGTTGATGGATCAACTTGAGAAAGGCCTTGTAACATGCATTCAAGGTGAGAAGAACCTCAACGACCTTTTGAGCAATCAAAAGGAAGTTGTGGCCAAGGAAGGAATTGGGTTTGCACCCAAGTCCAAGAGCAAGAAGAAGAAGAACAACAAGACCAAACGTCCTCCTCCTCTCAAGCAAACGTTTGTGAAAGAGGGAGGGTGTGCTCCTAAGGAGAAGAAGGAAAAAATGAAGGGAGTTGACGTCCAAAAGGGCAAAAGCATTTCCTCAAACAAAGCCGGCGACTTTAACCCGTCATATGTGTTGTGCCATGCTAGTGATGGACATGTTTATGCTAAATTTGTTGGTTCTCCTTATGAGTACATTGAATGGTCTATTTGGGTTCCCAAGACCCTTGTTACTAACATCAAAGGACCCATTACTAAATGGGTACCTAAAACAAAGCATTGATCTCTTGTAGGTGTTTGCTTCCGGTGGGGGATCGTGGTTGCTCGATAGTGGAGCAACAAATCATATGACCAGGAGCAAGGACTTGGTGGTGGACGTGCAAGAGATTCCATCTATGCCCACCAATGTCGAGTGGGGTGATGCATCACATTCTAAGGTATTGGGTCTCGGCAAGGTTGTCATTTCTCATGATCTAACGATCGAGAAAGTCATGCTTGTTGAGTCCCTTGCATACAATTTGCTTTCCGTTCGTCAACTTGCACTCATGGGTTTTGCTACGTTCTTTGACATTGATACCGTGGCCCTCTTGTGGAGCAAGACTCTTAAAGTAGCCTTTGTTGGGCATGTCGAGAACGGTCTCTATGTGATTAACTTTTTGGAGCGGCCCACTAAGACCGCGACATGCCTAATGGCTAAAGTTGACGTGGGATGGCTTTGGCACCGCTGTTTAGCCCACGTCAATATGAGATCTTTGCAAAGTCTTCTCAAGGGGGACCATGTCCGTGGACTAACAAATGTTAGTTTTGCCAAAGATCGTGCTTGCAGTGCTTGTATCAAAGGAAAGCTTCATGAAAAGGCTCACCCTCCATCAACCATCATATACTCGAAGAGACCCTTGGAGCTCCTTCACATGGATCTCTTTGGGCCTCCATCTTTTGATAGTCTTGGAGGAAGAAAGTATTGCTTGGTGATTGTGGATGACTATTCAAGATACACTTGGGTATACTTCTTCAAGAGGAAGAGTGAGACCCAACAAACCGTCATCGACTTTGCAAATGAAGCTCAACGTCAACATAATGCAAAGATCTTGACAATAAGAAGTGAATACGGCACCGAGTTCAAGAACTACACCTTGGATGAGTTTCTCAGTGATGAGGGGATCAAGAATCAATATGCTGCACCTTATACCCCTCAACAAAATGGTGTTGCGGAGAGGAAGAACCGGACGTTGATGGATGCGGCAAGGACCATGATGGCGGAGTTCAAGTCTCCATACAACTTTTGGGCCGAAGCCATCAACACTGCATGTCATGCATCCAATCGGCTCTATCTCCGCAAAGGCTTGAACAAGACCCCTTATGAGATACTCACCGGCAACAAGCCCAACCTCAAGTACTTCCGGGTGTTCGGTTGTAAGTGTTTCATTCTCAAGAAAGGTGTTCGTTTGTCTAAATTTGAGGCTAGAGCTCATGAGGGCATATTTGTTGGTTATGCTACAAACTCTCATGCTTACCGTGTTCTCAACAAGTCCACCGGACTCATTGAGGAGACGTGTAACGTGGAGTTTGATGAAAATAACGGCTCCCAAGTGGAGCAAAGTGGTACTTGTGATGTAGGTGATGAAATTCCTCCCCAAGCCATAAGAAGAATGGGTATTGGTCAAATTCTACCCATTGAGGAACCCCTTGTGGCCGAAGGAGAAGGACAATGCTCTACTCAAGTGGAGCCATCACCTCACCTAGACCCACACGCTTCCAAAGAACAAAGTGAAGGCCCTCAACCTCGTGAACAAGACCAAGGGCAAGATCAACCTCAAGATGGTGGTGAACCTATAAATGATGCCCAAGGTCAAGTTCTCCCCCTCGAGCAAGTTCAAGATCAAGAGCAAGCTCAAGATCAAGAACAAGCTCAAGACGGCGCTCAAGATGATCAAGTCAACCCTCCTCCTTCCACACCCGAGGAGGAATTAGAGCGTCGTGCCGCGAAGATTGCTTCCAAGCTCACCACTCAAGGCCATCTCATGGAAAATGTGGTTGGAAGCCTAAGAAAGGGGGTAAGCACTCGTAGACAATTAGCAAACTATTGTGAACATCACGCTTTTGTCTCTTGTGTTGAACCCCAAAAGGTCTATGAGGCGCTCGAAGACTCGGATTGGCTCAATACCATGCATGAAGAACTCAACAACTTCGAGTACAACAAAGTATGGAGATTGGTGCCAAGGCCATCGGGAGACCACAATGTCATTGGAACCAAGTGGATCTTAAAGAACAAGCAAGATGCTCATGGGAACATCGTTCGCAACAAGGCAAGGTTGGTAGCACAAGGCTACTCCCAAGTCGAGGGTATCGACTACGGTGAAACCTTTGCTCCCGTTGCTCATCTTGATTCCATACGTTTGTTGATTGCCTATGCTTCCCATCACAACTTTAAGTTGCAACAAATGGATGTGAAAAGTGCTTTTCTTAATGGTCCTATTAATGAGTTGGTCTATGTCAAGCAACCCCCCGGGTTCGAGGATCCCTACTTTCCGGATCATGTGTATCAACTTGATAATGCACTCTATGGCCTTAAACAAGCCCCACGTGCGTGGTATGACCACCTTACCGAGTTGTTACAAGATCGTGGATTTGAGGTGGGGCTAATCGACCCCACTCTTTTTACTAAGAAGGTCAAAGGGGAGTTGTTTGTATGCCAACTATATGTTGATGATATTATCTTTGGTTCTCCTAACAAAGCTTTCAATGAGGAATTTGCCGCTCTCATGACCTCCAAGTTCAAGATGTCTTCGATGGGAGAGTTGAAGTTCTTCCTTGGTTTTGACATCAAACAAAGAAGAGAAGGAACCTTCATCAATCAAGCCAAATACACTCAAGACATGCTAAAAAGATTCAAGCTAAGTGATGTCAAGCCGGCTACTACTCTAATGCCCACCAAGTGCCAACTAGACATTGATCCCAATGGTAAAGCGGTGGATCAAAAGGTATATCGCTCCATGATTGGCTCCTTGATTTACCTTTGTGCATCTAGACCGGATATCATGTTGAGTGTGGGGATGTGTGCACGGTTTCAAGCCGCACCGAAGGAAAGTCACTATGTGGTGGTCAAGCGAATCTTTCGATATTTGGCTCATACCCCAAACTTTGGCTTATGGTACCCAAGAGGGGCAAACTTCAAGCTTGAAGGATTTAAGGATTCCGATTGGGTGGGAGACAAAGTGGATAGGAAGTCCACTTCCGGAGGGTGCAATTTCTTGGTTGCTCTTTGGTAAGTTGGTCTTCCAAGAAGCAAAGTTGTGTGTCTCTTTCGTCCACCGAAGCGGAATATGTGGCGGCCAGTATTTCTTGTGCTCAAATCCTATGGATGAGGCAAACTTTAAAGGAGTACGGTGTCATTTGTGACAAAGTGCCTCTTTGGTGTGATAATGAAAGTGCCATCAAGATTTCTCTCAACCCGGTGCAACACTTCAAGACAAAGCACATTGAGATTCGGTATCACTTCATCCGGGATCACATTAGGCGAGGGGAGATTGAGCTCAAGTATGTCAACACTCATGATAACCTTGCAGCTATTTTCACGAAGCCCTTGGATGAAGCAAGATTTCGCGAGTTAAGGCATGAGCTAAATATCATTGATTCGAGCAATGTGACTTGAACCCTTGCACCCCCCACCACACTCATCTTGTTGTCTAGTTTAGATGTAGGCATGGACATAGGGGGAGTGTTGTTCTCTCAATGAACTCTCCCTCCCCCCATTATGCATAAAATGATCAACTCTTTCACATTAGCCATTTTTTATGGTACTTGTGCTTCAAAGACGAGTTTTGGTCATGGGCCCAAGGATAATTCTTCGCGGTGCCATACCAATTGACTCAAACATAGGTGGCTCCGGCCACCGCCCTCTCTTGAGAGAGGCCAGAGCTCGCTCTACTTTCGTGTGGTTGTCTTGAAGGAGTGGGTTCTGGACCTTTGTTAGTGTGTGTGTTTCCTTGTTGGTCTTTTATCTTCTTGGCCTTGCTTTCCGTTCTTTTTGTTGTGCTGGAGCTTTTTGTCTAGAGGCCTTTTTGGTTGCTGGCGGTACTACCGCTGCTGGCGAGCGGTACTACCGCTCCAAGCGGTACTACCGCCCTCCAGCGCGGTACTACCGCTGTGAGGCGCGGGCAGGGGGTTATATCGGGGCAGGGGGAGTTTTCTTCTCCCCCATACCCATTCGCATGCCCCCTCGCTCTGTTCCTCTCTCTCCAGCAACCGGCGCCGCGGGAGGGCTCCGGCGGATCTCCCTCTCCGGGGCGTTCCTCTCCATTTCCTTCGGTGGAGACGATCCCCACCTTGTCATCTTGCCATGGATGCCGATATTGCCCCCGTTCCCTCTTTATTTTTGTCTAGATTTCCAATCTAGTATCTTAGGGGCAGTAGCAGTTGCATCTCTACATTTTTGGCCAAATCTAGGCTTGAGTAGGATGGAGAATGCTTCTAGGCAGTTTGGATTGATGTTTGGTTGGGGTATTTTTGAATTTGGTAGGACGGTAGTGATGGATCTGACCACGGTAGTAGGAAACTGATATTTCCCCGTCTCGAGCGGTACTACCGCCCTCTCCAGAGCGGTACTACCGCTTGGAGCGGTACTACCGCTTGGGGCGGTACTACCGCTAGCAGGTCACGGTACTACCGCCCCCTACCCGCTTCCATCATGCTCTTACCTCTCAGTGATCTTTTTGCTTGTGTTTTGTGGCTTATGCTTGTTCTTTCTGGTTGTTTGCGTGTTCTTGTGTGTGGTTCCAGGTGATGAGATTCCTGAGCATCCGTCTCATCGCGTCAACCCCGGTCATGCCATGTCCAAGCGTTACCGCACCACTGAGTCTGCCGGAGGTTCCTCAAGTGCTCCACCTCCACCTCAACTCCAAAAGAAGACTGGTGTCAAGCCGAAGCACTCTGGCAAAACCGTGACAGAAATGCAACCCAAGGAGTTCTGGGCAAGGCGTCGCGGCAACCCCTATGAGGCTGACCAAGATCCCACTTTGGTCAATCGTCCGTTCTGGAACAGGTTCCAGTTCGCCATCTTCTTTGATGTTCTCAAAGCCAAGAAGAACCTCTTTGTCAAAGTGCACTCCATCGACACCGACCATATGGAGAAGGATCCTGAGTACTTTGGTGAAGCTCTTGAGATGTGCACTCAACTGAACATTCTTGGGGTCATGCTATTCAACAAGGATTATCATGTTGATATTGTGGCTCAATTCTATGCCACGGTTCATCTCGGGACTGATGAGGACAGGACACTGACTTGGATGACCAATGGCAAGCTGCTTTCAGTCAAGTTGAAAGCTTTCATGGAGTTGATTGGAGTGCAAGATCTAGGACTTGAGTCTCCTGTCGGCTTTCTCCCACACCGCAACACCAACGCCACTCACAAGCAAGCTCTATGGCCCTACTGCACTTTGAGGATCAACCCTGAGACGAAGAAGGAAACTTATGAGCTGCCTGCCTATCTGGATATTCTTCACCGTATCTTCAGAGAGACTCTTTTCCCTCGTATCGGGAATCTGGATCAGGTTCACTCCTATCTCGTGGACATGCTTCTCTTTTTCCAGCGTCAGAAGGAACAGAACACCGGAGAGTCCCTGGATATTTCCCATGTTATGTGGTCTGAGTTGTTATCTGCTATCTCCGAGCGCAAGTGCCCGATTTACGGTCCGTTCATCATGCTGCTTATTGAGAAGGCCTGGGCTCGTGTCTATCCCAAGGTGATGCTGGAGACTGGAGAGTTGGTGTCTCACGACATCAAGCGTCTGAGGAAGAAGGATAACTGGGGCACTCAGGCCCCTAAGACTGGAGTTCCTTCGTCTGCTACTGCCATGGAGACCGAGGAGGAGACTGGGGCTGATGATGATGATGATGATGACTACATGCCTTCTGAGGCAGAGCCCTCTTGGGCAAAGAAGCTCAAGTCTAAGATGAAGAAGTTGTTCTGCATGGAGGCTCACGGTCAGTACATGACTCATGTGGCTGAGAAGAAGGCTTGAGGTCGCCACAAGGAGTTCATGCGTCAGTTGGGTGCTATAGTCAATAGTGGATCTGAGGACCAGCTTACTGAGGAGGAGGAGTGGATTCAGCAGCACTGCCTGTGGACCGATTCTGATGCCGAGCACTTCCCGACCGACGATGGTGGCGCAGATGATCCCGCTGAGATCTGATGTGTGTGTCCTTCTACTACCATCACCTGGAGCCGTAGCAACACTCCCTCTCCTTTTTGGTGTCTCGATGCCAAAGTGGGAGAGAGTTTAGGGATTTGTGCTTTCTTCCGTGTTTGTGTTTTCCTCGCAATTTGCTTTGGTTGGTTTGTGTCAGTGAGACCTAAGTTGGTTTGTGTCAGTGAGACCTAAGTTCCCGTCATATGGTGTGAGACATATGCTACCTTATCTTTCCAGTATCATTATCTATGTCATCTAACTTATGAGTTGCATGCTTATCTTGTTAAGTTATCTATGCTCCTCTTATATACCATGCTTAGGTGTTTGGTCGGTCTCTAAAATGTAGGGGGAGCGTCGATCCTAGTATGTGTGCCGTGCAGTCCAAAGCACTTATCGAGATAGCACACATCTAGGGGGAGCCCATCTACATTTTAGGACGGTGGGTTTTTGCGTTTGTCCTATATCTCTGTTATTTGTGCAAATCCTGCATTGTCATCAATCCACCAAAAAGGGGGAGATTGTAAGGGCATATTTATCCCAAGTTGTTTTGGTGATTGATGACAATGCTTTCATGGACTAATCATGTGCGTTAAGTTCTTTCAGAGATTCATCCTTTGGCACGGGACGATTACCTCCCCTCGGTGTTTTATTCAAGACGATGTAGCTCCTTCGTTTCATTGTTGGTGGACTAGTTTCGTAGGAGTCACCGTACTATCAAGAGGGGATCCGCTTTGGTAAGACTAGGGTGGAATCAACACATACACATCCTTATCACACCCGTCGTCTTCCTTCCGCGTCATTGGAGCTGCCCTTTTCTTCCGTACCTGCTCCGTTCTGTCCCAGCGGTAGTACCGCGGTCAACAGCGGTAGTACCGCCGAAGCTCTCCAGCGGTAGTACCGCTCCCAGAGCGGTAGTACCGCTTGCGGGCTTCGGCCGTAGTATCGCAGTAGTTCCGGGCTACTACCGCCTCGATTCGAGACCGATGTTTTTCGTGTCGGGTTTTGCGGTACTAGGAGTGGTAGTAGTGGCGGTAGTACCGCTCCAAGCGGTAGTACCGCTCCTACTCCTGTGGTAGTACCGCTCTGGGGGCCAGGGCCCTGTCTTCCTCTTCAGCGCGGTAGTACCGCTGGGTGGGAGCGGTAGTACCGCTCTCAGCGGTAGTACCGCCCTGCCCTAGCAGTAGTACCGCTCTGTGCGGGGATGTACAGTGGGGTAACGGTTGGATTGATTCCCCCACTATATAAAGGTGTCTTCTTCCCCAAAGTTGACCTACCTCTTTCCCGCAAAGCTCCATTGTTGCTCCAAGCTCCATTTTCGCCCGATCTCTCTCCCTAGCCAATCAACCTTGTTGATTTGCTCGGGATTGGTTGAGAAGGCCCCGATCTACACTTCCACCAAGAGAAATTTGATTCCCTCTCTTATCCCTAGTGGATCTTGTTACTCTTGGGTGTTTGAGCACCCTAGACGATTGTGGTCGCCTCGAAGCCATACTCCATTGTGGTGAAGCTTCGTGGTGTTGTTGGGAGCCTCCAATTGTTGTGGAGATAGCCCCAAACTTGTTTGTAAAGGTTCGGACGCCGCCTTCAAGGGCACCAATAGTGGAATCACGGCATCTCGCATTGTGTGAGGGCGTGAGGAGAATACGGTGGCCCTAGTGGCTTCTTGGGGAGCATTGTGCCTCCACACCGCTCTAACGGAGACGTACTTCCCTTAAAAGGAAGGAACTTCGGTAACACATCCTCGTCTCCACCGGCTCCACTCTTGGTTACTTCGTGCCTTTACTCTTGCAAGCCTACTTGTCTTGTTTCCTTTGCTTGCTTATGTGCTAGTTGTATTTGCATCATATAGGTTGCTCACCTAGTTGCATATCTAGGCAACCTATTTTTTGCAAAGTTTAAATTGGTAAAGAAAAGCTTAAAAATTGTTAGTTGCCTATTCACCCCCCCCCCTCTAGTCAACCATATCGATCCTTTCACACGTGCAGTGCACGCCTCATCCCCTTTGATACTGGCGGCTGATCAACATGAACAGGGGGAAGGGAATCAGGGGAGAGCAGGGAGGTTGCCTGGGACTCCTCTTGGAAGTCCGTCGGAAGTAAGGTGTGAAGGAGAGAGGGTGCCATGGCAAAAGTGAGGTAGGCGTCATTTGGTTTTAAAGAAAAGGTCTCCAGCGAGAAATGCCCCGCTACGGTGGAAATCCAGGCGGGAAGGGGAGGGTCTGGCAGGAAAAGGGAAGGGTGCATCGTGGGATGGGGGTTTTGTGGGACCGTCTGTTGGAGATAACATGGCAGATACTCCGGACAACCACATTTCTCCCCACATTGGATTTGGGGGAGCCCGGACTGTCCAAACAGTTGGATTTTGGAGAGCCCGCTGGACACCCGTTTGATGTCCGAACATGCCCGGACATATCAGGGAGAAATGAGTTTGACTTTGAAGAGGACTTTAATTATTTGTCGATTCATTTATATGCATTCTAGCCCGTAGCAACGCATGGGCGTTCTACTAGTTGTTAGTTGTTAGGCAACTTGGGTTGGATCGGCCCAGAGAACATTCAATGGCACGAGAGCACCTTCGTTATTTATTTATTTATTTATTGGAAAATGTTTATTACTACTCCCTCCTTTTTGGTTTATAAGGCTTGTCTCATATTTTTCATTTTTTTTAATTTAAAGGGCTCATCTCCATCTCATTTTAAGATTCCAATGAGCATTAAATCTTTGCATGCAAGAATTAAAAAGAAACACACAAATGCATGTATGCACTGTAATTAATTCAAATTAATGCATTAGTTTAATTTGAATACTCCCTCCATTCCAAAATATAGTGCACCCGCGCTTCCCGAGGTTCAACTTTGACTATAAATTTAGCCAACGAGACCGACTGCGGCGGGAGCAAAAATTATATAACTGAAAACTTCTTTCGAATACGAATTCACTAATATAATTTTTTATTCTGCCGCAGACAGTCTCATTGATTAAATTTATGGTCAAAGTTGAAGCACGAAAACCAAGGGCGCACTATATTTTGAAATGGAGGGAGTAGTTTTGTAAAGTACAAAATACATTCCTCCACTCACCATATGCCTCGATTGATGAGATTTCAGATTTGAGCCCTATAAACCGGAAAGGAGGGAGTATATGCCTGAACTTCCTGGGCACTTACAACATCTTGCATGCATGGGCAACAATGAAAACAATATTATTGTCTCCTCATTTTGACTTTCCATTTGGAAGCCCCCATATATGCTTTGACATGAGAGTAGCTTTGACATTGACACACTGTGATATGACTATATTCGTTTTTGCCAGTAGTGCCAATGTCAATGTATTAGTCACATCGAATTTATAGTGCACAATCATCGGTGCAGTGGAGTGTAGGTGTTATTTGTATTCTTAAAAAGAACTTTTGTTGCTTCTACTTCTCGAGGGAATAACGCGTAAAGCTCATGTGTGATCTGGAAACTTTATTTGTGCATGGGTGACAAGTAACGGCGAACAATAAATAATTACTTTCTCTGTTACAAAATTATTGTCGTGGTTTTAGTTCAAACCATGACAATAATTTTGGGACATAGGGAGTACTTTATAACACTGCCAATGGAGTAGATTTAATCGGCAATTACGGGACAAAGTTTGACATCCGAAAGTATGCTGCACGTTCACGGAAACTTCTTCAGTTCTTTTGCCCTTTATAAAATGCATGTATTGCTTCTTGCTGAATCAGTTATGCAATAGTGGTCGTTCAGTTTATTTATGCTAAATTGTCAACTCAGCCTCTAGCTAATAATAGTGGTACCCTATAAATATATTAAGAAATATAATAAGGTAAATTTTCCCACATTACTAAGATAATTGCTCGTTGTCTTTTCAGCTGCTGTGTCAGCCTAACTATCAAGAAGTCTCTCACAAATCTTACTTTGATCTATTGTGTAAACCATATATCATCCCGCAGAAAAAAAAAACATATATCCATGTTAGTTAAAATCCTACACCTCCGAGAGGTTAGGTATACTCTTGCAGCCAGCAAAGCGAACAGATCCTTAGAGTTTAAGAAGGCATCATAATATATTTGTCTCTGCTTAACAAAAGGTGTAGAATATTCACCCACTTGGTATATGAGAGATACTCCCCACCCGGTTTTGACTTTTTGGAAACACAAATAACGTCTTTAGGTCAAGTACGCAACCAAGTGATGTTGTCCGTGTTTGTCACACCACCTCATAGCACTGCATGGAAAAACCCTACCTAATCATGCGAATGTTAACAAAAAAATATTAGATTCATAAGTGTAACACACAACCTTTCTTCAAGTGTCTTGTTTTTCTTTCTATCAAGAAACCGCCAACATATGTACCAAAATATTAGGAATTGTTCGGTTTACCTGATAAATAGGGCTATAAACCGAGAAACACAAACTCAACCCACATAGACCTAGATCCAGTGCACACCGGCAATGCATCACGGCCTCAGTGGGTAGCCTCCAGACACTATCACTCTCTCGACTCGATTTGTGATTGTGAAATTTTGTTAATGTAAAACTGGCCAATGTTCATATACTCTTGGGACCAACTATGTGACTATATGTGCGCACAATTAGTTGTAAAGTCACTGTACACATTTCCTGCCAATCTCTTCCATAGTTCCAGAGGGTGCTTGGATACGTTTTAGTCCCATGACTAAAAGTAGTGGGACTAAAACTTGCTAGCTTCACCCATGCTTGGATCCAAATACTAAAGAGACTAAAATCAAGTTATTGAGCATTTATTATCCTCCAAACCCTCCAATCCAGAACTCGCATGTGTTAAAGGAGAGCAATTAAATGAGGAGAGAGAGGGCTAATATATATTTTAGTAGGTTTTCTGTGACTAAAACATTTTAGCCTCAAGACTAGTCCTAGCCTCTCTTTAGTCATGGGTGCTTGAAACTTTAGCCTCTAAAAGAGACTATTTTTAGTCAGACTAAAAATAGTCCCTTGGATCCAAGTACCCTCCTAATCACTTTCTTTCGAGGGAAGGAGCTAGACCAGGCTCACATTTTCATGTTCGTGAAACTAGTAATACAAAAAACAAAATGATCCAATGTCTCGTGAACAAGTTGTGGGGAACAACTTACCCAAAATTAATCCCTGTTTTATAACAAAGTAACTTTGAAAAGGGTAAACTGCAAAGGGTGACCTGGAGCTCAGATTTATATGCTCCGGCGTGAACAATAGAATAAAAGAACGGAAGTAGAAGATAAAACAATGCTTTAATCTTTACAATGAACATGAACGTGTCTTCTAAATGCGCGTAAATTTTAGTGAAGAAAAGACATGTAATGTTTGAAAAAAAAACACTGCTCTGAAAAGCCTTTTGCCTATTTAGCTGTCATCAGTTGTATGATCCAAAATCTACTAATCCGCCATCACCGCATGCCTGGTTCTCTAGCTTTTCACGACGATTCGCGAGAATAAGAGTATATTGTTAGTTCGATCAAAGGAACCAACAGTTCAAAACGATCGGTTCATCTATTTTACAGCCCATCAATGGCTTTAGTGTGTCGCATATTCTATAGCACGGATTGTAACCCTAAGGTTTGATTAATACATAAAGATTTGTCTCTGACCGACGAATGCGCCTTCGGCATGTAATAAAATTTCTTGGGCTCACCCTCGTTCAGGTGGGGCTTCGTACTGTTCAGAACCATGTGCAGGTTAGTGTGGTCCTCGCAGAGGCGCCTGACGGTGCTTCATTGTCGAGATGGTCTTTTGAGCTTCGTATATATTCCTATTGTCTCCTCAGGGTGGCGAGGTTAGGATTTCTTGTCATGTGTGCACGTCTGTAAGTTCTATTGTCAAGTGCTTCAGATTGATTTGGGGTTCAAAGATAGCTACCGTGGATCCGGGATGCTAGCCTCTATGGGCACGGGAACAAAGATTTCCCGATTGTCATCGACAAGGTCATGACGACTCTGGTTAGTACGCCGCGATAACGACATAGTCATCAGCTCATCCTGATGGCAGCAGTTGTCCGTTAGGTGATACAAGGATCTCGATGTAATATTTTTTACAATCGGACGCCATTCCGTGAAAATAATCCAGCTTTCGAATTACTAGTCGACACATAGCTTCAGTGCATGTCTTTGGTCTCCCGGTCTTCCCGTCCCACTTTGGTCCCGCGACTTTGGACCGGTTCCTGCGCTGCCACGTCACTACTTGCCATACACCAGCTAACGCCGCAAAGTCAATAAAGTCCACACGCAATCTCGCCAAGTCGCCATGCTGCATATATAGAGACACGAGACCTAGAGAGCATTATAGCGCAGAGCCGCAGCAGCCATCTTGTAGAAGCTGTGGTAGTTATCGGGCTAATATATGCAGTGAGAGATGATGGCAAATTGCCTGGTGCGGTCTCCCTCCTTCTTCTCCTTCGTTCTCCTGTCAGCTGCGCTGGTTTCGTACGAGGTGAGCATGGTGGCCACCGCGCAGAACGCACCGCCAGCGCGGGCCCACGTCGGCGTTATCCTGGATTTGACGACGCCGGTCGGGCGCAGGCGGCGGACGGGCATCCAGATGGCGGTGGAGGACTACTACGCCGCGCCCCCCAGCTCGGCCACGAGGGTGGCGCTCCATTTCAGGGACTCCGCGGGGGACCCTCCTCGCGCGGCTTCTGCTGGTAAGCTCCAATCACCACCGCTCGCTTCACCGTCCGGCATCTTTACGGTCTACGTAATTTAGGTCAACTACGGCTAACCGATGTTAGTTGTGCACCGTCGGATTTTCTATTTCCTGAGCGTGGTACGTGTCGCTGACTTTGCTGTTGGTGATGCAGCGGTGGACCTGATCAAGAACGCGCAGGCGCAGGCGATCATCGGGCCTCCGACCTCTGCCGAGGCCGAGTTCGTGGCCCGCATCGGCGACCACGCCGGCGTCCCGGTCATCTCCTACTCCGCCACCTCCCCCGCGTTGACCCCCGTGCAGACGCCCTTCTTCGTGCGCACGGCGGCCAACGACTCCTTCCAAACGGCGCCCGTCGCGGCCGTCCTCGGCGCCTTCAGCTGGCGCGCGGCGGTCGTCGTGTACGAGGACACGGCCTACGGGACCGGCATCCTCCCGGCGCTCTCCGACGCGCTCCAGGGCGTCGGCGCCAAGATCATGGTCCGCACGGCCGTGCCCAGCGACGCGGACGACGCCCGACTAGACGCGGTGTTGTACCACTTCATGGCGATGCCGACGCGCGTGTTCGTGGTGCACATGCTGTATCCTCTCGCCGCGCGGCTCTTCCGCCGCGCGAAGAAGGCTGGCATGATGTCCCAGGAGTACGTCTGGGTCGCCACGGACGGCGTCGGCAGCTTCATGGACAGGCTCAGCCCCGAGGACGTGGACGCGATGCAGGGCGTCGTCAGCCTCCAGCCTTACGTGCAGCTGACGGATGCCGCCAAGAACTTCTCGGCACGGCTTGTGGCGAGGTCCCGGCGGGAGAATCCGGCAGATGGGGGTGTCGGCGACTCAACCTTGATGAGGCTATGGTCGTACGACACGGCATGGGCAATCGCTGCGGCCGTCGAGACGGCCCGCGTCCCCAGTCCGGCGTTCCAGACGCCTGGAGGGACCACGGCGCTGACGGACTTGGACCGGCTCGGCGTGTCGGCCACCGGAACATCACTTCTCAAGGCGGTGCTCGCCACGACGTTTGAGGGTATAGCCGGCAAGTTCAAGCTGGTAGACGGGCAGCTGCAGCTGCCGGCGTATGAGGTGGTGAACATCATCGGCAGAGGAGCCAGGACGGTCGGCTTCTGGACGCCGGAGTTCGGGATCACGCAAGATCTGAACCCCAACAGCGCCAAGGCGCTGAGACAAATCCTGTGGCCAGGCGAGCCACGGTCCGCTCCGAAAGGCTGGACCGTGTCACCAAATGGGCGGATGCTCCTGGTGGCCGTGCCGGCGAAGAACGGGTTCGAGCAGTTCGTGGACGTCTCCCAGAATTCCACAACCGGAGAGGAGAAGATCACAGGCTATTGCATCGACGTGTTCGATGAGGTCATGAAGAATCTCCCCTATCCCGTGAGCTACCGGTACGTGCCACAGAACGTTAGCTTGGATTCTTATGACAAACTGGTGGACCTGGTACACGATCAGGTTAGTACCATAACGACCATACTATCGGTGCGTACGTTCCCATTTTAGAAGATGTACGTACGTTGTAGTGATGGTTGCACATGCAGAAATTCGACCTGGTCGTGGGAGACGTGACGGTGACCGCGAGCAGGATGGCCGAAGTGGACTTCACGATGCCATTCACGGAGTCGGGGTGGTCGATGGTGGTGGCGGCGCAGGAGGACACGGGCTCAAACATGTGGATCTTCGTGCGGCCGCTAAGCACAGGCCTCTGGCTCGCCAGCCTCGGCTTCTTCTGCTTCACCGGCTTTGTCGTGTGGGTGATCGAGCACCGGATCAACCCCGAGTTCCGAGGCACGCCCTGCCAGCAGTTCGGCCTCATCTTCTACTTCGCCTTCTCGACCCTCACGTTCTCACACAGTAGGCACTCTTCTCACTAATTTTACTACTAATAAATTGCATGGGCGTGATTGTGTAATTAAGCATAAGAGAGCTTGTTAATTTTCAGGGGAGAAGCTGCAGAGCAATCTGTCGAGGTTCATCGTCATCACGTGGGTCTTCGTCGTCTTGATCCTGACGTCGAGCTACACGGCGAGCCTGACGTCGATGCTGACCGTCCAGAAGCTCCTGCCGACGGTGACCGACGTGAGGGAGCTCCAGAGAAACGGCCACTACATCGGGTACCAGGAGGGCAGCTTCATCGAATCCTCGCTCCAGAAAATGGGCTTCGACCATAGCAGGATGAGGAAGTACAATTCGTCCAAGGGGTACGCAGACGCGCTATCCAGAGGCTCGGCGAACGGCGGGGTCGCCGCGGTGTTCGACGAGATCCCGTACCTGAAGCTCTTCCTGTCGGAATACTGCAAGGACTACATGATGGTGGGGCCCATCTACAAGACTGTCGGCCTATCATTTGTAAGCTCAGCGCCTCGCCGCTACACATACGATGTTGGGTTCGTCAGGAACTCGGATTATACTCTGCTTGTTTGTACGTACGTACGTACTTGACTAATTAGCACTCCTACTTGTGTTTCGCAGGTGTTCCCGAAGGATTCTCCAATGACGGGGGACGTGTCGCGGGGCATACTGACGCTGGCGGAAGGAGAGAAGATGTCCAAGATCGAGAAGGCGTGGTTCGGGGAGCCGGATGCGTGCCTGCAACAGAGCAGCGCCGAGGTCGCCCGTCGTCCGGCCTAAGATTCAAGAGCTTTGGGGGGATATTCCTCTTAACCGGCCTGGCCTCCGGCCTCACGCTGCTCGTCTACCTCGCCACCTTCGCCATCCGCGAGCGCAGCGGGCTCCGGGCAGCCGAGGCCACCGCCGGCTCCGGCTCCGGGAGCGTGCCGCTGTGGAAGCTGCGTGCGTGGCTGCAGCACTATGACACGAGGGACCTCCGGTCCCCCACCTTCAGGACGCGGCACGACGAGTTCGCGATGAACAACGCCTGCGACTGCGCGAACCGGACGCCCACATGGAACGACGAGAGCGTGAGGAACGGCGGGGCGAGTCCGTTCAGCCTGCGTGTCGACTCGGAGATGAATGCCGCTTCTTCTCTGGAGAACACGCCGGCGTCAGAGGCGGGCAACTCATTGGAGCAGGTGGTTGAGGGGGCAACGACCTCTGCGGAGATGGCCACGTCAACAGTGCCTCAGCTGCACCGCTAGATTACCAGTTACTGTCCCTTTAGTAGACTTATTTCTTTCATGGTAAGCCAGATATTACCAGACCTAACTATAGTTTAGTGGCTCTGATCCCTTAAGTGTAAAGATGCCAAGCAAGTCCAAACAATTTAGACCATATGTCTTCAGAATGTTTTAATTTTTCAACAAAAGCAGAATGATGTGATTGTTAAAACAGACATTGGAAATCATATGGTAGATTAAAATGGCTCTGTGTACATCAGATGCCATAGATGGAAGGGTTCCCACCTGTTTGGGTTGATTGGGTGATGCACATTTTTAAAGGTAGGCATGCAGAGGTCAGAGTTAACAAACACGATTGGAGACTATTTTTAGATTCCATGTCTCCCCTCACTTTTGAGCTAGTTGTTGATGCATCATCTATTCTTTTATTCGAAGGGCCAGTGGCCGAATTATATTAGATAGGAAGAAAAGCACATAGTACAGCCGGGAAGCAGTCTAGGCGGACTACAGCTGAGACCCAACACAAAAATTAGGCGTTCGCCGGCAGGCTGCAGATGCAACCTGCAGCCCGCCACATTCTAATGTCTTCCTTAATCAACTCAAGTACCCTGTGTACGGTGCTGGTGACACTATAAAAAATTCTCGCGTTTCTCTCCTTCCATATCCTCCAGTGTATCAGGATGGCGATCGTGTCAAAGTTCCTCCGTAACTGTCGGCGTTCTGGGAACGGGGGTCCCCAGACTTGCCTGCCTGCGGCCTGCGGCGTGGCTCAAGCGGAGGCCCAGTGCAGCCCAGCTTCATCAGCTCAAGCTCAAGACCCTCACGAGGGGCCAAGCCTCGCGGGGCGGACGACAGAAAGCTTCCTCAGGAGCAGCCTCATCAGGCGGGCTCGCGAGGAGGCGGAGAGATCAAGGCAGGGTACCTCGCGAGGAGCCCGTGACGCAAGCCATGACGATCGAGACCAGGCGGGCGCTAGGCGGGCGCCGGCCTGCGCAGTGTCCTTGTTTCCCCTTTGGTGCAAAGGGGGCAAGCACAAGCAAAGGCATCAGGCAAAGGCTACCGTTTCGGTGCAACAAGACCAAGACCAGCGAAACGGCAGGATGGAGGTCATCGTGGAGCCCAGGACGACGTCACCGTCAGAGTCTTTGGCAGTCGAAGACCAACTTTAGTCAGGATAAGTGTACTAGATGTTCCCCTTCAAAATGACCAATTGTTGGCGCCCTTCCCGCTCATTATTTGGGAAGAGGCCCAGGGCCTCCCTCTATAAATAGAGCTAGCCACCACAGAGTAAGGATAGAGATTTTGGGTAGGCTAGAGAGAGAGAGAGAGGCGACTGAACTCACCCAAGCAGTTCATCGCACCAGCTCAAGAACACCTCTCGCGAGGCTGTTCTTCCTTTGTATTGTTCATCAGCCCCTGAGGCAATCCACCACACCACACACTGGAGTAGGGTATTACACCACAATGGTGGCCTGAACCAGTATAAACCTCGTGTCCCTTGTGTGTTCTTCTTTCTAGCCTAGATTCCTTACGAGGCCTCGAGACGTGAGTTGGTAGGGGAAAGATCTTCGTGCGCATCCCAGAGTTCGAACCTCAAGGGTCTGCCGGAACCCGAAATCCAACATTTGGCGCGCCAGGTAGGGGTGCACCGGAATCCTTCTTCCACCGCCTCGCGTTCGTCGTCCGTCGCGCCCATGTCTGACGCTCGCCGAGCTCGCGCCGAGCGTCGGGCTGCTCTCGCGGCCCATGTCGCCCAGACGGCCCCCGTCGGCGGGCCTCCCCGTCGTTCCCCGTCGCCTGCCGCCCACGCCGCCACCGGCCCGGCGGGGAACGAGCAGCAGGCGTCGTCGCTGCATCCCTTGGTGCGGCGGGAAGGCCGCACCGCCACCCGTCACTGACTCCGGCAGGCTCGTCGTCGCACGCTCGTCGCGCTCCCGCGGACGCGCACGCCGCGTTTCTCCTGGCACGTAGCTCCTGCACTATCGCCTTGTCGACGACCTCTACGACGAGTGGCTCGCTCGCATCACCGAGCTCGTCAGCGGCGCAGGGGGCTCCCCTGCGTCGTCCCTCTCGCTGCATGGCCCTCCGCCCTGCGTGGGCAAAGCAGCTCCGGAGGCACCTCCGCCGCCTCCTCCTCAAGAAGGCGCCCTGGCCCCAAGGCGCGCGGCCCCTTGCTACGTCTCGAGCTAGCGTTGGTTTTCCCCGAAGAGGAGGGGGTGATGCAGCACAATAGCGTAAGTATTTCCCTCAGTTTTTGAGAACCAAGGTATCAATCCAGTAGGAGGTCACGCGCAAGTCCCTCGTACCTGCACAAAACGGTAGCAACTCGCAACCAATGCTTAGGGGTTGTCAATCCCTTCACGGTCACTTACGAGAGTGAGATCTGATAGAGATAATATTTTTGGTATTTTTGGTATAAAGATGCAAAGTAAAAAGTAAAAGCAAAACAAGTAAAATAAAGTAATGGAAATTGATATGATGAGAATAGACCCGGGGCCATAGGTTTCACTAGTGGCTTCTCTCAAGAGCATAAGTATTCTACGGTGGGTGAACAAATTACTGTTGAGCAATTGACAGAATTGAGCATAGTTATGAGTATATCTAGGCAATGATCATGTATATAGGCATCACGTCCGTGACAAGTAGATCGAAACGATTCTGCATCTAATACTATTACTCCACTCATCGACCGCTATCCAGCATGCATCTAGAGTATTAAGTTAAAAACAGAGTAACGCCTTAAGCAAGATGACATGATGTAGAGGGATAAATTCATGCAATATGATAAAAAAACCATCTTGTTATCCTCGATGGCAACAATACAATATGTGCCTTGCAACTCCTTCTGTCACTGAGTAAGGACACCGCAAGATTGAACCCAAAGCCATGCACTTCTCCCATTGCAAGAACTACCAATCTAGTTGGCCAAACCAAATGGATAATTCGAAGAGACTTGCAAAGATAACTCAATCATACATAAAAGAATTTAGAGAAGAATCAAATATTTTCCATAGATAATACTGGATCATAAACCCACAATTCATCGGTCTCAACAAACACACCGCAAAAAGAAGATTACATCGAATAGATCTCCACGAGAGAGGGGGAGAACATTGTATTGAGATCCAAAAAGAGAGAAGAAGCCATCTAGCTACTAGCTATGGACCCGAAGGTCTGAAGTAAACTACTCACACTTCATCAGAGGGGCTATGGTGTTGATGTAGAAGCCCTCCGTGGTGGATGCCCTCTCCGGCGGAGCTCCGGAACAGGCCCCAAGATGGGATCTCATGGATACAGGAAGTTGCGGCGGTGGAATTAGGTTTTTGGCTCCGTATCTCATCTATTGGGGATACATAGGTATATATAGGAGGAAGGAGTACGTCGGTGGAGCTCCGAGGGGCCCACGAGGCAGGGGGCGCGCCAGGGGGGAGGGCGCGCCCTCCACCCTCGTGACCGCCTCGTGGCTTTCTTGACGGAGGGTCCAAGTCTCTTGGATCTTATCTGATGAGAAAATCACGTTCCCAAAGGTTTCATTCCGTTTGGACTCCGTTTGATATTCCGTTTCTTCGAAATACTGAAATAGGCAAAAAACAACAATTCTGGGCTGGGCCTCCGGTTAATAGGTTAGTCCCAAAAATAATATAAAAGTGGAAAATAAAGCCCAATATAGTCCAAAACAGTAGATAAAGTAGCATGGAGCAATCAAAAATTATAGATACGTTGGAGACGTATCACCCCTACCCCTGGACGAGACCCACCGCGTCCAGCGCCCGCGCAGCAAGAAAGGAGCTGCCAAGAGGTCCCTCGCCCTCAAGAAGTCGCTCGCGTGCTCCCAGTGCCAGCATGCCATGACCGCGTTCCTGCTCCAGCGCGCCAAGACCCCGCGCTGCTGCTGGCGGCAGCGCGCGGGGACCTCTAAGATCAAGCCCTTCGTCACAAAAGGCCCCCTGTAGCCACTGCAGGCTGTCGCGCCTTCACTGCCAAGCTGCGCAGCGTGGCCTGGCCGGGCAAGTTCAAGCCAGATCTGCCTCCTCGCTACGACGGTACTGCCGACCCCGCGGAGTTCCTCCAGCTCTACGAGCTGGGCATCGAGGCGGCCAACAGGGATGAAAAGGTCATGGCGAACTGGTTTCCCATGGCGCTCAAGGATGGCGCCCGCACCTGGCTCCTAAACCTGCCTCCCAGCATGATCTCCTCTTGGGATGAGATGCGCACTCGCTTCATCGCCAACTTCCAAGGCACTCGCGACCGGCCCCCGGCCATGAGTGACCTGCGCCGCATCAAGCAACAGCCAGGAGAGACCCTGCAAAAGTACATCCAGCGCTTCAACAACGCCCGCCTCAAGATCCCCAGGGTGACTGAGGAAGCCATCATCTCAGCCTTCTCCGATGGCGTGCGTGACATCAAGATGAAAGAGGAGCTAGCGATCCATGAAGACCTGTGCACATCTCTAGAGCTGTTCAACTTGGCGACCAAGTGCGCCAAGGCTGAGGAAGGGCGCCTCTCCCTCCTCGAGCTTCCGGCTGCTGATCCGGAAGAGAAGAAGCCCAAGGTCAAGGACGTGAAGCACAAAGGAGCTGATGTGCTCGCAGCGGAGCTAGAAACCAAGCGAGGCAGGGATCAGCCGGAGTCATCCAAGGGCAGCCGATACTGCGTGTACCACGACCTCCACACCCACAACACCAACGAATGCCAAGAGCTCAGGGCTGTGTGAGATGGACGTATCGACCGACGCCTCGAGCACAATGATCGGGGCTATGGCCGAGGAGGAGGAAGAGGTGGAGGACGATGGGAAGACCGTGGCCCTTGCCAAGGGTGGCGTGACCGACCTCGCGAGGACCGTTGGCAGGACCAGCCTCGCGAGGGAGGTTGGGGGGATCAGCCTCGTGAGGATCACCCGCAAGGCAACGCAGGCCTCTTTCCTCTGCCACCACCGCCAAGGAGGAATGAAGACCAGCATCACGACGAGGGAGCTGAGGGCTTCCAGGAGCCGCGCGCAATCGCTTGCATCCTGGGCGGCGCCCAGGCCCCAGCCTCACAGCGCATCTTCAAGTAGTTTGTTCGCGAGGTAATGCAGTCCTCCCCAAGCTTGAGGCCACGCGCCCTCTCAGGTGGTCCGCGTGCGCTATCACGTTCAGCTCAGCGGATCGGCTCAAGTGCACGGCAACGGCCGGTGTCCTCCCAATGCTTTGTTCCCCAGTCATCAGTAATGTGCAAGTCACCAGGACCCTCATCGATGGCGGAGCAAGACTCAACGTCCTGTCCGTCAAGATGTTCAACAATCTCCAAGTGCCATTTGATCAGCTTCAGCCGACCAAGCCTTTCTCAGGAGTCGTTGATGGTTCCACCATTCCGATAGGGCAGGTTCGCCTTCCTGTCACCTTTGGGCAACACAACAACTACCGCACCGAGCTCATTGACTTCGACGTCGCCCACATTCGCCTGCCATACAGTGCCATCCTCGAGTACCCAGCCCTAGCCAAGTTCATGGCAGTGACTCACCATGGCTACAATGTCCTCAAGATGCCTGGAAGCGGTGGAGTCATCACAGTCCCCTGTGAGGAAAAGGATGCAGTGTGTTCTCTTGAGCGTGCCTTCCAGGCCGCGGCAATCGAAGACCCGAATCACAGGAGCGGGAGCCTTCCCGAGGCGGTCCCTAAGAAGAAGACTTCACCTGGCCCAAACCATCAGGAGGCAGGCACCTCCAGAGGCGTTGCGTCAGGATCCGCGCCCGCTCAAGGGGCGCCACCCTCTATCCCATAGGAAGGCGCGCCTGGCGCCCTCCTCGGGCAGGGCTCGGGGGCTCTTTCTTGGAGGGCCACCGACTTTGCCAAGGTCACAAGGGAGGCGCTCGGGCACCACTTGGAGGTGTGCTTCAAAGCACGTTTCCCTCAGGAAGGTATGAGGCAAGGAGGGCCGAACCCTCAGGAGTTCATCCCAAGAAACACTCAGGAGCTGCAGGAGTCAAGAGTCATGCGCGGCAGCCGCCGCTTACCCGCCGTAGCCCCCCATCTAGGCGAGGATGGTGGGCTGCGCGTCTGCATTGATGTGCCAGGGCTCAACCGAGCAGCGTCTCAGGAGCGCCTCTGGCCTTCGCGCGTAGGGTGTTGCGAGGGTCCACCTCACAGCTACGTTCGCATGCTTTTCGGCCTGCCGAACGCAGCCGCTGCTCATTAGCGCCTGCTGAGGAGCATTCTGGAGGCTCAGGAGGTCAGGCATTGCGCGGTCCTGGCGGAGATGGAGATGGTCCTCGAGGATCCACCTGCGCCCCGGAGCCTCCCGAGGCTCCTAGTCCCGGGAGCTCGTGAGGGTCGGCTTCCTCACCGCGCGTCGTCCGCTACTTCAACATCCCTTCATCTCCAACGGTATCAGGTGACATCTTTCAAAGTTCCATTTTCAGCTGGGAGCGCTCACAGGGCTGCATCATTCCTAGGTCGCGTGGGTCCGTCCCTGCGGCATGTATCCGTTTTGCTTATGTTCTTTTCCTACCTTGTTGGGGGCGCCCCTTGGGCTGCATTATCCCCAAGCTGCTCGGGCCTAGCCCAGTGGCGTTTGTTTTTTCCGCGTCTATCTAAATGGATTTGCTCCTTCATGCTTAACCTACTTGACTTAATCGCCTGCCTGATTGACACCTACCTTTGGAGCCGCTCGCTCTGGCACGGCGCTTGCATATGGGTCCGTCCCTGCAACACCGACAAATCTGAGTGGCCGAGCTCTGGCTGCGGCAGCCCCGCAAGGCGCCACCTCACCAGGTCCTCAGTGCCCCAATCGCTCCCTCGGAGAAACCAATGGTTGGCTGGCAACCGTAACGACAGACCTTGTTTTCCCTCGTGATTGGAATGCAGGACCCACTCCAGGAGTAACGCTGGGGGCGTCGTGAGCTTTCTCTCCCTCTCTCCGGCACGATCTGCTCGCGCGTTAAAAGGAGGGCGCCTGAGCATCGCGACTCATGGGCTCTTACTGGCTCTCCAGCCCTCACCCCTGGCCTTGACCCACCACATCGCGACCTGTCAAACCAGCGGCGGCTGAGCTCGCTCAAGGGCTGGGACCTGAGGACGCAGAGCATGAAGGAAAGTGCGGGGAAAAGGGAAGAAGCTCACGAGGACCTAACCCAGCAACACCCCAGCTGCTGCCACGCAGGCCCGACACCTCGCCGAAAACTACTCCAAGCCTACGAGATAAGCCACGCAAAAACTGAATCGACTCAGCGCTAAACCCTCGCCTACTGCAGCTCTGTCACGGCAATGTTGCTTGCCTTTCTTGCCCAGCGGAGGCTGCTTGAGCGCTAAAGGGGACCTCCTGAGCATCGCGACTCAGGGGCTCTTACTGGACCTTGGGCTGCTCACCTCCTGGCCTTAACCACGGCATCGCGACCTGGCATACCAGCGACGGCTGAAGCCTGCCTGGGGACCGGGACCTGTCGGCGTAGAGCACCAAGCCCTCGTGAGGAAAGAAAGGGGGAGCTGAGCCGGGGCAGAATGCGCCTCTCGCATCGTTTCATTATAAGGATGTACAATTCACAAAAGACATGGCGGGCGCCTTACATACCCCCATGGGGTGTCATTTCGATTCCTCGCAGGGAACAAAAGGTGCTAAGGAGCGATAACTACGCGCGCCTCCATAGGAGACGCCATCATCAATAGTGGGTCATCAGGCGCCGGCGCCAACCCCATCCAGATTAGCAGCACCAACGGCCTGATGCAGCCGCCCTGCTCCGGGCGCGATGCAAGCTCGGGGGCTCGTAGTTGTCATTGCTTGTATCCAGAGTTGTGTGAAGCTCAGCGGAGTCGCTGGACCCTCCGGCTCCTCCGCTGCCGCCTGAGGAGCTACTGGGGAAGCGGTTGGCAGGCCTGGTCCTCGCCACTCTGATGCCCCGGCCGCCTCCCTTGGGGCAGCATACCAGCCGGTGTCCTTCCGCGTCGAAGACCTTGAAGAACATCAAGGAGGCGCCATCGTATTCGAGATGGATTACGAGGGTGCCCCCAGTCCGGCAGACCCGGGCGATCTCGCCCCAGCCACGGGTCAGGAAGACCTTGCCCGGGGCGACAACCTCGACATCCGCCTCGGTCGCGGGGGTGATGCAGTCGGCGTGCTGCAGCTAGAGCTCCCGAGGCCCCCTCGGCATAATCTCGAAGGCGAAGGAGGGAGGAAGGCGAATCCAAGATCGAGGAGGCATGGCGGTGTGAAGCACAAGCTCGCGAGAAGAGCCCCCGGCATGGACTCCAGGGGGAACGACGCGCACCACCGTAACTCGTCGACGTTGATGGTGGCACCGTCGGTGTCGCTCGACGCCTTCTTCTCCAGAGCCATCGATTTGGGGGTACAAGGGCAGCGGAAACCCAGGCGGCGGCCGCTCGTACCAGGGCCTCGACGCCACCTGCCGAGCACCCTCATCTCGGCGGCAGGGGACTGGCCGCTTCTTCGGCGGAAGCAGGTCGGGACCCTCTCGGGGGGCCTTTCCCTTCTCTTCTGCAGAAAACCGGCGGATCGGCGCCATTGGCGTAAGGTGGAGCAAGGGCGAGGAAGAAGAAGAAAGGGAGTAGCAGGAAGGAATGGACTGGAAGGGCTCGCGCCGTTCCGTACTTATAGCCGGAGGAGGCCAGCCGTCGGCCACCACGATCGCAGGTAATCATGACCCGTTTTTGCATGCAGGGACTCGTCAAGTCATGCAGTTGCCGAGGCGTCGTGGGGAAGCAGAGACGCCCACGTCCAATGAATCACCACGCGGCGCCCGAGGCCGCAGACTATTGGGGCCCGCGGCGCTTCGCACTTGCCCCTTGCTTCTCTGCTAAGCCAAGTCCGGGCGCGCCTTTGGCCCGAGGGCTACTGTCTGCGTTCTGGGAACGGGGGTCCCCAGACTTGCCTGCCTGCGGCCTGCGGTGTGGCTCAAGCGGAAGCCCAGTGCAGCCCAGCTTCATCAGCTCAAGCTCAAGACCCTCGCGAGGGGCCAAGCCTCGCGGGGCGGACGACAAGAAGCTTCCTCAGGAGCAGCCTCATCAGGTGGGCTCGCAAGGAGGCGGAGAGATCAAGGCAGGATACCTCGCGAGGAGCCCGTGACGCAAGCCATGACGATCGAGACCAGGCGGGCGCCAGGTGGGCGCCGGCCTGTGCAGTGTCCTTGTTTCCCCTTTGGTGTAAAGGGGGCAAGCACAGGCCAAGGCATTAGGCAAAGGTTACCGTTTCGGTGCAACAAGACCAAGACCAGCGGAACGGCAGGATTGAGGTCATCGTGGAGCCCAGGACGGTGTCACCGTCAGAGTCTTTGGCAGTCGAAGATCAACTTTAGTCAGGATAAGTGTACTAGATGTTCCCCTTCAAAATGGTCAATTGTTGGCGCCCTTCCCGCTCATTATTTGGGAAGAGGCCCAGGGCCTCCCTCTATAAATAGAGCTAGCCACCACAGAGTAAGGATAGAGATTTTGGGTAGACTAGAGAGAGAGAGGTGACTGAACTCACCCAAGCAGTTCATCGCACCAGCTCAAGAACACCTCTCACGAGGCTGTTCTTCCTTTGTATTGTTCATCAGCCCCTGAGGCAATCCACCACACCACACACTGGAGTAGGGTATTACACCACAATGGTGGCATGAACCAGTATAAACCTCGTGTCCCTTGTGTGATCTTCTTTGTAGCCTAGATTCCTTGCGAGGCCTCGAGACGTGAGTTGGTAGGGGAAAGGTCTTTGTGCGCACCCCAGAGTGTGAATCTCAAGGGTGTGCCGGAACCCGAAATCCGATAGTAACGGTTTCGAGATCGCCACCCTAGCCTTCAGCCACCAGTCTTCCGTGGTGTTAAAATGCTTGCTGGGCACCTGGAAATCAGCCCCTATCCAGGTCCTGAAGCTCCTCCACAGTTGTTGTGTAAATCTGCAATTTACAAACAAATGCGAGCAGTTTTCCGGCTGCTGCATACAAAGAGGGCCTGTGTCATTGGATGGCCAACCCCTTCGCTCAAGGTTGTCCGCTGTGAGACACTTTCGGTGGACCGCCAACCACTTAAAGAACTTGCATCTTGGAGGTATCTTGGATATCCATATTGGTCTGGTGTAGGAAAACCGTGTGTTGCCCATGAAGAAGAGTTGATATGCACTCTGGACAGAGAACTGGCCATCCAAAGTCAGCTTCCATACAAGACGATCATGGGAGTCTGGAGCCAGGACTGTTTCCTGAACCAAGTCCCAGACTTGAAGGTATTGTGCTATGGCAACGAGGGAGATCCCTCTGGTGATGTCCCTGATCCAAGATCGGTTGTGGAGTGCCTCTCTAACCGATCTGCCCTTGTCCCTGAGAAACGAGTAGAGGGCCAACGCCATGGTCGCGATTTAGTGTCTGTCGAGAAGCCAATTGTCGGTCCAAAACTTGGCCCTTGCTCCGTCACCCAAGGTCATACGGCAAGCAGCAGCAAACATAGCCTCCCCTTCCTTTTCTGTGTTGTCTGGAAGCCATTGCCATGGCCGCTCTTCCGAGTCCCGCCTCAGCCACAGCCATTTGCAGCACAGGGCCATCCCAAAGCACTTAAGGTTAATGATCCCTAGTCCTCCAAATTCCCTTGGCAAACAAACCCTTGCCCAAGGCATGAGGCAGTGCCCCCCCACTAATCTGCTCTTCTCCTTTCCAAATGAACCCTCTGCATTTTCTATTGAGGATTTCAATGGCCCACATCGGGAGTGGTAGCACATCCATAAAATGGAATGACAGTGCCATCAGCACCGATCGTGTAAGGGAGAGGTGGCCCGCCATGGCTAGCATCTTCGGCTTCCATCCTTTGAGTTTTCCGAAGAACTTGTCGATTAGGGGCATCAGATCATGATGCCTAAGCCTGAAGATAGATAGTGGCAAGCCCAAGTACTGAATCAGGAACTGTTGCCGTCTGCATTGGAAGTGGCCCTCGATGGCAACGGCAAGGTCGTCCTCACAGCGGATGCAAGTGGTCGTGCTTTTGTGTAGGTTGATCCGTGACGCCTCCCCAAATAACTTTAGGATCTCCGATATAACACGCAGGTCCGAGGGCACTGATCTGAAGAGCATAACTGCATCATCAGCGAATATAGATGTCCTAGGCACCTTGCTTTGACATCCCATACCAGAGAGTAATTTCTGTTGTGCTGCCCACTATAGTATGCAGTGGATGGTTGATAACCCGCAAGTATACGGGATATTTGCAGCCTCTTTCGATAAGTAAGAGTGTCGAACCTAACGAGGAGCTAAAGGTAGAATAAATACTCTCTCAAGTCCTATCAGCCACTGATACGACTCTACGCACGCTTGATGTTCGCTTTACCTAGAACAAGTATGAAACTAGAAGTACTTTGTAGGTGTGATAGGATAGGTTTGCAAGATAATAAAGAATGCGTAAATATAAACTAGGGGCTGTTTAGATAAAGATGCAATAAAGTAAATATGGCGAGTGTGGAAAACTGGTGGTAGGAGTTGTGAAATTGTCTCTAAGCAATTGACTATGTTACTAGACCGATAATCACTATTGCAATTCTATTTGAGGGAGAGGCATAAGCTAACATACTTTATCTACTTGGATCATATGCACTTATGATTGGAACTCTAGCAAGCATCCGTAAATACTAAAGATTCATTAAGGTAAAACCCAACCATAGCATTAAAGTATCAAGTCCCCTTTATCCCATACGCAACAATCCCCTTACTCGGGTTTGTGTTTCAGTCACTCACGCAACCCACTATAAGCGAATCATGAACGCATTGCAACACCCTACAACAGCAATCCCTCACGCTTGCGCGACACGGAGGGCACCATAGGACAGCACCAATAATAAAACATGCAACTCAAACCAATCATAGGAATTCATCAATCATCGATAGGACAACGGAAATCTACTCAGACATCATAGGATGGCAACACATCATTGGATAATAATATGAAGCATAAAGCACCATGTTCAAGTAGAGGGTACAGCGGGATGCGGGAGAGTGGACCGCTATAGATAGAGGGGGGAAGGTGATGGAGATGTTGGTGAAGATGGCGGAGGTGTTGGTGAAGATTGCGGTGATGATGATGGCCCCCAGCAGCGCTCCGGCGCCACCGGAAGCAAGGGGGAGAGAGGCCCCCTTCTTCTTCTTCTTCCTTGACGTCCTCCCTAGATGGGAGAAGGGTTTCCCCTTTGGTCCTTGGCTCCCATGGCTTGGGAGGGGCGAGAGCCCCTCCGAGATTGGATCTATCTCTCTGTTTCTGCGTTCTCAGATTCTACCCCTTCACCGTTTCTTTTATATCCGGAAATCCGTAACTCCGATTGGGGTGAATCTTTCGCCCAGATTTTTCTCATAAAATTAGCTTTCTTGCGGCAAAATAAGAGCGTCAACCGCCTTACGGGGGGCCCAGGAGAGTCCAGGGCGCGCCCCCTATCTCCTGGCCCCCTCAAGCACCGTCTCACGTTGATTTTACTTCCCAAAAATCACAAATATTCCAAAATAATTCTCTGTCCATTTTTATCCCGTTTGGACTCCGTTTGATATTGGGTTTCTGCGAAACAAAAAACATGCAACAGACAGGAACTGGTACTTGGCACTGGATCAATATGTTAGTCCCAAAAAATAGTATAAAAAGTTGCCAAAAGTATATAAAAGTTGAATAATATTGGCATGGAATAATCAAAAATTATAGATACGACGGGGACGTATCAATGGTGTCCATGGTCAGGATGAAAAGAGCTGGCGAAAGGAGGTCGCCTTGACGGACTCCCTGACCGAGAGCGAAGGCCTCAGAGAGCTCACCATTGATGAGGACGGAGGAGGAGGCCGTGGATAAAAGCCCGCAGATCCAGGAACACCACCTCGATCCAAAACCCCTTTTGCCCAAAACCTCCAGAATAAATTCCCAAGATAAAGTGTCGAAAGCTTTGGAAATATCGATTTTCATGAGTACTGATGGTAGCTTCTTACGGTGCAGCAACTTAGTAGTGTTGCGCATAAATTTGAAGTTCTCGTGGATATTGCGTCTGCTGATGAAAGCACTCTGAGCCTGCGATATTAGAGCCGGTAACAGAGGAGCCAGCCGAACAACTAATACCTTGGTGAAAATCTTCACTTCACCATGGATGAGGTTAATCGGCCTAAAATCGCTAACGTCCAGAGAATCAATCTTTTTAGGCAGCAATGTGAGAATGGAGTTGTTCAGGTCTCCGAAAGAGGCAAACCGTCCCTCATACAATGCCTTCATGACGGCCATGAAATCTGCAGTGATGATCTTCCAGCATACCTTGAAGAACATGCATGTGAAGACGTCCGGCCCCGGCGCCGTATCAGATGGCATATCCTGAATGACCCGCTTGACTTCTTCCTCAGTGAATGGGGTTTCCAAGGCACGCGCCTGCTCCGCCGATAGTTTCTGTAGATCAAGAAAATCCAGGTTGATTGTGTGTCCATGTTTGGTCGGCTTGCCCATCAAGTTACCAAAGAAATCCCTTGCAATGCCCAACTTGTCCTCAATTGACGTGGTTGTCGTGTCGCCCATTTTAAGATATGGGATAAGGTGCTTCCTGCGGCGACCATTAGCCTTCATATGAAAATATTTTGAGCTAGCATCACCCTCTTGTAGATCTCTCACCCTTGCCCTCTGTTGTAACCGCACCCTTTCCAGGGAAGCATACGCGAGGCACTTGCCTTTGAGGAAGGATCTCAAATTTCTCTCGGCATCAGATAGATGGTTTGCTCTCCTCGGCGCTATCCAAACGCAAGATCACTTCACTGGCTATTTGGAACTGCAGGTTCATGAAACTCAACTTTTTCTGGCCCCAACGCCGAAGTGCCTTGGCGGTCCTCAAGAGTTTAGCATTGAAAATCTTCATGGGATCACACCCATAAACCTGTTCCTCCCATGCGGCTTTCACCATGTCGAAGAATCCTGGTAGTTTGCACTGGAAGTTCTCGAAATGGAATCTGCGCGCCCGCGGCCTTGCGGACGAGCATGTGAGAAGCAGAGGGCAGTGGTCGGAAATTGTGGAGCTTAGCGGAAGCAAATCGCTAATAGGATATAGATCCTCTCAGGAGTTGTTAAAAAATACTCTATCCAGCCTGGCCATGATGGAGTGTTCTTGCTGGTTGCGCCCTATAAAGCGTCTCCCCACCATTGGCATGTCATGGAGGCCCAACCTGTTGATAGTGTGTCTGAACTTGTGCATCAGCCTTCTGTTGACCCTCCACGAGATGCATTCCTCCTCGCTGCACACAAGGTTGAAGTCCTCATTGAGGATCCACGGCAGTTGAACTTGGTCACCGAACTGAACAATCTCATTCAGAAACCTCTCCTTATCTTCGTCTCCTTGCGGACGGTACACTATGGAGACCATCCTTTCTTTTCCATCTGTCAGAGAGAGAACCTTAGCCGAGATCATGAACTCACCCTTGTGTATATCAGTCACACGGAGGTGATCTACCTTCCATGCCAACAGAATACCACCCCTGGCGCCCACCGCTAGCAAGAAATCAGAATCATCGAAACCTGGCCCGAGGGTATGGCTCACCACCACCGAGTCCACAACAGCCAACTTGGATTCTTGAAAACAAACAAGAGGTACATTGCAAGTCTGCATAAACAACCAAATCGAGCATGGCTTAGCGGGGTTATTCAGCCCCCTAACATTCCACACCAAGACTCCTAGTGACATATCCATGGATTAACTTGGTACAACCACCGAATCCGTGTGGAGACACCTATGCACTGCATGGTTCCACCACCTCAGGAAGGTCAAAGGCGCAGAATTCAGGGTGCGCCGGCTCGTCGAAGTCGACATCTTCAGAAGCAAAGATGGCGGCCACCGCGTTAATGTGATGAGGGGCAAGCGGTTTTTCGAACAACTTGGGATACTCGGAAAGCGCCTTATCAGAGACATGTTCTTCAGCCTTGATCACCCCCATGCGCCACAACAGGACAGTTTGGGCCCGTTGCACGGGTCCCGTGTTGCGGCCATCGTTGTTCTTGCTGAGCCGGGCACTCCGTCTTGGCGTGAAATTAGGTGGTAGGGCTTTCTTGCGATGTGCTGGTGCCGACGCCGCTGGCCTTGGGCCCATGATGGATGGAGCAGGTGTGCACCCAATGCCCTGCAATAGCGCCACTTCTGCAACACAAGGCCCAAACGCCCTGCCTTGATCTGCCTTGTTCATCACAGGAGGGAGAAGCTGATGTTGCTCAAGTGGCACCGCGATAGGCACGCGCACTAGGCTTGGAGTGCTGCTGCTTGATGACCCGCAAGTATACAGGATAGTTGTAGCCTCTTTCGATAAGTAAGAGTGTCAAACCCAACGAGGAGCTAAAGGCAGAACAAATAGTCTCTCAAGTCCTATCGGCCACTGATACGATTCTACGCACGCTTGACATTCGCTTTACCAAGAACAAGTATGAAACTAGAAGTACTTTGTAGGTGTTGTTGGATAGATTTGCAAGATAATAAAGAATACGTAAATATAAACTAGGGGCTGTTTAGATAAAGATGCAATAAAGTAAATATAGCGAGTGTGGAAAAGTGGTGGTAGGAGTTGTGAAATTGTCCCTAAGCAACTGACTACTTTACTAGACCGGTAATCACTATTGCAATTCTATTTGAGGGAGAGGCATAAGCTAACATACTTTCTCTACTTGGATCATATGCACTTATGATTGGAACTCTAGCAAGCATCTGCAAATACTAAAGATTCATCAAGGTAAAACCCAACCATAGCATTAAAGTATCAAGTCCCCTTTATCCCATACGCAAACAACCTACTTACTCGGGTCTGTGCTTCTGTCACTCACGCCACCCACCATAAGCAAATCATAAACATATTGCAAACCCTACAGCGGGAATCCCTCACGCTTGCGCGACACGGAGGGCACAATAGGATAGCATCAATAATAAAACATGCAACTCAAACCAATCATAGCAATTCATCAATCACCGATAGGACAACGAAAATCTACTCACACATCATAGGATGACAACACATCATTGGGAAATAATATGAAGCATAAAGCACCATGTTCAAGTAGAGGGTACAGCGGGTTGCGGGAGAGTGGACCGCTGGATATAGATGGGGGAAGGTGATGGAGATGTTGGTGAACATGACGGCGGTGTTGGTGAAGATCGCGGTGATGATGATGGCCCCGGGCGGCGTTCCGGCGCCACCGGAAGCAAAGGGGAGAGAGCCACCCTTCTTATTCTTATTCCTTGACCTCCTCCCTAGATGGGAGAAGGGTTTCCCCTCTGGCCCTTGGCTCCCATGGCGTGGGAGGGGCGAGAGCCCCTCCGAGATTGGATCTATCTCTCTGTTTCTGCGTTCTCAGATTCTGCCCCTTCACCGTTTCTTTTATATCCGGAGATCCGTAACTCCGATTGGGGTGAATCTTTCGCCCAGATCTTTCTCATAAAATTAGCTTTCTTGCAGCAAAAGAAGAGCGTCGACTGCCTTACGGTAGGGCCAGGAGGGTCCAGGGCGCGCCTGCCTCCCTGGGGCGCGCCCCCCTATCTCCTGGCCCCCTCGGGCACCGTCTCGCGTTGATTTTACTTCCTAAAAATCAAAAATATTTCAAAATAATTCTCCGTCCATTTTTATCCCGTTTGGACTCTGTTTGATATGGGGTTTCTGCGAAACATAAAACATGCAACAGACAGGAACTGGCACTGGGCACTGGATCAATATGTGGAAAAGGATTGTAACATTGCCCCTTTTCTTTTCTTTTCTTTTCTTTTATTCTTTTTTTTTCTTTTTCTTTTTCGGTGGGCTTCTTTGGCCCCCTTTTTTATTTAGGCTTCTTCGGCCTTTGCCTTTTTTTTATGGGGCAATGCTCTATAATGATGATCATCATACTTTTATTTACTTACAACTCGATATTACAACTCAATACTAGAACAAAGACATACCGGGATGTGCAATGATCTAGCGTAGCAATGACATCAAAAAAAGGACAAGCCATGAAAACATCATGCTAGCTATCTTACGATCATGCAAAGCAATATGACAATGAATGCTCAAGTCATGTATATGATGATGATGAACATTGCATGGCAATATATCTCGGAATGGCTATGGAAATGCCATGATAAGTAGGTATGGTGGCTGTTTTGAGGAAGATACAAGGAGGTTTATGTGTGATAGAGCGTATCGTATCAAGGGGTTTGGATGCACCGGCGAAGTTTGCACCAACTCTTGAGGTGAGAAAGGGCAATGCACGATACCGAAGAGGCTAGCAATGATGGAAAGGGAAAAGTGCGTATAATCCATGGACACACATTAGTCATAAAGAACACATATACTTATTGCAAAAGTTTATTAGTCCTCGAAGCAAAATACTACTACGCATGCCCCTAGGGGGATAGATTGGTAGGAAAAGACCATCGCTCGTCCCCGACCGCCACTCATAAGGAAGACAATCAAAGAAACACCCCATGCTTCAAATTTGTCACACAACGGTTACCATACGTGCATGCTACGGGACTTGCAAACCTCAACACAAGTGTCTCTACAATCCACAACCACCCACTAGCATGACTCTAATATCACCATCGTTATATCGCAAAACTATTGCAAGGAATCAAACATATCTTATTCAGCGATCTACAAGTTTATGTAGGATTTTATGACTAACCATGTGAATGACCAATTCCTGTCATCTCTCTAAATTGATATAAGTGAAGAAAGAGAGTTTAATTATTTCTACAAAATATATGCCCATGCTCTAACGAATATAGGTGAAGCAAAATAGCATTCTACAAATGGCGGTTTTCTATGTAAAGGGAAACAGGCAATCCAAACTTCAAATGATATAAGTGAAGCACGTGAAGCATTCTATAAAGCCATACTCAAAAGATTTAAGTGAAGTGCAATGAGCATTCTATAAATCAACCAAGGACTATCTCATACCAGCATGGTGGATAAAAGAAAAGTGAAAACTAAATGCAAAAGGCGCTCCAAGACTTGCACATAATGCATGAACGAAACGAATACGAAAACATACCGATACTTGTTTAAGAAAGAGGGGATGCCTTCCGGGGCATCCCCAAGCTTAGACGCTTGAGTCTCCTTGAATATTTACTTGGGGTGCCTCGGGAATCCCCAAGCTTGAGCTATTGCCTCTCTTCCTTTTCCTCATATCGAGACCTCCTCGTTTAGACACTTCATCCACACAAAACTTCAACAGAAAACTCGGTAAGATCCGTTAGTATAATAAAGCAAATCACCACTCTAAGTACTGTAGCAAACCAATTCATATTTTTTTTTGCATTGTGCCTACTGTAATATAACTTTTCCATGGCTTAATCCACTAATATAAATTGATAGATTCATCAAAACAAGCAAACTATGCATCAAAAAGAGAATCTGTCAAAAACAGAACAGTCTGTAGCAATCTGAACATCCACCATACTTCTGGTACCCCAACAATTCTACCAAAATTAGAAAAAATAAACACGTTGTATAGAAAGAAAGTGCAAAAGGAATCAGAACTAATTGTCGTTCCAGTTAAAAATGTAAAATCACGCACTACAGCCAAAGTTTCTGTCCTGCACCGTACAAACCAACAAGCATTGTAAACATCCTAAAGGCAAACCTTGGCACATTATTTTTATAATACAATGGAATTGTACAAGGGGATAATTATTTTTGATGAAAAGTTTCTGTAATCAAGATTCACAAAGTTTCCGTGAGCATGAACAAAGTTCAAGGAGCTCTCCCACTTCAACAATGCTCGTCTTTCTTACTTTCACTTTCCTTTTTGAAAAGTTTTAGGTTCCCCTCTTTATTTTTTTGTTTTTAAAATATATAAAAGCACTCAACAGAAATAAATGACTCTCTAAAACTTCCGGGTTGTCTCCCTGGCAGCGCTTTCTTTAAAGCCATTAAGCTAGGCATTTAGTGCTCAAGTAATGAATCCACCCGGATCCCAAGGTATATCAAAGCCAATTTTAATTAACAATGATTTGGAATTTAGTAGTGAGCACAAAGTAACATATATCATGCAATGACGAAGTCTAACCCTCTTCCTATGCATCGGCATGTCATAAAAGAACAATTCATGCACACATAGTAAAGGCCAATGCATAGTATAAGCAGTTTCTTGCAATTTTATCGTGTTGGAAACATAAAGAGGCAGAGATGTAGTTCCTCTCTCATAATAATTGCAAGTAGGAGCAGCAAGCACATGCATATTATATCTATCAAAATTATCATGTGCAACGGTAAAAGGAAACCCAACAATATAATCCTTAATAAGCACAAACTTCTCCGATATAGTGTAGTTTGGAGAATTCATAAAGATAATAGGACTATCATGTGTGGGTGCAATAGCAACAATTTCATTTTTAAAATAAGGAACTATAGAAAGTTCATGTACATAAGCATAATTCATATTGGCATCTTGGCCACAAGCATAGCAAGCATCATCAAAAAGGGATATTTCAAGAGGATCAACGGGATCATAGCAATCATTATAGCAATCATCTTTCGGTAAGCACGAAGGGGAATTAAACAATGTATGAGTTGAAGAGTTACTCTCATTAGAAGGTGGGCACGGGTGATCAATCCGCTCTTCCTCCTTTTGTTCTTCGCTCTCCTCATCATCTTTTTCATCCAATGAGCTCACAGTTTCATCAATTTCTTCTTCCATAGCTGCCTGCAAAATATTAGTCTCTTCTTGGACAGCGGAGACTTTCTCAATAAATGCATTAATATTGTAATTGTATTCATAATTTTCATAGCAATATCTAAGTATAGCAAGATTTTCAGGCCTATAAACATCATCATCTAAAGCTTTATACTTTCCAAACAAAGATTCAATTTCATAAGCAGTCTTAAAAGCAACAAATTCTTCTATTTGTTCCACATCATAGTAATCATATCTACCATTAGCATAAGAAGCTAAGGTTTCATTATCATTGAATTTGCATGAAAAGGGAAGGTGTGGAGCCTTCATCCTAGAGCAACAAATAATATCATATCTCAAGCATAGTTGACAAGCATACCGACGCAACATATTAATTTGATCCCATAATAGTTTCCTTTTTTGTGTAAAGCGATAATCCCTAAAGTATTCACGTTGATCCAATGTGTCTCCCATTATAAAGTTGAATGGGGTTTTCTCAGGATTGTCAAAGTAGTATATAATATCTTTCACATAATGATAATCGAGGGTTTTAGGAGTTACCCCATCTCCATGAGTAGCAAGTACACCTATTTTTTTTGGTATTTCGTGTTCCATATCCATAACTAAAGATAGAGAACAACTAAGAACAACAAATAAAAATTACTTAGTGATAAAGCAAATAAGCACACACGAGAATATTCACCCCACGCTATGACTCCCCGGCAATGGCGCCAGAAAAAGGTCTTGATGACCTGCAAGTATACGGGATAGTTGTAGCCTCTTTCAATAAGTAAGAGTGTCGAACCCAACGAGGAGCTAAAGGTAGAACAAATACTCTCTCAAGTCCTATCGGCCACTGATACGACTGTACGCACGCTTGACGTTCGCTTTACCTAGAACAAGTATGAAACTAGAAGTACTTTCTAGGTGTTGTTGGATAGGTTTGCAAGATAATAAAGAATAGTAAATATAAACTAGGGGATGTTTAGATAAAGATGCAATAAATTAAATATAGCGAGTGTGGAAAAGTGGTGGTAGGAGTTGTGAAATTGTCCCTAAGCAACTGACTACTTTACTAGACCGGTATTCACTATTGCAATTCTATTTGAGGGAGAGGCATAAGCTAACATACTTTCTCTACTTGGATCATATGCACTTATGATTGGAACTCTAGCAAGCATCCGCAAATACTAAAGATTCATTAAGGTAAAACCCAACCATAGCATTAAAGTATCAAGTCCCCTTTATCCCATACACAAACAACCTACTTACTCGGGTCTGTGCTTCTGTCACTCACGCCACCCACCATAAGAAAATCATAAACATATTGCAAACCCTACAACGGGAATCCCTCACGCTTGCGCGACACGGAGGGCACAATATGACAGCATCAATAATAAAACATGCAACTCAAACCAATCATAGCAATTCATCAATCACCGATAGGACAACGAAAATCTACTCAGGCATCATAGGATGGTAACACATCATTGGAAAATTATATAAAGCATAAAGCACCATGTTCAAGTAGAGGGTACAGCGGGTTGCAGGAGAGTGGACCGCTGGATATAGATGGGGGAAGGTGAAGGAGATGTTGGTGAAGATCGCGGTGATGATGATGGCCCCCGTCGGCGTTCCGGCGCCACCGGAAGCAAGGGGGAGAGAGCCCCCCTTCTTCTTCTTCTTCCTTGACCTCCTCCCTAGATGGGAGAAGGATTTCCCCTCTGGTCCTTGGCTCCCATGGCATGGGAGGGGCGAGAGCCCCTCCGAGATTGGATCTATCTCTCTGTTTCTGCATTCTCAGATTCTGCCCCTTCACCGTTTCTTTTATATCCGGACATCTGTAACTCCGATTGGGGTGAATTTTTCGCCCAGATCTTTCTCATAAAATTAGCTTTCTTGTGGCAAAAGAAGAGCGTAAACCGCCTTACAGGGGGGGGGCAGGAGAGTCCAGGGCGCGCCTGCCTCCCTGGGGCGCCCCCCTATCTCGTGACCCCCTCGGGCACCGTCTCGCGTTGATTTTACCTCCCAAAAATCACAAATATTCCAAAATAATTCTCCTTCTGTTTTTATCCCATTTGGAATCCGTTTGATATTGGGTTTCTGCGAAACATAAAACATGCAACAGGCAGGAACTGGCACTGGGCACTGGATCAATATGTTAGTCCCAAAAATAGTATAAAAAGTTGCCAAAAGTATATTAAAGTTGAAGAATATTGGCATGGAACAATCAAAATTTATAGATACAACGGAGATGTATCAGCATCCCCAAGCTTAGTTCCTGCTCGTCCTCGAGTAGGTAAATGATAAAAAAGATAATTTTTGATGTGGAATGCTACCTAGCATAATCTTGATCATATGTCTAATCATGGCATGAATATTGAGACATGAGTGATTCAAAGCAATAGTCTATCATTTGACATAAAAACAATAATACTTCGAGCGTACTAATAGAGCAATCATTTCTTTTCAAAACAACAAGGCCAAAGCAAGCTTATCCCTACAAAATCATATAGTTTGGCCATGCTTCAATTTCGTCACACAAAATGCTTCCATCATGCACAACCCCGATGACAAGCCGAGCAATTGGTTCATACTTTTTAATGCGCTTCAGCTTTTTCAACCCTCACGCAATACATGAGAGCAAGCCATGGATATAGCACTATAGGTGGAATAGAATATGATGGTGGGGGTCATGTGGAGAAGACAAAAAGGGAGAAAGTCTCACATCGACGCGGCTAATCAACGGGCTATGGAGATGCCCATCAATTGATGTCAATGCGAGGAGTAGGGATTGCCATGCAACGGATGCACCAGAGCTATAAGTGTATGAAAGCTCAAACTAAAACTAAGTGGGTGTGCATCCAACTTGCTTGCTCATGAAGACCTAGGGCATTAGAGGAAGCCCATCGTCAGAATATACAAGCCAAGTTCTATAATGAAAACGCCCACTAGTATATGAAAGTGACAATATAGGAGACTCACTATATGAAGAACATGGTGCTACTTTGAAGCACAAGTGTGGAAAAAGGATAGTAACATTGCCCCTTTTCTTTTCTTTTTTTTTTCTTTTTTTTCTTTTTTTCCTTTTTCTTTTTCGGTGGGCTTCTTTAGCCCCCTTTTTTATTTAGGCTTCTTTGGCCTTTCCCTTTTTTTCCTTTTTTTCATGGGGCAATGCTCTATAATGATGATCATCACACTTTTATTTACTTACAACTCGATATTACAACTCGATACTAGAACAAAGACATGACTCAATATGAATGCCTCCGGTGGTTTACTGGGATGTGCAATGATCTAGCGTAGCAATGACATCAAAAAACGGACAAGCCATGAAAACCTCATTCTAGCTATCTTAAGATCATGCAAGGCAATATGACAATGAATGCTCAAGTCATGTATATGATGATGATGAAAGTTGCATGGCAATATATCTCGGAGTGGCTATGGAAATGCCATGATAGGTAGGTATGGTGGCTTTTTTGAGGAAGATACAAGGAGGTTTATGTGTGATAGATCCTATCGTATCACGGGGTTTGGATGCACCGGCAATATTTGCACCAACTCTTGAGGTAAGAAAGGGCAATGCACGGTACCGAAGAGGCTAGCTATGATGGAAAGGTAAAAGTGCGTATAATCCATGGACTCACATTAGTCATAAAGAACTCATATACTTATTACCAAAGTTTATTAGCCCTCGAAGCAAAGTACTACTACGCATGCCCCTAGGGGGATAGATTGGTAGGAAAAGACCATCGCTCGTCCCCGACCGCCACTCATAAGGAAGACAATCAAAAGAAACATCCCACGCTTCAAATTTGTCACACAACGGTTACCATATGTGCATGCTACGGGACTTGCAAACCTCAACACAAGTGTCTCTACAATCCATAACCACCCACTAGCATGACTCTAATATCACCATCGTTATATCGCAAAACTATTGCAAGGAATCAAACATATCATATTCAGCGATCTACAAGTTTATGTAGGATTTCATGACTAACCATATGAATGACCAATTCCTGTCATCTCTCTAAATTGATATAAGTGAAGCAAGAGAGTTTAATTCTTTCTACAAAAGATATGCCCACTCTCTAACAAATATAAGTGAAGCAAAGTAGCATTCTACAAATGGCGGTTTTCTATGTAAAGGGAAACAGGCCATCCAAACTTCAAATGATATAAGTGAAGCACGTGAAGCATTCTATAAAGCCATACTCAAAAGATTTAAGTGAAGTGCAATGAGAATTCTATAAGTCAACCAAGGACTATCTCATACCAGCATGGTGCATAAAAGAAAAGTGAAAACTAAATGCAAAAGGCGCTCCAAGACTTGCACATAATGCATGAACGAAACGAATACGAAAACATACCGATACTTGTTTAAGAAAGAGGGGATGCCTTCCGGGGCATCCCCAAGCTTAGACGCTTGAGTCTCCTTGAATATTTACTTGGGGTGCCTCGGGAATCCCCAAGCTTGAGCTATTTCCTCTCTTCCTTTTCCTCATATCGAGACCTCCTCGTTTAGACACTTCATCCACACAAAACTTCAACAGAAAACTCGGTAAGATCCGTTAGTATAATAAAGCAAATCACCACTCTAAGTACTGTAGCAAACCAATTCATATTTTTTTTGCATTGTGCCTACTGTAATATAACTTTTCCATGGCTTAATCCACTAATATAAATTGATAGATTCATCAAAACAAGCAAACTATGCATCAAAAACAGAATCTGTCAAAAACAGAATAGTCTGTAGCAATCTGAACATCCACCATACTTCTGGTACCCCAAAAATTCTACAAAAATTAGGAAAAATAAACACTTTGTATATAAAGACAGTGAAAAAGGAATCAGAACTAATTGACATTCCAGTTAAAAATGTAAAATCACGCACTACAGCCAAAGTTTCTGTCCTGCACTGTACAAACCAACAACATTGTAAACATCCTAAAGGCAAACCTTGGCACATTATTTTTATAATACAATGGAATTGTACAAGGGGATAATTATTTTTGATGAAAAGTTTCTGTAATCAAGATTCACAAAGTTTCCGTGAGCATGAACAAAGTTCAAGGAGCTCTCCCACTTCAACAATGCTCGTCTTTCTTACTTTCACTTTCCTTTATGAAAAGTTTTTAGGTTCACCTCTTTATTTTTGTGTTTTTAAACTATATAAAAGCACTCAATAGAAATAAATGACTCTCTAAAACTTCCAGGTTGTCTCCCTGGCAGCGCTTTCTTTAAAGCCATTAAGCTAGGCATTTAGTGCTCAAGTAATGAATCCACCCGGATCCCAAGGTATATCAAAGCCAATTTTAATTAACAATGATTTGTAATTTAGTAGTGATCACAAAGTAACATATATCATGCAATGACGAAGTCTAACCCTCTTCCTATGCATCGGCATGTCATAAAAGAACAATTCATGCACACATAGTAAAGGCCAATGCATAGTATAAGCAGTTTCTTGCAATTTTATCGTGTTGGAAACATAAAGAGGCGGAGATGTAGTTCCTCTCTCATAATAATTGCAAGTAGGAGCAGCAAGCACATGCATATTATATCTATCAAAATTATCATGTGCAACGGTAAAAGGCAACCCAACAATATAATCCTTAATAAGCACAAACTTCTTCGATATAGTGTAGTTTGGAGAATTCATAAAGATAATAGGACTATCATGTGTGGGTGCAATAGCAACAGTTTCATTTTTAACATAAGGAACTATAGAAAGTTCATCTCCATAAGCATAATTCATATTGGCATCTTGGCCACAAGCATAGCAAGCATCATCAAAAATGGATATTTCAAGAGGATCAACGAGATCATAGCAATCATTATAGCAATCATCTTTCGGTAAGCACGAAGGGGAATTAAACAATGTATGAGTTGAAGAGTTACTCTCATTAGAAGGTGGGCACGGGTGATCAATCCGCTCTTCCTCCTTTTGTTCTTCGCTCTCCTCATCATCTTTTTCATCCAATGAGCTCACAGTTTCATCAATTTCTTCTTCCATAGCTTCCTACAAAATATTAGTCTCTTCTTGGACAGCGGAGACTTTCTCAATAAATGCATTAATATTGTAATTGTATTCATAATTTTCATAGCAATATCTAAGTATAGCAAGATTTTCAGGCCTATAAACATCATCATCTAAAGCTTTATACTTTCCAAACAAAGATTCAATTTCATAAGCAGTCTTAAAAGCAACAAATTCTTCTATTTGTTCCACATCATAGTAATCATATCTACCATTAGCATAAGAAGCTAAGGTTTCATTATCATTGAATTTGCATGAAAATGGAATGTATGGAGCCTTCATCCTAGAGCAACAAATAATATCATATCTCAAGCATAGTTGACGAGCATACCAACGCAACATATTAATTTGATCCCATAATAGTTTCCATTTTTGTGTAAAGCGATAATCCCTAAAGTATTCACGTTGATCCAATGTGTCTCCCATTATAAAGTTGAATGGGGTTTTCTCAGGATTGTCAAAGTAGTACATAATATCTTTCACATAATGATAATGGGTTTTAGGAGTTACCCCATCTCCATGAGTAGCAAGTACACCTAATTTTTTTGGTATTTCGTGTTCCATATCCATAACTAAAGATAGAGAACAACTAATAACAACAAATAAAAATTACTTAGTGATAAAGCAAACAAGCACACACGAGAATATTCACCCCACGCTATGACTCCCCGGCAATGGCGCCAGAAAAAGGTCTTGATGACCCGCAAGTAAGAGTGTCGAACCCAACGAGGAGCTAAAGGTAGAACAAATACTCTCTCAAGTCCTATCGGCCACTGATACGACTGTACGCACGCTTGACGTTCGCTTTACCTAGAACAAGTATGAAACTAGAAGTACTTTGTAGGTGTTGTTGGATAGGTTTGCAAGATAATAAAGAATAGTAAATATAAACTAGGGGATGTTTAGACAAATATGCAATAAAGTAAATATAGCGAGTGTGGAAAAGTGGTGGTAGGAGTTGTGAAATTGTCCCTAAGCAACTGACTACTTTACTAGACCGGTATTCACTATTGCAATTCTATTTGAGGGAGAGGCATAAGCTAACATACTTTCTCTACTTGGATCATATGCACTTATGATTGGAACTCTAGCAAGCATCCGCAAATACTAAAGATTCATTAAGGTAAAACCCAACCGTAGAATTAAAGTATCAAGCCCCCTTTATCCCATACGCAAACAACCTATTTACTCGGGTCTGTGCTTCTGTCACTCACGCCACCCACCATAAGCAAATCATAAACATATTGCAAACCCTACAGCGGGAATCCCTCACGCTTGCGCGACGCGGAGGGCACAATAGGACAGCATCAATAATAAAACATGCAACTCAACCCAATCATAGCAATTCATCAATCACCGATAGGACAACGAAAATCTACTCAGACATCATAGGATGGCAACACATCATTGGAAATAATATGAAGCATAAAGCACAATGTTCAAGTAGAGGGTACAGCGGGTTGCGGGAGAGTAGACCGCTGGATATAGATGGGGAAGGTGATGGAGATGTTGGTGAACATGTTGGCGGTGTTGGTGAAGATCGCGGTGATGACGATGGCCCTCGGCGGCGTTCCAGCGCCACTGGAAGCAAGGGGGAGAGATCCCCCCTTCTTATTCTTCTTCCTTGACCTCCTCCCTAGATGGGACAAGGGTTTCCCCTCTGGTCCTTGGCTCCCATGGCGTGGGAGGGGCGAGAGCCCCTCCGAGATTGGATCTATCTCTCTGTTTCTGCGTTCTCAGATTCTGCCCCTTCACCATTTCTTTTATATCCGGAGATCCTTAACTCCGATTGGGGTGAATCTTTTGCCTAGATTTTTCTCCTAAAATTAGCTTTCTTGCGGCAAAAGAAGAGCATCAACCGCCTTACGGGGGGCCCAGGAGAGTCCAGGGCGCGCCTGCCTCCCTGGGGCGCTCCCCCTATCTCCTGGCCCCCTCGGGCACCATCTCGCATTGATTTTACTTCCCAAAAATCACAAATATTCCAAAATAATTCTCCGTCCGTTTTTATCCCGTTTGGACTCTGTTTGATATGGGGTTTCTGCGAAACATAAAACATGCAACCGACAGGAACTTGCATTGGGCACTGGATCAATATGTTAGTCCCAAAATTTTTATTAAAAGTTGCCAAAAGTATATGAAAGTTGAAGAATATTGGCATGGAACAATCAAAAATTATAGATACGGCGGAGACGTATCACCGCTCCCCAGATTGCTCTGAACAGAGATGACTTGGATATTGTGCTGCATCTGGATCATGCCATCAGACAACTAAATCTCCGCACCCCGTGCCCACTAGCCGGAGTGTCGTTACCAAGAACACCCGATGATCCCGGGGGGCCCTTGGCCAACAGCAGATGAGCACCTGCAGTAGGCTTGGTAGCATGTACTGAAGAACTCAAAGCGCTGAGCTTGTCCTCCTCCAGCTCACCACCGGTTACCCTCGTCGCCTACACTGCCCTAGCCGACAGTTCCGGGCTGAAGGTGAGTCGTTGTGGTACAGCCACACCCCAGAATGATGCCTTGTCGATGACTGGGGTTGTACCCGACACCTTGGAGCCAACTGGCGTTGAAGCAGCAGATCGTTGCAGCTCTAGGCTGCAAGCAGACTGTTAATGGGCCAGCCCGCTAATTTTGACTAGGCCAGCCTTTTAACCTAAATGGGCCGTCGTTGGGCTTTGCCACATGTCAACGTATCATAGGCGCGTCCTATTCATTGGACGGTTGACATCTGTCCTTTTCGGGTGCTGACACGTGGTTCTTTTGGCCAATGAGAAATTTACACGTGGAAAATCCCCATTGGTCGTGGCTATTAGCGGGTTATCGGATCCAAAACCGGACCCGGTAGCTTAACGACGACCCGTTACGGTGGATGCCACATGTCGGTCACCCTTGACGAAAGCACTTCTATGAAGTGTGATTTATCGTCATGGAAGTGGACACTTCCGTGATGATAATTTTGGTAATGTCATGGAACACTTCTACGACAACACATGTATGACTATCTTGATTCTGTCATAAAATCGTCATGGATGTACATGCATGGCAAAAAACGTGACCTACTATGACAAACATGTATCATCACGGAAGTGAATTTTTTGTAATGTATAGTTCATCACGAAGTTCTAGTAGCTTAGTGATAGTGACTAGAGAACTCTGTCAATCATTATCTTATCTGGAAGATTAACTCCCACTTGATTCAAGCAATTGTAGTACCCAGACATTCTGAGCACATTCTCACTAGCTCAGCTATTCTCCTCCATCTTGTAGGCAAAGCACGTGTCAGAGGTCTCATACCTCTCGACACGGGCATGAGTCTGAAATACCAATTTCGGCTCTTAGAACATCTCATATGCTCCGTGGCGTTCAAAGCAGTTTTTGAAGTCCCGGTTCTAAGCCGTAAAGCATGGTGCACTAAACTATCAAGTAGTCATCATATCGAGTTTGACAAACATTCATAACATCTGCATCTTCTCCCGCAATAGGTTTGTCACCTAGTGGTGCATTAAGGACATAATTCGGCTATGCAGCAATGAGGATAATCCTCAGATCACGGACCCAGTCTGCATGATTCCTACTATCATCTTTCAACTTAGTTTTCTCTAGGAACATATCAAAAAACATAAGGGAGCTATAATATGAGCTATTGATCTACAACATAATTTGCAAATACTATCAAAACTAAGTTCATGATAAATTAAAGTGTAATTAATCAAATTACTTAAGAACTCCCACTTAAAGTGACATCCCTCAAGTCATCTAAGTGTAACGTGATCCAAATCAACTAAACCATGTCTAATCATCACGTGAGATGGAGTAGTCATCAATGGTGAACATCTCTATGTTGATCATATCTACTATATGATTCAGGTTCGACCTTTCGGTCTCCAGTGTTCCGAGGCCATGTCTGTACATGCTAGGCTCGTCAAGTTTAACCCGAGTATTCCGCATGTGCAAAACGGTCTTGCACCCGTTTTATGTGAACGTAGAGCCTATCACACCCGATCATCACGTGGTGTCTCAGCACGACGAACTGTCGCAACGGTGCATACTCAGGGAGAACACTTATACCTTGAAATTTAGTTAAGGGATCATCTTATAATGCTACTATCATAATAGGAAAAATAAGATGCATAAAGATAAACATCACATGCAATCAAAATATGTGACATGATATGTCCATCATCATCTTGTGCTTTTGATCTCCATCTCCAAAGCATCGTCATGATCTCCATTGTCATCAGCTCGACACCTTGATCTCCACAGTTGCGTCGTGGTCGTCTCGCCAACTATTGCTTCTACAAATATCGCTGCCATAGTAATAAACTAAAGCAATTACATGGCCTTTGCATTTCATACAATAAAGAGACAACCATAAGGCTCCTGCCGGTTGCCGATAACTTTTATGAAACATGATCATCTCATACAATAACGTATATCACATCATGTCTTGACCATATCACATCACAACATGCCCTGCAAAAACAAGTTAAACGTCCTCTAATTTGTTGTTGCAAGTTTTACGTGGCTGCTACGGGCTTCTAGAAAGAACCGTCCTTACCTACGGCACAAAAACCACAACGGTGATTTATCAAGTTTGTTGTTTTAAACTTCAACAAGGACCGGCCGAAGTCAAATTTGATTCAAGTAAAGTAGGAGAAACAGACACCCACCAGCCACCTTTATGCAAAACTAGTTGCATGTCCGTCGGTGGAACCGGTCTCATGAACGTGGTCATGTAAGTTTGGTCCGGGCCGCTTCATCCAACAGTACTGCCGAATCAAAATAAGACATTGGTGGTAAGCAGTATGACGATCACCGACCACAACTCTTTGTATTCTACTCGTGCATATCATCTACGCACAGACCTGACTTGCATGCCACTGTTGGGAAACGTAGCATGCAATTTCAAAATTTTCCTACACACACGCAAGATCTATCTAGGAGATGCATAGCAACGAGAGGGGGAGAGTGGGTCCATGTACCCTCGTAGACCGAAAGTGGAAGCATTTGCCAATGCGGTTGATGTAGTCAAACTTCTTTCCGTTCCGGCCGGTCAAGTACCGAACGTATGACACCTCCGAGTTCTACACACGTTCAGCTCGATGACGTCACTCGAACTCTTGATCCAGCAGAGTGTTGAGGAAATAGAAGAGTTCCAGTAGCACGACGGCATGGTGACGGTGATGGTGAAGTTATCCGCACAGGGCTTCATTATAGAACTTAGCTTTTATATTCCTACAATGGGCTTCCTCAAATGCCCTAGGTCTTCGTGAGAAAGCAAGTTGGATGCACACCCACTAGTTTTCTTTTTTTGAGCATTCATTTATAGCTCTAGTGCATCTGTTGCATGGCAATGCCTACTCCTCATGTTGACATCAATTGATGGGCATCTCCATAGCCCGTTGATTAGCCGCGTCGATGTGAGACTTTCTCTTTTTTTTGTCTTCTCCACATAAACCCCACCATCATATTCTATTCCACCTATAGTGCTATATCCATGGCTTGCGCTCATATATTGTGTGAGGGTTGAAAAAGCTGAAGCGCGTTAAAAAGTATGAACCAATTGCTCGGCTTGTCATCGGAGTTGTGCAAGATGGGGGCATTTTGTGTGACGAAAATGAAGCATGGCCAAAGTATATGATATTGTAGGGATAAGCTTGCTTTGGCCTTGTTGTTTTGAAAAGACATGATTGCTTTATTGGTACGCTTGAAGTATTATTGTTTTTATGTCAAATGATAGACTATTGCTTTGAATAACTCATGTCTTAATATTCATGCCATGATTAGACATATGATCAAGATTGTGCTAGGTAGCGTTCCACATCAAAAATTATCTTTTTTATCATTTACCTACTCGAGGACGAGCAGGAATTAAGCTTGGAGATGCTGATACGTCTCCGTCATATCTATAATTTTTTATTGTTCCATGCCAATATTATTCAACTTTTATATACTTTTGGCAACTTTTTATATTATTTTTTGGGACTAACATATTGATCCAGTGCCCAATGCCAGTTCCTGTTTGTTGCATGTTTTATGTTTCGCAGAAACCCAATATCAAATGGAGTCCAAACGGGATAAAAACGGACGAAGAATTATTTTGGAATATTTGTGATTTTTGGGAGGAAAAATCAACGCGAGACGGTGCCTGAGGGGGCCAGGAGACAGGGGGCATGCCCAGGGAGGCAGGCGCGCCCTAGACTCTCCTGGTCACCCCGTAAGGAGGTTGACGCTCTTATTTTTCCGCAAGAAAGCTAATTTTATGAGAAAAATCTGGGCGAAATATTCACCCCAATCGGAGTTATGGATCTCCGGATATAAAAGAAACGGTGAAGGGGCAGAATATGAGAACGTAGAAACAGAGAGATAGATCCAATCTTGGAGGGGCTCTCGCCCCTCCCACGCCATGAGAGCCAAGGACCAGAGGGGAAACCCTTCTCCCATCTAGGAAGGAGGTCAAGGAACAAGAAGAAGAAGGGGGGCCCTCTCCCCCTTGCTTCCGGTGGCGTCGGAGCGCTGCCGGGGGCCATCATCATCACCGCGATCTTCACCAACACCGTCGTCATCTTCACCAACATCTCCATCACCTTCCCCCATCTATATCAAGCGGTCCACTCTCCCGCAACCTGCTGTACCCTCTACTTGAACATGGTGCTTTGTGCTTCATATTATTTTCCAATGATGTGTTGCCATCCTATGATGTCTGAGTAGATTTTCGTTGTCCTATTGGTGATTGATGAATTGCTATGATTGGTTTATGTTGCATGTTTTATTATTGGTGCTGTCCTATTGCGCCCTCCGTGTCGCGCAAGCATGAGGGATTCCTGCTATAGGGTTTGCAATATGTTTATGATTTGCTTATAGTGGGTTGCGTGAGTGACTGAAACACAAACCCGAGTAAGGGGATTGTTGCATATGGGATAAAGGGGACTTGATACTTTAAAGCTATGGTTGGGTTTTACCTTAATGAATCTTTAGTAGTTGCGGATGCTTGCTAGAGTTCCAATCATAAGTGCATATGATCCAAATAGAGAAAGTATGTTAGCTTATGCCTCTCCCTCAAATAGAATTGCAATAGTGATTAGCGGTCTAGTAACGTAGTCAATTGCTTAGAGACAATTTCACAACTCCTACCACCACTTTTCCACACTCGCTATATTTACTTTATTGCTTCTTTATCTAAACAGCCCCTAGTTTATATTTACGTGCTCTTTATTATCTTGCAAACCTATCCTATCACACCTACAAAGTACCTCTAGTTTCATACTTGCTCTAGGTAAAGCGAACGTCAAGCGTGCGTAGAGTCATATTAGTGGCCGATAGGACTTGAGAGAGTATTTGTTCTACCTTTAGCTCCTCGTTGGGTTCGACACTCTTACTTATCGAAAGAGGCTAAAACTATCTCTTATACTTGCGGGTTATCAAGACCTTTTTCGGGCGCCGTTGCCGGGGAGTCATAGCGTGGGGTGAATATTCTCGTGTGTGCTTGTTTGCTTTATCACCAAGTAATTTTTATTTGCTGTTATAAGTTTTTCTCTATCTTTAGTTATGGATATGGAACACGAAATACCAAAAAAATTAGGTGTACTTGCTACTCATGGAAATGGGGAACCTCCTAAAACCCGCGATGCTCACTATGTTCAAAATGTTATGTACTACTTTGATAATCCTGAGAAAACCCTATTCAACTTTATAATGGGAGTAATGTTGGATCAACGTGAATACTTTAGGGATTATCGCTTGACACAAAAAGGGAAACTATTATGGATCAAATTAATATGTTGCGTTGGTATGCTCGGGATCTATGCTTGAGATATGATTATAATTGTTGCTCTAGGATGAAGGCTCCACGCCTTCCCTTTTCATGCAAATTTAATGATAATGAAACCTTATCTTCTTATTCTAATTGTATATATGATTACTATGATGTTGAACGAATTGAAGAATTTGTTGCTTTTAAGGCTGCTTATGAAATTGAATCTTTGTTTGAAAAGTATGAAGCTTTAGATGATGATGTTTATAGGCCTGAAAATTTTGCTATATTGAAATATTGCTATGACAATTATGAATACAATTACAATATTGATGCATTTATTGAGAAAAGTCTCCGCTATCCAAGAAGAGACTAATATTTTGCAGGAAGCTATGGAAGAAGAAATTGATGAAACTGTGAGCTCATTCGATGAAAAAGATGATGAGGAGAGCAAAGAACAAAAGGAGGAAGAGCGGATTGATCACCCGTGCCCACCTTCTGATGAGAGTAACTCTTCAACTCATACATTGTTTAATTCCCCTTCGTGCTTACCGAAGGATGATTGCTACGATGATTGCTATGATCCCATTGATTCTCTTGAAATATCCCTTTTTGATGATGCTTGCTATGCTTGTGGCCAAGATGCCAATATGAATTAAGCTTATGGAGATGAACTTGCTATAGTTCCTTATGTTAAACATGAAATTGTTGCTATTGCACCCACGCGTGATAGTCCTTTTATCTTTTTGAATTCTCCAAACTACACTATATCGGAGAAGTTTGTGCTTATTAAGGATTATATTGATGGGTTGCCTTTTACCATTGCACATGATGATTTTGATAGATATAATATGCATGTGCTTGCTGCTCCTACTTGCAATTATTATGAGATAGGAACTACATCTCCGCCTCTCTATGTTTCCAATATGATAAAATTGCAAGAAACTGCTTATACTATGCATTGGCCTTTACTATGTGTGCATGAATTGTTCTTTTATGACATGTCGATGCATAAGAAGTGAGTTAGACTTTGTCATTACATGATATATGTTAGTTTGTGCTCATTACTAAATTACAAATCATTGTTAATTAAAATTTGCTTTGATATACCTTGGGATCCGGGTGGACCCATTACTTGAGCACTATATGCCTAGCTTAATGGCTTTAAAGAAAGCACTGCCAGGGAGACAACCCGGAAGTTTAGAGAGTCATTTATTTATTTTGAGTGCTTTCATATAGTTTAAAAACAAAATAAAATAAAGAGGGGAACCTAAAACTTTTCAAAAAAGGAAAGTAAAAGTGAGAAAGACAAGCATTGTTGAAGTGGGAGCAAGCCTTGGACTTTGTTCATTCTCACGAAAACAATGTGAATCTTGATTACATAAACTTTTCAACAAAAATAATTATCCCCTTTTACAATTCCATTGTATTATAAAAATAATGTGCTAAGGTTTGCCTTTAGGATGTTTACAATGCTTGTTGGTTTGTACGGTGCAGGACAGAAACTTTGGCTGTAGTGCGCGATTTTACATTTTTAACTGGAACGTCAATTGGTTCTGATTATTTTTGCACTGTCTTGATATACAACTTGTTTATGTTTCTTAATTTTGGTAGAATTTTTGGGGTACCAGAAGTATGGTGGATGTTCAGATTGCTACAGACTGTTCTGTTTTTGACAGATTCTATTTTTGATGCATAGTTTGCTTCTTTTGATGAATCTATCAATTTATATTAGTGGATTAAGCCATGGAAAATTTATATTACAGTAGACACAATGCAAAAAAAATATGAATTGGTTTGCAACAGTACTTAGAGTGGTGATTTGCTTTATTATACTAACGGATCTTACCGAGTTTTCTGTTGAAGTTTTGTGTGGATGAGGTGTCTAAACGAGGAGGTCTCGATATGAGGAAAAGGAAGAGAGGCAAGAGATCAAGCTTGGGGATGCCCGAGGCACCCCAACTAAATATTCAAGGAGACTCAAGCGTCTAGCTTGGGGATGCCCCGGAAGGCATCCCCTCTTTCTTCAACAAGTATCGGTATGTTTTCGTATTCGTTTCGTTCATGCGATATGTGCAAGTCATGGAGCGCCTTTTGTCACGACCGGTTTTCCGGGTATTAATTTCCAGAAAATGGCCGTTGTGCTCACCAGCCCCAGGATTACTGTTAGCTGATGAGGCACCAAATTGATACAGAAATTCCAAGCAAAATACAAAATATGTAGTACAAGACCATTCTGGCCTATGAGTAAAACAAATGGTTTCTAGTGGTTGATGGCAGAAGCGGTCTGTGAATCATCAGCGTCTATGGGACTCCATTTCCCACGGGAACAGCTGACCAGGTTAATTCCTATCTTCGCGAGGCTGCTATCACCGTTGCTTAGTTTCCAGGGCTGTCATCGTGTCGCTCCTCTCCGTGCAAGAAATCTGGCCAAGACAATAGCCAGGGACAAGCCAGTGAGTACTTTGAATGTACTTGCAAACGTTATGAACATTGGGATAATATAACAGATAATCATGCACTGAAATATTCTATGATCACATCGTCAGTCATAAATAAAAATCTTTTATGCATGCAAGCAGGTTATTTATGTGCAACATGATATGCAATAATGGAGTGGAAATAAAATGCCGCAGTCGGGCGTCGGTGCGACACCACATAAAGGGCTTATAAAGTAAATAAATAACAAGCAATGCCATAGTCGGGCATCTCAGCGACACCACATAAAGGGCTTATAAAGTAAATAAATAACAAGCAATGCCACAGTCGGGCGTCTCAGCGCCACCACATAAAGGGCTTACAAAATAAATAATCACAATGAATATCCAGGAGGTAGAACTGTCCCAGGGATACTCAATAATTCAAATAATATAATGGGTTAGTCCATAATAAACATAACATAATTATCACAAGTCATGAGTCATGATCCACGTTCTAGTTTAGTAGTGTCTCCTCCGAAGACCGACACTAAGACCGACACTTGACCCATCCCAGACTGTAGTCCTTAACCATGGACACGGCTATTCGAATAGGTTTAATCTCTGCGGAGGGTGTACTCTTTACCCGCGAACAACGGATTCCTTTAGTCCATCGGGACTAATTCCGTCTACGGTCTTTTAATTGAAAACACACCTGACTTGCACACACCAGCTTAACTTACCGGTGTCTGAATCACCCACGACTCCTGTCAAGCAAAACTCTAAGTGGGGAGGCTACAACCTCGCGTAGCATGGGATCAAATTTATATCACATGCTCTAAGGGGTGGCCTCCCCTCTCGGTCCCAACCGGAAACACCCATGCCCTCGGACCAGGTGGCCTGCCTACCGGCTACAACCGGTATCTTCCACCATGGCCTCTCTGTATGGTGTGTGCTTGAAAGGGGTTGACGACTTACTGAACCGTACCATACTTGTTGTAGGGACAAGTGGTAGTACGAAACAAGTATGGGGGTTACTGGAATAAGACTCGATCTACGGTCGACTCAGGAGGTTTATGAATTCCCTGCATGATATGTGTAACCAATATATATTTCAACCAACAGAATCACCGCTCATTATACCTTACTATGCCATACCGGACATAACCGTCCCGACGGAGACCGGCAACAAGCTCACGCCTACCCAAGGCAGAGGCTTTCCCGGATTCCTTTTCGGCATGCATGCAAGGCACATGAGGATGATTACCATCACAAGTATATTCATTTCCAACAGCAAGGAAATCACTAATATGCATTCATGCAAAGGTTTGTATCACCACATAAAATAACGAGTTTTTTCGAAATAAGGTGGTGTTATAATCGTGTCAACCAACACATCAAAAATATTATACCAGGGTTCAGGATGCTTGCCTTCAAGTTGTGGGGAGGCAGGGTGCACTCCAAAACCTTTGAAGGCTTTCTCCTCTCTCCAAAATCCTATTTAAAATATTGTTGAATCAATATATAGTTTCAAAAACACTACCAAAAAGTTGTCTGAATTTTTTTGAAATAAATCTTAAAATAAACTAGGCAAAATTTGAGAGAGGTAGGAAAAAGAATCAACTCATTTGGAGTTATAATTAAAAAGTTATAGCTAGTCAAAGTTTTGGTAAAAATCTGTTTTTAATAAAAACAGAAAAAGAAAACGTTTCAAACGAGATTACGCTTTCGGTCAGAGGAGGCGTACTTGAGGTTTTATGCCTCCACTTATCCAGCGTGGACCGCGCGGGGAGTCACTGACAGTGGGTCCAGAGGACCCACTAGTCATGTTTGACTGGTCTCCACTCCCTCTTCTTCCTCTGCTCGAGCAGAGGCGGGGCTCCGGCGTTCGTCGCCGGCGAACGGCGGTTCCTCGCGGGGAGCCGAGGGCGGGGATGGATCTGTGGATCTAGGGCGGTCCTTGCGGGGGTTGTAGGGTCGACGGGGGTGGAGGGAATCGCCGGCGGCGAGCTCTGCGGCGGAGGGAAAGCTTCGGTGGATTTGGGGGCTCGGGCTAGGGTGATGCTCCGTCGTAGTTGGGGGTCTGGGCGGCTCCGCAAGACGATGAGGAGCCGAGTGGTGGTGATGGAAGGGTGGGGAAGGCCCTGGTGGCGCCGGGGTGAACCGGAACGAGGCGGCGGCCGAGCTGACCGGAGAGGTTGAAGACGGCCTTCTCCTCTTCAATTGACGGCAATGGGGGCACTAGGGGGACGGTGTGAGGCTGCCTGGGTGCTCGGAGGAGCTCGGGGGCTTCCTTTTATAGCACAACCATGTCGGTTCATGGCGGTCGTGGATCAGCTCATCGGCGGACCGCCCTACTATGCTGCAGGGCGACGTGGCGGTGGTTGGCTAGCTCCAGGGGCTAATGACGACCACTCCACTATCAAAGGAGGCGAGCTGGCGCGCTGTGGTGGTTTGGGCGGTGCCGCCCATGGCGGTGGCGGATGCGGCCGTAGGCGTGCCGCCAAGAGGCTTGCTGGCAACGCTGCAGGGGGTGAGGCGGTGGTCGGGGCTTCTAGCGTGACGTGGCGAGAGGGAGAGGATCAGGATGAGCTTGGGGAAACTTATCCAGGGGGCGTGCTGGCTCGGACGCGAGCATGTGCAAAACGCGCGCTCTGTTCGCGCTCTGGGCGTGCACGGCACTTGCTTGACGAAATGCCAGGGCGACCAAAAATTGCTAGAGAGCTAATGCAAATCCTCAGGCCTAGGTTAGAGACAGAATGAAGGCTACTAGACAACTTGGTTTGGGACCAGGGAAAAGTTCACAACACAAAACATTCAACCATGCCAAAACTGTCCATGCACACAGGGTGTTTGGCAAAATGCCAGTGGCATCTAGGAAGTACTTGGGGTGGTCAAATCTTCCAGAGTGGGGTCTCTTTAGATGCATGAGAGGGTGGTGAGGTTATTTTGCCTAATGGAGAAACTTGTTAGTGCAAGTTTTGCAGAACTTCAATTCTGGACAGGAGGTAAATGGCATTATTTTAGGAACCAAAAATATTCCAATGAGCCCATCCTCCTGGACATAAGGGTTTCGTAGGGTGTGCTATAAGCAGGAGAAAGGATCAAGGGCAAAAGAGCAAGCAAAAATATGGTTGCTGTACAAACCATCAAGTTGGACCAGAATGAAAGTGAGGTTGATACACTCAAATTTTTCAAAGAAAATCACTGGGTTTTTGCATAAAGTTGAATCCTATGCTACTACTAACATCCCATAATTTTGGTGGAAGCTAGAAAGAAATATTTAAATAGGTTGTAGTGCAAAATTGCCCACTGGACCAGATTTGAAAACTTGGTGTAGAACTCCAAATATCCAATGAATGAAATATCTTTTTGCATAAAAGTGATTTAGAAACATCACATGACATCTCCAAATTTTGGTGGGATTTTTTAAATAAATTTATAAAAGGGTTGCTGTGCAAATGGGGACCTAAACTTATGAAAAACCATTTTAGAGAGATAAAGCTCAGGGATAAATAATTATATAAATAATCCTACTGATAAAAGAATTGTTTTATTTGAGAGGGTAAATGAGTCCAATAGTAATTGGAAAGTTTTTACTAGGGGTGAAAACTCCACAACTTAGGGGAAAAGAGAGGCTCTGAGATCAAGAATAAATCCAAAAAAAAAATATAAATTTAATTTCCAGGCAAAATTTTAATTAATAAAACAAGGTTAAAAAATTTCGGGGTGTCACAACACTACCCCCCTTAGAAAAAAAAATCTCGTCCTCGAGATTTCTTAAGAGTTGTTTTGAAAATATCTTTCCTGTGAGCTGGAACCAAAAGATTTTATTCATAGCACAAACTTGCGTGTCGAGGTTGGCAGCTACGCCCGGGATAAAAAAAATGCAATCGCACATCAACATACTCATGCATGGCTACTATTAAAAACAGGAGCGCACAAGCAAATAACATTTAATTATGGCGATACAGGGTCACAAGATTTCAGGGCGAGGACATTCTAAGACTCGGTACCATTCGAGCGACTCTAGTCTACCTCGTTCATATCTAAGCGGGCTTGCCTCGCGGACGTCGAGGTTTCTCCACGGTTTTCACCGTCGTGATCTGCGGGAGGGGGTTGAGGGGCTACAGGGTCGGCGTAGCGATGATGACCATCTCGGGGATTGTTGGCCACAATCCCGTTGGAGCGTGTTCCCAAAAGGCGACGAAGCACTTCTGGGGTCATCAAGGTATTTGGGTTGATGGCCGGGGCTGACCTCAAGGTCTCGATTGGTTGTCCGAACAGCACGACTGGGTTGTCGGCGTCGGGCTCATCTTCTCCTCTTGCTGGGTTGAGACTAGCGTGCCCTTTTTATAGAAAAAGGGGACGGAGTCTTCCTTCGCATGCTTGCGAATAAGACAGATTATGTGTCGGTCACTGGCGCGTGATCGACAGGCTAGGCTGATAGGTTGGGCACCGACTGCCAAAAGGTGTCGGGTCACTTTGTGGCTATCTTGCACGGGAAGCTTGGCTGGGTTAGGTTAAGGTCTGGTGGGTTGGTTTGCCTATGTTTTCCGACCTGGCTAAGATAGGATTAGCCAATGGTCAGCCTGGCTCTGATACCAAGTTTGTCACGACCGGTTTCCGGGTATTAATTTCTAGAAAATGGCCGTTGTGCTCACCAGCCCCAGGATTACTGTTAGCTGATGAGGAACCAATTTGATACAGAAATTCCAAGCAAAATACAAAATATGTAGTACAAGACCATTCTGGCCTATGAGTACAACAAATGGTTTCTAGTGGCTGATGGCGGAAGCGGTCTGTGAATCATCAGCGTCTATGGGACTCCATTTCCCACGGGAACAGCTGACCAGGTTAACTCCTATCTTCGCGAGGCTACTATCACCGTTGCTTAGTTTCCGGGGCTGTCATCACGTCGCTCCTCTCCGTGCAAGAAATCTCGCCAAGACAATAGCCAGGGACAAGCCAGTGAGTACTTTGAATGTACTTGGAAACATTATGAACACTAGGATAATATAACTGATAATCATGCACTGAAATATTCTATGATCACATCGTCAGTCATAAATAAAAATCTTTTATCCATGCAAGCATGTTATTTATGTGAACATGATATGCAATAATGGAGTGGAAATAAAATGCCGCAGTCGGGCGTCGGTGCGACACCACATAAAGGGCTTATAAAATAAATAATCACAATGAATATCCAGGAGGTAGAACCGTCCTAGGGATACTCAATAATTCAAATAATATAATGGGTTAGTCCATAATAAACATAACATAATTATCACAAGTCATCAGTCATGATCCACGTTCTGGTTTAGTAGTTTCTCCTCCGAAGACCGACACTAAGACCGACACTTGACCCATCCCAGACTGTAGTCCTTAACCATGGACACGGCTATTCGAATAGGTTTAATCTCTGCAGAGGGTGTACTCTTTACCCGCGAGCAACGGATTCCTTTAGTCCATCAGGACCAATTCCGTCTATGGTCTTTTAACTGAAAACACACCTGACTTGCACACACCAACTTTACTTACCGGTGTCTGGAATCACCCACGACTCCTGTCAAGCAAAACTCTAAGTGGGGAGGCTACAACCTCGCGTAGCATGGGATCAAATTTATATCGCGCGCTCTAAGGGGTGGCCTCCCCTCTCGGTCCCAACCGAAAACACCCATGCCCTCGGACGAGGTGGCGTGCCTACCGGCTACAACCGGTATCTTCCACCATGGCCTCTCTGTACGGTGTGTGCTTGAAAGGTGTTGACGACTTACTGCACCGTACCCTACCTGTTGTAGGGACAAGTGGTAGTACGAAACAAGTATGAGGGTTACTGGAACAAGACTCGATCTACGGTCGACTCAGGAGGTTTATGAATTCCCTGCATGACATGTGTAATCAATATATATTTCAACCAATAGAATCACCGCTCATTATACCTTACTATGCCATACCGGACATAACCGTCCCGACGGAGACCGGCGACAAGCTCACGCCTACCCAAGGCAGAGGCTTTCCCGGATTCCTTTCCGGCATGCATGCAAGGCACATGAGGATGATTACCATCACAAGTATATTCATTTCCAACAGCAAGGAAATCACTAATATGCATTCATGCAAAGCTTCGTATCACCACATAAAATAACGAGTTTTTCGAAATAAGGTGGTGTTATAATCGTGTCAACCAACACATCAAAAGTATTATGCCAGGGTTCAGGATGCTTGCCTTCAAGTTGTGGGGAGGCAGGGTGCACTCCAAAACCTTTGAAGGCTTTCTCCTCTCTCCAAAATCCTATTTAAAATATTTTTGAATCAATATATAGTTTCAAAAACAATACCAAAAAGTTGTCTGAATTTTTTTGAAATAAATCTTAAAATAAACTAGGCAAAATTTCAGAGACGTAGGAAAAAGAATCAACTCATTTGGAGTTATAATTAAAATGTTATAGCTAGTCAAAGTTTTGGTAAAAATCTGTTTTTAATAAAAACAGAAAAAGAAAACGTTTCAAACGAGATTACGCTTTCGGTCAGAGGAGGCGTACTTGAGGTTTTACGCCTCCACTTATCCAGCGTTGACCGCACGGGGAGTCACTGACAGTGGGTCCAGGGGGCCCACTAGTCATGTTTAACTGGTCTCCACTCCCTCTTCTTGCTCTGCTCGAGCAGAGGCGGGGCTCCGGCGTTCGTCGCAGGCGAACGGCAGTTCCTCGCGGGGAGCCGAGGGCGGGGATGGATCCGTGGATCTAGGGCGGTCCTTCCGGTGGTTGTAGGGTCGACGGGGGTGGAGGGAATCACCGGCGGCGAGCTCTGCAGCGGAGGGAAAGCTTCGGTGGATTTTGGGGCTCGGGCTAGGGTGATGCTCCGTCGTAGTTGGGGGTCTGGGCGGCTCCGCAAGACGATGAGGAGCCGAGTGGTGGTGATGGAAGGGTGGCGAAGGCCCTGGTGGCGCCGGGGTGAACCAGAACGAGGCAGCGGCCGAGCTGACCGGAGAGGTTGAAGACGGCCTTCTCCTCTTCAATTGATGGCAATGGGGGCACTAGGGGGACGGTGTGAGGCTGCCTGGGTGCTCGGAGGAGCTCGGGGGCTTCCTTTTATAGCACAACCATGTCGGTTCGCGGCGGCCGTGGATCAGCTCGTCGGCGGACCGCCCTACTATGCTGCAGGGCGACGTGGCGGTGGTTGGCTAGCTCCAGGGGCTAACGACGACCAGTCCACTATCGAAGGAGGCGAGCTGGCGCGCTGTGGTGGTTTGGGCGGTGCCGCCCATGGCGGTGGCGGATGCGGACGTAGGCGTGCTGCCAAGAGGCTTGCTGGCAACGCTGCAGGGGGCGAGGGGGTGGTCGGGGCTTCTAGCGTGACGTGGCGAGAGGGAGAGGATCAGGATGAGCTCGGGGAAACTTATCCAGGGGGCGTGCTGGCTCGGACGCGTGCACGTGCAAAACGCGCGCTCTGTTCGCGCTCTGGGCGTGCACGGCACTTGCTCGACGAAATGCCAGGGCGACCAAAAATTGCTAGAGAGCTAATGCAAATCCTGAGGCCTAGGTTAGAGACAGAATGAAGGCTACTAGACAACTTGGTTTGGGACCGGGGAAAAGTTCACAACACAAAACCTTCAAACATGCCAAAACTGTCCATGCACACAGGGTGTTTGGCAAAATGCGAGTGGCATCTAGGAAGTACTTGGGGTGGTCAAATCTTCCAGAGTGGGGTCTCTTTAGATGCATGAGAGGGTGGTGAGGTTATTTTGCCTAATGGAGAAACTTGTTAGTGCAAGTTTTGCAGAACTTCAATTCTGGACAGGAGGTAAATAGCATTATTTCAGGAACCAAAAATATTCCAATGAGCCCATCCTCCTGGACATAAGGGTTTCGTAGGGTGTGCTATAAGCAGGAGAAAGGATCAAGGGCAAAAGAGCAAGCAAAAATATGGTTGATGTACAAACCATCAAGTTGGACCAGAATGAAAGTGAGGTTGATACACTCAAATTTTTCAAAGAACATCACTGGGTTTTTGCATAAAGTTGAATCATATGCTACTACTAACATCCCATAATTTTGGTGGAAGCTAGAAAGAAATATTTAAATAGGTTGTAGTGCAAAATTGCCCACTGGACCAGATTTGAAAACTTGGTGTAGAACTCCAAATTTCCAATGAATGAAATATCTTTTTGCATAAAAGTGATTTAGAAACATCACATGAAATCTCCAAATTTTGGTGGGATTTTTTTAATAAATTTATAAAAGGGTTGCAGTGCAAATGGGGTCCTAAACTTATGAAAAACCATTTTAGAGAGATAAAGCTCGGGGATAAATAATTATGTAAATAATCCTACTGATAAAAGAATTGTTTTATTTGAGAGGGTAAATGAGTCCAATAATAATTGGAAAGTTTTTACTAGGGGTGAAAACTCCACAACTTAGGGGAAAAGAGAGGCTCTGAGATCAAGAATAAATCCAAAATAATAAAAATTTAATTTCCTGGCAAACTTTTAATTAATAAAACAAGGTTAAAAAATTTCGGGGTGTCACAACATTACCCCCCTTAGAAAAAAAATCTCATCCTCGAGATTTGTTAAGAGTTGTTTTGAAAATATCTTTCCTGTGAGCTGGAACCAAAAGATTTTATTCATAGCACAAACTTGCGTCGTCGAGGTTGGCAGCTACGCCCGGGATAAAAAAATGCAATCGCACATCAACATACTCATGCATGGCTACTATTAAAAACAGGAGCGCACAAGCAAACAACATTGAATTATGGCGATACAGGGTCACAAGATTTCAGGGCGAGGACATTCTAAGACTCGGTACCATTCGAGCGACTCTAGTCTACCTTGTTCATATCTAAGCGGGCTTGCCTCGCGGACGTCGAGGTTTCTCCACGGTTTTCACCATCGTGATCTGCGCGAGGGGGTTGAGGGGCTACAGGGTTGGGGTAGCGATGATGACCATCTCGGGGATTGTTGGCCACAATCCCGTTGGAGCGTGTTCCCAAAAGGCGACGAAGCACTTCTGGGGTCATCAAGGTATTTGGATTGATGGCCGGGGCTGACCTCAAGGTCTCGATTAGTTGTCCGAACAGCACGAGTGGGTTGTCGGCGTCGGGCTCATCTTCTCCTCTTGCTGGGTTGAGACTAGCGTGCCCTTTTTATAGAAAAAGGGGACGGAGTCTTCCTTCGCACGCTTGCGAATAAGACAGATTATGTGTCGGTCACTGGCACGTGATCGACAGGCTAGGCTGATAGGTTGGGCACCGACTGCCAAAAGGTGTCGGGTCACTGTGTGGCTATCTTGCACGGGAAGCTTGGCTGGGTTAGGTTAAGGTCTGGTGGGTTGGTTTGCCTAAGTTTTTCGACCTGGCTAAGATAGGATTAGCCAATTGTCAGCCTGGCTCTGATACCAAGTTTGTCACGACTGGTTTTCCGGGTATTAGTTTCCAGAAAATGGCCATTGTGCTCACCAGCCCCAGGATTACTGTTAGCTGATGAGGCACCAAATTGATACAGAATTTCCAAGCAAAATACAAAATATGTAGTACAAGACCATTCTGGCCTATGAGTACAACAAATGGTTTCTAGTGGTTGATGGCGGAAGTGGTCTGTGAATCATCAGCGTCTATTGGACTCCATTTCCCACAGGAACAGCTGACCAGGTTAACTCCTATCTTCGCGAGGCTGCTATCACTGTTGCTTAGTTTCCGGGGCTGTCATCACGTCGCTCCTCTCCGTGCAAGAAATCTGGCCAAGACAATAGCCAGGGACAAGCCAGTGAGTACTTTGAATGTACTTGCAAACATTATGAACACTGGGATAATATAACTGATAATCATGCACTGAAATATTCTATGATCACATCGTCAGTCATAAATAAAAATCTTTTATGCATGCAAGCAGGTTATTTATGTGCAACATGATATGCAATAATGGAGTGGAAATAAAATGCCGCAGTCGGGCATTGGTGCGACACCACATAAATGGCTTATAAAATAAATAATCACAATGAATATCCAGGAGGTAGAACCGTCCCAAGGATACTCAATAATTCAAATAATATAATGGGTTAGTCCATAATAAACATAACATAATTATCACAAGTCATCAGTCATGATCCACGTTCTGGTTTAGTAGTTTCTCCTCCGAAGACCGACACTAAGACCGACACTTGACCCATCCCAGACTGTAGTCCTTAACCATGGACACGGCTATTCGAATAGGTTTAATCTCTGCAGAGGGTGTACTCTTTACCCGCGAGCAACGGATTCCTTTAGTCCATCGGGACTAATTCCGTCTACGGTCTTTTAACTAAAAACACACCTGACTTGCACACACCAACTTAACTTACCGGTGTCTGGAATCACCCACGACTCCTGTCAAGCAAAACTCTAAGTGGGGAGGCTACAACCTCGCGTAGCATGGGATCAAATTTATATCGCGCGCTCTAAGGGGTGGCCTCCCCTCTCGGTCCAAACCGAAAACACCCATGCCCTCGGACGAGGTGGCCTGCCTATCGGCTACAACCGGTATCTTCCACCATGGCCTCTCTGTACGGTGTGTGCTTGAAAGGTGTTGACGACTTACTGAACCGTACCCTACCTGTTGTAGGGACAAGTGGTAGTACGAAACAAGTATGAGGATTACTGGAACAAGACTCGATCTACGGTCGACTCAGGAGGTTTACGAATTCCCTGCATGACATGTGTAATCAATATATATTGCAACCAATAGAATCACCACTCATTATACCTTACTATGCCATACCGGACATAACCGTCCCGACGGAGACCGGCGACAAGCTCACGCCTACCCAAGGCAGAGGCTTTCCCGGATTCCTTTCCGGCATGCATGCAAGGCACATGAGGATGATTACCATCACAAGTATATTCATTTCCAACAGCAAGGAAATCACTAATATGCATTCATGCAAAGCTTCGTATCACCACATAAAATAACGAGTTTTTCCGAAATAAGGTGGTGTTATAATCGTGTCAACCAACACATCAAAAATATTATGCCAGGGTTCAGGATGCTTGCCTTCAAGTTTTGGGGAGGCAGGGTGCACTCCAAAACCTTTGAAGGCTTTCTCCTCTCTCCAAAATCCTATTTAAAATATTTTTGAATCAATATATAGTTTCAAAAACAATACCAAAAAGTTGTCTAAATTTTTCTGAAATAAATCTTAAAATAAACTAGGCAAAATTTGAGAGACGTAGGAAAAAGAATCAACTCATTTGGAGTTATAATTAAAAAGTTATAGCTAGTCAAAGTTTTGGTAAAAATCTGTTTTTAATAAAAACAGAAAAAGAAAACGTTTCAAACGAGATTACGCTTTCGGTCAGAGGAGGCGTACTTGAGGTTTTACGCCTCCACTTATCCAGCGTGGACCGCGCGGGGAGTCACTAACAGTGGGTCCAGGGGGCCCACTAGTCATGTTTAACTGGTCTCCACTCCCTCTTCTTCCTCTGCTCGAGCAGAGGCGGGGCTCCGGCGTTCGTCGCCGGTGAACGGCAGTTCCTCGCGGGGAGCCGAGGGCGGGGATGGATCCGTGGATCTAGGGCGGTCCTTCCGGTGGTTGTAGGGTCGACGGGGGTGGAGGGAATCGCCGGCGGCGAGCTCTGCGGTGGAGGGAAAGCTTCGGTGGATTTTGGGGCTCGGGCTAGGGTGATGCTCCATCGTAGTTGGGGGTCTGGGCGGCTCCGCAAGACGATGAGGAGCCAAGTGGTGGTGATGGAAGGGTGGAGAAGGCCCTGGTGGCGCCGGGGTGAACCGGAACGAGGCGGCGGCCGAGCTGACCGGAGAGGTTGAAGACGGCCTTCTCCTCTTCAATTGATGGCAATGGAGGCACTAGGGGGACGGTGTGAGGCTGCCTGGGTGCTCGGAGGAGCTCGGGGGCTTCCTTTTATAGCACAACCATGTCGGTTCGCAGCGGCCGTGGATCAGCTCGTCGGCGGACCGCCCTACTGTGCTGCAGGGCGACATGGCGGTGGTTGGCTAGCTCCAGGGGCTAACGACGACCACTCCACTATCGAAGGAGGCGAGCTGGCGCGCTGTGGTGGTTTGGGCGGTGCCGCCCATGGCGGTGGCGGATGCGGCCGTAGGCGTGCCGCCAAGAGGCTTGCTGGCAACGCTGCAGGGGGCGAGGGGGCGGTCGGGGCTTCTAGCGTGACGTGGCGAGAGGGAGAGGATCAGGATGAGCTCGGGGAAACTTATCCAGGGGGCGTGCTGGCTCGGACGCGAGCACGTGCAAAACGCGCGCTCTGTTCGCGCTCTGGGCGTGCACGGCACTTGCTCGACGAAATGCCAAGGCGACCAAAAATTGCTAGAGAGCTAATGCAAATCCTCAGGCCTAGGTTAGAGACAGAATGAAGGCTACTAGACAACTTGGTTTGGGACCGGGGAAAAGTTCACAACACAAAACCTTCAAACATGCCAAAACTGTCCATGCACACAGGGTGTTTGGCAAAATGCCAGTGGCATCTAGGAAGTACTTGGGGTGGTCAAATCTTCCAGAGTGGGGTCTCTTTAGATGCATGAGAGGGTGGTGAGGTTATTTTGCCTAATGGAGAAACTTGTTAGTGCAAGTTTTGCAGAACTTCCATTCTGGACAGGAGGTAAATAACATTATTTCAGGAACCAAAAATATTCCAATGAGCCCATCCTCCTGGACATAAGGGTTTCGTAGGGTGTGCTATAAGCAGGACAAAGGATCAAGGGCAAAAGAGCAAGCAAAAATATGGTTGCTGTATAAACCATCAAGTTGGACCAGAATGAAAGTGAGGTTGATACACTCAAATTTTTCAAAGAACATCATTGGGTTTTTGCATAAATTTTAATCATATGCTACTACTAACATCCCATAATTTTGGTGGAAGCTAGAAAGAAATATTTAAATAGGTTGTAGAGCAAAATTGCCCACTAGACCAGATTTGAAAACTTGGTGTAGAACTCCAAATATCCAATGAATGAAATATCTTTTTGCATAAAAGTGATTTAGAAACATCACATGACATCTCCAAATTTTGGTGGGATTTTTTAAATAAATTTATAAAAGGGTTGCAGTGCAAATGGGGTCCTAAACTTATGAAAAACCATTTTAGAGAGATAAAGCTCAGGGATAAATAATTATATAAATAATCCTACTGATAAAAGAATTGTTTTATTTGAGAGGGTAAATGAGTCCAACAATAATTGGAAAGTTTTTACTAGGGGTGAAAACTCCACAACTTAGGGGAAAAGAGAGGCTCTAAGATCAAGAATAAATCCAAAATAATAAAAATTTAATTTCCTGGCAAACTTTTAATTAATAAAACAAGGTTATAAAATTTCGGGGTGTCACAACATTACCCCCCTTAGAAAAAAAAATCTCGGCCTCGAGATTTGTTAAGAGTGGTTTTGAAAATATCTTTCCTGTGAGCTGGAACCAAAAGATTTTATTCATAGCACAAACTTGCGTCGTCGAGGTTGGCAGCTACGCCCGGGATAAAAAAATGCAATCGCACATCAACATACTCATGCATGGCTACTATTAAAAACAGGAGCGCACAAGCAAACAACATTGAATTATGGCGATACAGGGTCACAAGATTTCAGGGCGAGGACATTCTAAGACTCGGTACCATTAGAGCGACTCTAGTCTACCTCGTTCATATCTAAGCGGGCTTGCCTCGTGGACGTCGAGGTTTCTCCACGGTTTTCACCGTCGTGATCTACGGGAGGGGGTTGAGGGGCTACAGGGTTGGGGTAGCGATGATGACCATCTCGGGGATTGTTGGCCACAATCCCGTTGGAGCGTGTTCCCAAAAGGTGACGAAGCACTTCTGGGGTCATCAAGCTATTTGGGTTGATGGCCGGGGCTGACCTCAAGGTCTCGATTGGTTGTCCGAACAGCACGAGTGGGTTGTCGGTGTCGGGCTCATCTTCTCCTCTTGCTGGGTTGAGACTACCGTGCCCTTTTATAGAAAAAGGGGACGGAGTCTTCCTTCGCACGCTTGCGAATAAGACAGATTATGTGTCGGTCACTGGCACGTGATCGACAGGCTAGGCTGATAGGTTGGGCACCGACTGCCAAAAGGTGTCGGGTCACTGTGTGGCTATCTTGCACGGGAAGCTTGGCTGGGTTAGGTTAAGGTCTGGTGGGTTGGTTTGCCTAAGTTTTTCGACCTGGCTAAGATAGGATTAGCCAATGGTCAGCCTGGCTCTGATACCAAGTTTGTCACGACCGGTTTTCCGGGTATTAATTTCCAGAAAATGGCCGTTGTGCTCACCAGCCCCAGGATTACTGTTAGCTGATGAGGCACCAAATTGATACAGAAATTCCAAGAAAAATACAAAATATGTAGTACAAGACCATTCTGGCCTATGAGTACAACAAATGGTTTCTAGTAGTTGATGGCGGAAGTGGTCTGTGAATCATCAGCGTCTATGGGACTCCATTTCCCACGGGAACAACTGACCAGGTTAACTCCTATCTTCGCGAGGCTGCTATCACCGTTGCTTAGTTTCCGGGGCTGTCATCACGTCGCTCCTCTCCGTGCAAGAAATCTGGCCAAGACAATAGCAGGGACAAGCCAGTGAGTACTTTGAATGTACTTGCAAACATTATGAACACTGGGATAATATAACTGATAATCATGCACTGAAATATTCTATGATCACATCGTCAGTCATAAATAAAAATCTTTTATGCATGCAAGCAGGTTATTTATGTGCAACATGATATGCAATAATGGAGTGGAAATAAAATGCCGCAGTCGGGCGTCGGTGTGACACCACATAAAGGGCTTATAAAATAAATAATCACAATGAATATCCAGGAGGTAGAATCGTCCCAGGGATACTCAATAATTCAAATAATATAATGGGTTAGTCCATAATAAACATAACATAATTATCACAAGTCATCAGTCATGATCCACGTTCTGGTTTAGTAGTTTCTCCTCCGAAGACCGAAACTAAGACCGACACTTGACCCATCCCAGACTGTAGTCCTTAACCATGGACACGGCTATTCGAATAGGTTTAATCTCTGCAGAGGGTGTACTCTTTACCCGCGAGCAACGGATTCCTTTAGTCCATCGGGACTAATTCCGTCTACAGTCTTTTAGTTGAAAACACACATGACTTGCACACACCAGCTTAACTTACCGGTGTCTGGAATCACCCACGACTCCTGTCAAGCAAAACTCTAAGTGGGGAGGCTACAACCTCGCGTAGCATGGGATCAAATTTATATCGCGCGCTCTAAGGGGTGGCCTCCCCTCTCGGTCCCAACCGAAAACACCCATGCCCCCGGACCTGGTGGCCTGCCTACCGGCTACAACCGGTATCTTCCACCATGGCCTCTCTGTATGGTGTGTGCTTGAACGGGATTGACGACTTACTGAACCGTACCCTATCTGTTGTAGGGACAAGTGGTAGTACAAAAAAAGTATGAGGGTTACTGGAACAAGACTCGATCTACGGTCGACTCAGGAGGTTTATGAATTCCCTGCATGATATGTGTAACCAATATATATTTCAACCAATAGAATCACCGCTCATTATACCTTACTATGCCATACCGGACATAACCGTCCCGACGGTGACCGGCGACAAGCTCACGCCTACCCAAGGCAGAGGCTTTCCCTGATTCCTTTCCGGCATGCATGCAAGGCACATGAGGATGATTAGCATCACAAGTATATTCATTTCCAACAGCAAGGAAATCACTAATATGCATTCATGCAAAGGTTCGTATCACCACATAAAATAACGAGTTTTTCCGAAATAAGGTGGTGTTATAATCGTGTCAACCAACACATCAAAAATATTATGCCAGGGTTCAGGATGCTTGCCTTCAAGTTGTGGGGAGGCACGGTGCACTCCAAAACCTTTGAAGGCTTTCTCCTCCCTCCAAAATTCTATTTAAAATATTTTTGAATCAATATATAGTTTCAAAAACAGTACCAAAAAGTTGTCTGAATTTTTTTTAAATAAATTTTAGAATAAACTAGGCAAAATTTGAGAGAGGTAGGAAAAAGAATCAACTCATTTGGAGTTATAATTAAAAAGTTATAGCTAGTCAAAGTTTTGGTAAAAATCTGTTTTTAATAAAAACAGAAAAAGAAAACGTTTCAAACAAGATTACGATTTCGGTCAGAGGAGGCGTACTTGAGGTTTTACGCCTCCACTTATCCAGCGTGGACCGCGCGGGGAGTCACTGACAGTGGGTCCAGAGGGCCCACTAGTCATGTTTGACTGGTCTCCACTCCCTCTTCTTCCTCTGCTCGAGCAGAGACGGGGCTCCGGCGTTCGTCGCCGGTGAACGGCGGTTCCTCGCGGGGAGCCGAGGGCGGGGATGGATCCGCGGATCTAGGGCGGTCCTTCCGATGGTTGTAGGGTCGACGGGGGTGGAGCGAATCGCTGGCGGCGAGCTCTGCGGCGGAAGGAAAGCTTCGGTGGATTTGGGGGCTCGGGCTAGGGTGATGCTCCGTCGTAGTTGGGGGTCTGGGCGGCTCCGCAAGACGATGAGGAGCCGAGTGGTGGTGATGGAAGGGTGGGGAAGGCCCTGGTGGCGCCGGGGTGAACCGGAATGAGGCGGCGGCCGAGCTGACCGGAGAGGTTGAAGACGGCCTTATCCTCTTCAATTAATGGCAATGGGGCACTAGGGGGGACGGTGTGAGGCTGCCTGGGTGCTCGGAGGAGCTCGGGGGCTTCCTTTTATAGCACAACCATGTCAGTTTGCGGCGGTCGTGGACCAGCTCGACGGCGGACCGCCCTACTGTGCTGCAGGGCGACGTGGCGGTGGTTGGGTAGCTCCAGGGGCTAACGACGACCACTCCACTGTCGAAGGAGGCGAGCTGGCGCGCTGTGGTGGTTTGGGCGGTGCCACCCATGGCGGTGGCGGATGCGGCCGTAGGCGTGCCGCCAAGAGGCTTGCTGGCAACGCTGCAGGGGGTGAGGGGGCGGTTGGGGCTTCTAGCATGACGTGGCGGGAGGGAGAGGATCAGGATGAGCTCGGGGAAACTTATCCAGGGGGCGTGCTGGCTCGGACGCGAGCACGTGCAAAACGCGCGCTCTGTTCGCGCTCCGGGCATGCATGGCACTTGCTCGACAAAATGCCAGGGCGACCAAAAATTGCTAGAGAGCTAATGCAAATCCTCAGGCCTAGGTTAGAGACAGAATGAAGGCTACTAGACAACTTGGTTTGGGACCAGGGAAAAGTTCACAACACAAAACCTTCAACCATGCCAAAACTGTCCATGCACACAGGGTGTTTGGCAAAATGCCAGTGGCATCTAGGAAGTACTTGGGGTGGTCAAATCTTCCAGAGTGGGGTCTCTTTAGATGCATGAGAGGGTGGTGAGGTTATTTTGCCTAATGGAGAAACTTGTTAGTGCAAGTTTTGCAGAACTTCAATTCTGGACATGAGGTAAATGGCATTATTTCAGGAACCAAAAATATTCCAATGAGCCCATCCTCCTGGACATAAGGGTTTTGTAGGGTGTGCTATAAGCAGGAGAAAGTATCAAGGGCAAAAGAGCAAGCAAAAATATGGTTGATGTACAAACCATCAAGTTGGACCAGAATGAAAGTGAGGTTGATACACTCAAATTTTTCAAAGAACATCATTGGGTTTTTGCATAAAGTTGAATCATATGCTACTACTAACATCCCATAATTTTGGTGGAAGCTAGAAAGAAATATTTAAATAGGTTGTAGTGCAAAATTGCCCACTGGACCAGATTTGAAAACTTGGTGTAGAACTCCAAATATCCAATGAATGAAATATATTTTTGCATAAAAGTGATTTAGAAACATCACATGACATCTCCAAATTTTGGTGGGATTTTTTAAATAAATTTATAAAAGGGTTGCAGTGCAAATGGGGTCCTAAACTTATGAAAAACCATTTTAGAGAGATAAAGCTCAAGGATAAATAATTATGTAAATAATCCTACTGATAAAAGAATTGTTTTATTTGAGAGGGTAAATGAGTCCAATAATAATTGGAAAGTTTTTACTAGGGGTGAAAACTCCACAACTTAGGGGAAAAGAGAGGCTCTGAGATCAAGAATAAATCCAAAAAAAATAAAAATTTAATTTCCTGGCAAAATTTTAATTAATAAAACAAGGTTAAATTTTTTTGGGGTGTCACACCTTTTGCATTTAGTTTTCATTTTTCTTTTATGCACCATGATGGTATGAGATAGTCCTTGGTTGATTTATAGAATGCTCATTGCACTTCACTTATATCTTTTGAGTATGGCTTTATAGAATGCTTCATGTGCTTCACTTATATCTTTTGAAGTATGGATTGCCTGTTTCTCTTCACATAGAAAACCGTCATTTGTAGACATCAGATTATAAGTTAATTCCATACCGAACCAGACCGTGCACATTCTTATTATGAGAAGGGGTCATTCGAGCCTATGGAAATAGGATACTCTGTTTACATAGAAATCCCTACCCCGAGTAATCGACCTGTTTCCCAAGTAGAGTCTCGCGAAACCTTCCCTCTTTACCTTCAATTACATTTGAAAGTGATTTGTATACTTTATTGTGACCATCCCTCGTCGGTTGCCCGCGGGACCCACTATCAAGAAGTGTATCCACGGCTTCTTGTACCAATTTTTCCTGGCACATTACTAAATCTGCGCCATGCTCTTTTGCTTCACTTATATTTGTTAGAGCATGGGCATATCTTTTGTAGAAATAATTAAACTCTCTTGCTTCACTTATATATATTTAGAGAGATGACAGGAATTGGTCATTCACATGGTTAGTCATAAAATCCTACATAAAACTTGTAGATTGCTGAATATGATATGTTTGATTCCTTGCAATAGTTGTGCGATATAAAGGTGGTGATATTAGAGTCATGCTAGTGGGTGACTGTGGATTAGTAGAAATACTTGTGTTGAGGTTTGCAAGTCCCGTAGCATGCACGTATGGTAACCGTTGTGTGACAAATTTGAAGCATGGGGTGTTTCTTTGATTGTCTTCCTTATGAGTGCCGGTCGGGGATGAGCGATGGTCTTTTCCTACCAATCTATCCCCCTAGGGGCATGCGTAGTAGTACTTTGCTTCGAGGGCTAATAAAGTTTTGCAATAAGTATATGAGTTCTTTGTGACTAATGTGAGTCCATGGATTATACACACTAAGGGATTCCTGGACTAGGGGGTGTCCGGACAGCCGGACTATCATCGTCCGCCGGACTCCAAGACTATGAAGATACAAGATTGAAGACTCCGTCCCGTGTCCGGATGGGACTTTCCTTGGCGTGGAAGGCAAGCTTGGCAATACGGATATGTAGATCTCCTACCATTGTAACCGACTCTGTGTAACCCTAGCCTCCTCCGGTGTCTATATAAACCGGAGGGCTTTAGTCCGTAGGACACAACATACATCACAACAATCATACCATAGGCTAGCTTTAGGGTTTAGCCTCCTTGATCTCGTGGTAGATCCACTCTTGTACTACCCATATCATCAATATTAATCAAGCAGGACGTAGGGTTTTACCTCCATCAAGAGGGCCCGAACCTGGGTAAAACGTCGTGTCCCTTGTCTCCTGTTACCATCCGCCTAGACGCACAGTTCGGGACCCCCTACCCGAGATCCGCCGGTTTTTACACCGACATTGGTGCTTTCATTGAGAGTTCCTCTGTGTCGTCACCGATAGGCTCGATGGCATCTTCAATCAACAACGCTGTCCAGGGTGAGACTTTTCTCCCCGGACAGATCTTCATATTCGGCGGCTTCGCACTGCGGGCTAATTCACTTGGCCATCTGGAGCAGATCGAAAGCTACGCCCCTGGCCATCAGGTCAGATTCGGAAGCCTAAACTTCACAGCCGACATCCGCGGGGACTTGATCTTCGACGGGCTCGAGCCAAAGCCAAGCGCGCCGCACTGTTGCGATGGGCATGATCTAGCTCTGCCGCCGAACAGTGCCTTGGTGGCCGCACACGAATCCGCTTCGGCCCTTAGTCCGGAGCCGATCACCAGATCGAGGACCGGTGGATGGACACCACCTCGGGGGCTTCAACTTCCACGGCGATGGAGCCGAACACTAACCTTGTCCCTCGTGAAACTCGTGATTCCGAGGTGCCGGACTCCGGACCTCCCACGCCCCTACCAATCGAATCGGATTGGGCGCCGGTTATGGAATTCACCGCCGCGGACATCTTCCAATACTCACCCTTTGGCGACATCCTAAATTCGCTAAAGCATCTCTCGCTATCGGGAGAGTCCTGGCCGGACTATGGACAGGATGGTTGGGATACGGACGACGAAGAAATTCAGAGCCCACCCACCACCCACTTTGTAGCCACTGTCGACGATCTTACCGACATGCTAGACTACGACTCCGAGGACATCGACGCTATGGACGACGATGCCAGAGACGAACAGGAACCAGCACCTACAGGGCACTGGAAGACCACCACCCCAAAGGACGGGGACGGCGAAGAAGTAGCGGAGGCAGATTCCTTAAAGAAACAGCCCAAGCGCCGGCGTCAGCGGCGCCGCTCTAAATCCCGCCACAGCAAGAATGGAGATTCCGGCACAGGAGATAATAATACCCCAGAGAGTGCCGAAGATAATCCCCTCCAGCAAGACTTAGCGCAGGAGGACGCAGAAGCAAGCCCCCACGAGAGGGCGACAGACGAAGAGGTCGAGGATTATAACTATATACCTCCCTCCGAAGACGAGGCAAGCCTCAACGATGACGAATTCGTCGTGCCCAAGGATCCCGTCGAACAAGAGCGTTTTAAATGCAGGCTTATCGCCACAGCAAATAGCCTAAAGAAAAAGCAGCAGCAGCTTCAAGCTGATCAGGACCTGCTGGCTGATCGATGGACCGAGGTCCTCGCGGCCGAAGAGTTTAAACTCGAACGCCCTCCAAAAGCTACCCCAGACGCAAGTTGCTCCTCCGATTAGAGGAGGAAGCATACATACCTTCATCACCAGCGCACGATATGGCCGACCGACCACCCCGTGGTCGCGACAGAGAGGCATCCAGACCCTCCACAAAGACCGTACCCCGGCATCAATCCAAAAGTACGAAGCCAAGAGGGAACGCGCCGGACTTGTGAGACGTATTGGAGGACAAAGCAAGGCAATCCAGATCCATCTACGGATCACGAGGGTGCCCCACGACCCGCGACGAATACCGTCGCGCCAGATACAATAACCCTGGCCGGGCCGAACACAGCAGACAACACTCTCTCGAGCTGCGTCGTGATATTGCTCAATACAGAGGCGCCGCACACCCGCTATGCTTCACTGACGAAGTAATGGATCATCAAATCCCTGAAGGGTTTAAACCCGTAAACATCGAATCCTACGACGGCACAACAGACCCCGCGGTTTGGATTGAAGATTATCTCCTCCACATCCATATGGCCCACGGCGACGATCTCCATGCCATCAAGTACCTCCCACTCAAGCTTAAAGGACCAGCTCGTCATTGGCTTAACAGCTTGCCCGCGGAGTCAATTGGGTGTTGGGAAGACCTGGAAGCCGCATTCCTCGACAATTTCTAGGGCACGTATGTGCGGCCACCAGACGCCGATGACCTAAGCCACATAATTCAGCAGCCAGAGGAATCGGCCAGACAATTCTGGACACGGTTCTTGACAAAGAAAAACCAAATCATCGACTGTCCGGATGCAGAGGCCCTCGCAGCCTTAAAACATAACATCCGCGACGAGTGGCTAGCCCGGCACCTGGGACAGGAAAAGTCGAAATCCATGGCAGCACTCACATCATTAATGACCCGCTTTTGCGCGGGAGAGGATAGCTGGCTAGCTCGCAGCAACAACCTCAATAAAAATTCTGGCAGTCCGGATACTAAGGACCACAACGGCAGGTCACGTCGAAACAAAAACAAACGCCGCATTAACGGCGACGATAAGGAGGATACGGCAGTCAACGCCGGATTCCGAGGCTCTAAACCCGGTCAGCGGAAGAAGCCATTCAAAAGAACCACTCCGGGTCCGTCCAACTTGGACCGAATACTCGACCGCTTATGCCAGATACATGGCACCCCCGAAAAGCCAGCCAATCACACCAACAGAGATTGCTGGGTTTTCAAGCAGGCATGCAAGTTAATTGCCGAAAACAATGACAAGGGGCTAAACAGCGACGACGAGGAGGAGACCCGACCGTCGAACAATAGAGGACAGAAGGGTTTCCCCCCACAAGTGCGGACGGTGAACATGATTTACGCAACCCATATACCCAAGAGGGAGAGGAAGCGCGCACTAAGGGACGTCTATGCGATGGAGCCAGTCGCCCCGAAGTTCAATCCATGGTCCTCTTGTCCGATCACTTTCGATCGAACAGACCATCCGACCAGCATACGCCATGGCGGATTCGCCGCATTGGTTTTAGACCCAATCGTTGATGGATTTCACCTCACGAGAGTCCTGATGGACGGCGGTAGTAGCCTGAACCTGCTTTATCAGGATACAGTGCGCAAGATGGGCATAGACCCCTCAAGGATTAAACCTACAAAGACAACCTTTAAAGGTGTCATACCAGGTGTGGAAGCCAATTGTACGGGCTCAGTCACACTGGAAGTGGTCTTCGGATCCCCGGATAATTTCCGGAGCGAAGAGTTAATCTTTGACATAGTCCCATTTCGCAGCGGCTATCACGCCCTGCTCGGACGAACCGCGTTTGCAAAGTTCAACGCGGTGGCGCATTATGCATACCTCAAGCTCAAGATGCCAGGCCCTCATGGAGTCATCACGGTCAACGGAAATACGGAATGCTCCCTCCGAACGGAGGAACATACAGCGGCTCTCGCGGCAGAAGTACAGAGCTGCCTTTTAAGGCAATTTTCGAGTCCGGCCGTTAAACGGCCGGATACAGCAAAACGCGCCCGAAGCAATACCAACCAAGACAACCTGGCACGATCAGAGCACGCGTAGCAATGCGGCCCTAACCCCCACCCTCGCATGATTGCAAGAACAACTCTCCGCATACATCATTATGCTTTGGAGATACCATGGGCGCAGGGGAAGGGGCACGATCACAATGGACCCAGAGTGCGGCTCGACCACACCAGGGGCTCGCAAGTGCGCCACCCTTTTTTATTATTATTTTCCTTCTTTGTATACACAGGACTCCGTTAACCAGAGGCCCTGTCCGGCGGTGAACCTGCCGAACTCACGATGCAACAGCTAGGGAAGAAAGAAGGCTGCGACGAACACTCAGGTGGTCTCAATTACGAGCATTAAATTCGATTATATACACCAAGTCCGCAGCTCATCCCTGGAGGGGGACATGTTTAATTAGTCCAAATCCCTTGCTTACCGCACTATTTGTATCAGTCCGCACTCATAGCAGACTTCCTTTAATAAATAATGCAACATTTTTCGACTACAATTACATTACTTTATATATATATATGTTCATTACAGGACCTCTTGCACCCGTATATTTTGGTACGGTCTAATACACCAGGGGCTTATGTTCCCCACATTATGGTGTGATAAGTCCGAACACTTTCATAAGTGCGGCACCCCAAACTTATAGCATTATATGAATCGGCTCCGAATCATGTCTTGGGTCAATAGTTGGGTTTGCCCGGCTCCCACATTTTGGTGCCTTACGTTCCGTTCTGTCGGCTAAGGTGGCACTGGGAGAACCACTGCGATTGCGCCCCGATTGAGCCGGGCGAGCGCCTCAGTGGAGAAAGCTAAAACTGACCGGCATGATAAGGCGAGAGACTGGTCGCTGTTCGAGAGGTCCTTTCGAGTCCTTAAAGACTCATGCCGCTTCGAGCGAAGTTCCGGATAAATGTCCGACGAAGGCGTGGATAGCGCCCCGGATTCGGTCTTCCGAATACCAGGGGCTTCGCCGAAATTTAAAATTATAGAATTCTATGGCTAAGTGAGAGTGTTCAAGCATTATAAGTCCGGTTGCCTTGTTCGTTGTGTTGAGCGCCTCCCTAGATGGACCCAAAAATGGGAACAAGATTGCTCAAGTTTATCCCGAACACCCCAGCACTCTCGGCTCGGGGGCTGAAGCCAACGACTTGCCATCTCTCAGATTTTATAAACGGCCGCACAGAAGGTAATATTTTAAATTAAACAAGCGTTGCTTAATGCGCACATGAACAAAGTTTTCAGCGCACAGGATAATACATAGCGAGTTTACTCAAAAATTACATCTCTGGGGCATTCATCCACAATATCGCGGGCTCCCTTCAGGACAATTTTATAATACATTTCGGGCGTACGATACTCCTTGCCCGGTGGCGGCGGGTCAGTGAGAAGCTTCTCCGCATCCAGCCTGCCCCAGTGCACCTTTGTGCGGGCAAGGGCCCGAAGAGCACCTTCAATACAGGCGGAGCGCTTGATGACCTCCACCCAGGGGCACGCAGCCACCAGCCGCCGCACGAGGCCGAAGTAGCTCCCAGGCATGGCCTGTCCAGGCCACAGCCGGACTATAAGGCCCTTCATGGCCTCCTTAGCTACCTTGTGGAGTTCGACCAGCTGCTTCAGCTGGTCGCTTGGGGGCACCAGATGGCCGGCCTCAGCGTACTGATACCAGAAGACCTTCTCTGTCGAGCTCCCCTCCTCGCCACGATAGAATGCGGCGGCATTGGACACACTATGCGGCAGATCTGCAAACGCCCCTGGAGAGCTCCGAATGCGGGTAAGTGTCAGGTAGTTTACATTAACATGCTTGCTTTGCATGAAAAATGCCTTACCCGCCGCTATCTTCTTTACATATTCAACCTCCTGAAGGGCCTTACGGGCCTCGGCCTTGGCGGACTTGGCACTTTCGAGAGCCGAGGCAAGCTCGGACTCTCGAGTCTTGGAGTCATGCTCCAAGCTCTCATGCTTCTCCATGAGAGTCTGGAGCTCTTGCCGTACTTCCGCCACCTGTGCCTCCTGCTTTTCTCGCTCTGCCCATTCCGCGGCCGCACTACGTTCGGCCGCGGACACAGCCTCCTTCAGGGCTGCCACCTCGTTCGTGGCCCCTGCAATACCCATATTATCCTTGTTAATTTTATTGCAACAAAATCCTTTTCTGTAAGGTAACTATTCGAAGTGGTGTTACTCACCTTCTTTGTCCTCGAGCTGCTTCTTGGCATGGCCGAGCTCTTGCTCAGACCGCTCGAGATCCTGCTTCAACGCACCAACCTCCGCAGTCAGTGCGGCAGAGGTCAGCAGCGCAGCCTGCAAACTCATATTGACATATTTTAAGCAACCCTGCGTATATCTTCTTAGATCCTCAGTCCGGCTTTTCTTTCCGAACACCGAACTGAGCATCAGGGGCTACTGTCTATGTGGTATTACATTACATAATTATAACTTCTTACCTCAAAGCCTGTTAGAAGGCTGCTGCAGGCTTCGGTCAGCCCGCTCTTGGCAAGCTGAACCTTCGGAATCACCGCACTCATGATAGTGCGGTGTTCTTCCTCGTTGGAAGCGCCTTTAAGCGCCTCCAACAAGTTGTCCGGTGCCTCCGGTTGGACGGAGGCCGCCGGTGTCACAGTCTTGCCCTTCTTTCAAAGGGGCCGCCTGTCGGACTCTGGAACCGCCGCAGGTTCCGATGTAGAGTCCGGCGCAAAGTCCGGGAGGCTGCCTGGCGGCGCCTCCGGAGCCTCCTCCTGATGGGTCCCTCTCTGGGATCCCACCTCGGCGTCCTCATCGGCGCGGGGGGTAGAGGCAGTCGGAAGTGAATCCACATCCGACGGGGCCGACGACCCGCTCGATGAAGCAGGGAGATCATCATCGGCCGGACTGCAGACAGAATGCGGCATTAGTAGGACACTAGGTGACGCGAAAGAAATTTCATATCAGGGATCCGGATACTTACGATCTCGGCGGAGGCCTGGCCCTTGAAGGCCACTCCTCCTCGCCAACGATGGTGTTGGCGGAACTGTCCGGGGGAATAGTTCTCCCCCTCTTGGACCCTTCGGCCTCCCCTATTGGGGAAGCCTTCCTCTTCCTCTCTCCCTCCTCCGGGAGAGAGTCTTCTTCCTCCTCCTCGTCTTCGGGGGAGGAGTCCGCCTCATCGTTGGACGCTTGATTGCGGGAACTCTTTCGAGTCCCCGTGGCCACCTTCTTGGCCTTCTTCTCTGGCACCACCTGTGGTGCCGGAACCAGCAGCCCTGCTAGACGGGCGTTCACTGGGTCTTCTGGCATGGGAGCCGGACAGATGAGCTGCTCGGCCTTCTCCATCCATTCCTGCCAAAGGAAAAGAGAGATTGAAACCCTCTTAGAATCAATCTGTTTACGACAAGTGTCCCATAAAGGGGTTGAATCACTTACCTCGTCAGCTGGATGCTGCGAGCGAAATCCGCGATCTTCCGTCGCGGATGCGGGGGCTTCGGCGCCCTTAAACAGCACCCTCCAGGCGCCTTCATACGTTGTGTCGAAGAGCCCGCTTAGCGCCTGGTGCTGTTCCGGATTGAACTCCCACAGATTGAATGCCCGTTCTTGGCATGGGAGAATCCGGCGGATGAGCATGACTTGGACCACGTTGACGAGCCTGAGCTTATTGTTCACCAGCTTCTGGATACAGGCTCGGAGTCCCGTCAGCTCCTTCGGATTGCCCCACAACAAGCCCTTCTCTTTCCAGGAGGTGAGCTGCGTTGGGATGCCAGATCTGAACTCGGGGGCCGCTGCCCACGTGCGTTCGCGCGGCTCAGTGATGTAGAACCACCCTGATTGCCACCCCTTAACGGAGTCCACGAAGGCCCCTTTGAGCCAAAGGACGTTGGGCAACTTGCCCAACATGGCGCCTCCGCATTCCGCTTGCATGCCCTTCACAACCTTCGGCTTGACGTTGAAGGTCTTGAGCCATAGGCTGAAGTGGGGCTGGATGCAGAGGAAGGCCTCGCACACGACGATAAACGCTGAGATGTTGAGGATGAAGTTCGGCGCCAGATCGTGGAAATCCAGGCCGTAATAGAACATGAGCCCCCGGACGAAAGGGTGCAGTGGAAAGCCCAGTCCGCGGAGGAAGTGGGGAAGGAAGACGACCCTCTCATGGGGCCCAGGGGTAGGGATGAGCTGCCCCTCGTCGGGCAGCCAGTGCGCAATATCGCTGGAAAGGTATCCGGCGTTGCGCAGCTTGGTGATGTGCTCCTCCTTGACGGTGGAAGCCAACCACTTGCCTCCCCCTCCGGACATGGTCGGGGAAGGTTAAGACGAGATGCGCGAGCTTGGGCGTTGGAGCTTGAGTGCGCGGAGGTGGATGAGCAAAGGAGGAAGAAGGCGTGGGTGAAAAGGTGAATCCTTATCCCTTATATAGGCAGGGAGAAGACTATGCGCCCCCCACCAGCTAGGTAAAACTCGCTTATCTCCCAAGCGCCACCATCAATGGCACGGTTGGGTTACCCACGTCCGTATTGATGAGAATCCTAGAATAAGGGGAACACGATCTCTGCTTCGACAAGACGTGCCAAGGAAACCGCTTCGCTAAACGTGTTGAGGTGGTATAATAAAAAAACGATTCAAGTAAAAGCCTGGTAGCGGTGTGATGTCATGCCGCATAATACGTCAGCAGATTGGACTTGTGTACATTTTATTCTCTCTATGGTGGAATGTGGAATTTATTTTGCAGAGCCGGACACTATCCTGGTGTTCATGATCTTCTCTGGATTATTCAAGGGAGGAACCCGCCTTGCAATGCCGAACATTATGCGCGCCGGACTTATCGTCATTGAAGCCTGGTTCAGGGGCTACTGAGGGAGTCCTGGACTAGGGGGTGTCCGGACAGCCGGACTATCATCGTCCGCCGGACTCCAAGACTATGAAGATACAAGATTGAAGACTCCGTCCCGTGTCCGGATGGGACTTTCCTTGGCGTGGAAGGCAAGCTTGGCAATACGGATATGTAGATCTCCTACCATTGTAACCGACTCTGTGTAACCCTAGCCTCCTCCGGTGTCTATATAAACCGGAGGCCTTTAGTCCGTAGGACACAACATACATCACAACAATCATACAATAGGCTAGCTTTAGGGTTTAGCCTCCTTGATCTCGTGGTAGATCCACTCTTATACTACCCATATCATCAATATTAATCAAGCAGGACGTAGGGTTTTACCTCCATAAAGAGGGCCCGAACCTGGGTAAAACGTCGTGTCCCTTGTCTCCTGTTACCATCCGCCTAGACGCACAGTTCGGGACCCCCTACCCGAGATCCGCCGGTTTTGACACCGACACACACTTTTACCTTTCCATCATTGCTAGCCTCTTCGGTACCGTGCATTGCCCTTTCTCACCTCGAGAGTTGGCGCAAACTTCGTCGGTGCATCCAAACCCCGTGATACGATACGCTCTATCACACATAAGCCTCCTTATATCTTCCTCAAAACAGCCACCATACCTACCTATTATGGCATTTCCATAGCCATTCCAAGATATATTGCCATGCAACTTTCCACCGTTCTGTTCATCATCATTATGACATACATTAGTTTTGTCATATTGCCATTGCATGATCATGTAGTCGACATCGTATTTGTGGCAAAGCCACCATGCATAATTTTTCATACATGTCACTCTTGATTCATTGCATCATCCTGGTACACCTCCGGAGGCATTCATATAGAGTCATATCTTGTTCTAGTTTCGAGTTGTAATTCATATGTTGTAATCAATAAAAGTGTGATGATCATCATTATTAGAGCATTGTCCCCCCCCAAAAGAAGAAAGGCCAAAAAAGAAAAGAAAGAAAGGCCAAAGAAAATAAAAATAAAAAGGGGCAATGTTACTATCTCTTTTTCCACACTTGTGCGTTAAAGTAGCACCTTGTTCTTCATGTAGTGAGTCTCATATATTGTGCTTCAAAGTAGCACCAAGTTTTTCATATAGTGAGTCTCATAAGTTGTCTTTTTCATAGTAGTGGAATTTTTCATTATACAACTTGGCTTGTATATTCCTACAATAGGCTTCCTCAAATGCCCTAGGTCTTCGTGAGCAAGCAAGTTGGATGCACACCCACTAGTTTTTTTTGTTGAGCATTCATTTATAGCTCTAGTGCATCCGTTGCATGGCAATCCCTACTCCTCATGTTGACATCAATTGATGGGCATCTCCATAGCCCGTTGATTAGCCGCGTCGATGTGAGACTTTCTCTTTTTTTGTCTTCTCCACATAAACCCCACCATCATATTCTATTCCACCTATAGTGTTATATCCATGGCTTGCGCTCATATATTGCGTGAGGGTTGAAAAAGCTGAAGCGCGTTAAAAATTATGAACCAATTGCTCGGCTTGTCATCGGGGTTGTGCAAGATGGGGGCCTTTTGTGTGACGAAAATGAAGCATGGCCAAACTATATGATTTTGTAGGGATAAGCTTGCTTTGGCCTTGTTGTTTTGAAAAGACATGATTGCTTTATTGGTATGCTCGAAGTATTATTGTTTTTATGTCAAATGATAGACTATTGCTTTGAATCACTCATGTCTTAATATTCATGCCATGATTAGACATATGATCAAGATTATGCTAGGTAGCATTCTACATCAAAAAATATCTTCTTTATCATTTACCTACTCGAGGACGAGCAGGAATTAAGCTTGGGGATGCTGATACGTCTCCGTCGTATCTATAATTTTTGATTGTTCCATGCCAATATTATTCAACTTTTATATACTTTTGGCAACTTTTTATATTATTTTTTGGGACCAACATGTTGATCCAGTGCCCAGTGCCAATTCCTGTTTGTTGCATGTTTTATGTCTCGCAGAAACCCAATATCAAACGGAGTCCAAACGGGATAAAAACGGATGGAGAATTATTTTGGAATATTAGTGATTTTTGGGAGGAAAAATCAACATGAGACGGTGCCCGAAGGGGCGAGACATGGGGCGCGCCCCAGGGAGGCAGGCACGCCCTGGACTCTCCTGGTCACCCCGTAAGGCGGTTGACGCTCTTCTTTTGCCGCAAGAAAGATAATTTTATGAGAAAAATCTGGGCGAAAGATTCACCCAAATCGGAGTTACGGATATCCGGATATAAAAGAAACGGTGAAGGGGCAGAATCTGAGAACGCAGAAACAAAGAGATAGATCCAATCTCGGAGGGGCTCTCGCCCCTCCCACGCCATGGGAGCCAAGGACCAGAGGGGAAACCCTTCTCCCATCTAGGGAGGAGGTCAAGGAACAATAAGAAGAAGGGGGGCCCTCTCCCCCTTGCTTCTGGTGGCGCCGGAGCGCTGCCGGGGGCCATCATCATCACCGCGATCTTCACCAACACCGCCGTCATCTTCACCAACATCTCCATCACCTTCCCCATCTATATCCAGCGGTCCACTCTCCCGCAACCCGCTGTACCCTCTACTTGAACATGGTACTTTATGCTTCATATTATTTTCCAATGATGTGTTGCCATCCTATGATGTCTGAGTAGATTTTCATTGTCCTATCGGTGATTGATGAATTGCTATGATTGGCTTGAGTTGCATGTTTTATTATTGGTGATGTCCTATTGTGCCCTCCGTGTCGCGCAAGCGTGAGGGATTCCTGCTGTAGGGTTTGCAATATGTTTATGATTTGCTTATAGTGGGTTGCGTGAGTGACTGAAGCACAAACCCGAGTAAGGGGATTGTTGCGTATGGGATAAAGGGGACTTGATACTTTAATGCTATGGTTGGGTTTTACCTTAATGAATCTTTAGTAGTTGCGGATGCTTGCTAGAGTTCCAATCATAAGTGCATATGATCCAAGTAGAGAAAGTATGTTAGCTTATGCCTCTCCCTCAAATAGAATTGCAATAGTGATTATCGGTCTAGTAACGTAGTCAATTGCTTAGGGACAATTTCACAACTCCTACCACCACTTTTCCACACTCGCTATATTTACTTTATTGCTTCTTTATCTAAACAGCCCCTAGTTTATATTTACGTGCTCTTTATTATCTTGCAAACCTATCCTATCACACCTACAAAGTACCTCTAGTTTCATACTTGTTCTAGGTAAAGCGAACGTCAAGCGTGCGTAGAGTCGTATCAGTGGCCGGTAGGACTTGAGAGAGTATTTGTTCTACCTTTAGCTCCTCATTGGGTTCGAAACTCTTACTTATCGAAAGAGGCTATAACTATCCCGTATACTTGCGGGTTATCATGAGGCGCCCCCTCCCCACATATATATATGTGGGAGGGGAGGAGAGGCAGCCATGGGCATCCTAGGGTTGGCCGCCGCCCCCTAGGGGCCCTGCCTTGCCCTGCGCCCCCTTCCCATGTATGCATGAAGGGGAAGGAAAGAGGGGGTGAGGGAAGGAAGTGGGAATCCTAATCCACACTTTCCTTGCCCTTCCCCCATTTCTTCTCCTCCTCCTATAGGCTTATAGGGTGCACCAGCTCCTTGTGAGCTGGTGTGTTCCTTTCACAAGGCCCATATGGCCGATAGGATTGCCGGGTGTACCCAAAACACCTTCTGGTGACCCGATAATACCCGATACCCTCCGGAACACTTCCGGTGTCCAAATACTATCGTCCTATATATCACTCTTTACCTCTCGACCATTTCGAGACCCCTCGTCATGTCTGTGATCTCATTCGGGACTCTGAACAGCATTCAATCACCAAATCACATAACTCATATAGTACAAAAATGTCATCGAACATTAAGCGTGCGGACCCTACGGATTCGAGAACTATGTAGACATGATTGAGACACCTCTCCGGTCAATTATCAATAGCGGAACCTAGATGCTCATATTGGCTCCTACATATTCTATGAAGATCTTTATTGGTCGAACCTTATGACAACATGCGTAATTCCCTTTGTCTATCGGTATGTTACTTGCCCGAGATTCGATCGTCGGTATCTTCATACCTAGTTCAATCTTGTTACCGACAAGCCTATTTACTTGTTCCGTAATACATCATCCTGCAACTAACTCATTAGTCACTTTGCTTGCAAGGCTTCTTATGATGTGTATTACCGGGTGGGCCCAGAGATACCTCTCCAATACTCGGAGTGACAAATCCTAATCTGGATCTATGCCAACCCAACAAACACCTTCAGAGGTACCTATAGAGCATCTTTATAATCACCCAGTTATGTGTGACGTTTGATAGCACAAAAGGCATTCCTCCGGTATCCAGGAGTTGCGTAATCTCATAGTTATAGGAATATGTATTTGACATGAAGAAAGCAATAGCAATAAAACTGAACGATTGCTACGTCTTGAGCTTGCCTTGGTTTTCCTCGAAGAGGAGAGGGTGATGCAGTAATAGTAGCGTAAGTATTTCCCTCAGTTTTTGAGAACCAAGGTATCAATCCAGTAGGAGGCTCCTCAAAATTCCCACGCACCTACACAAACAAACTGAGAACTCGCAACCAACACGATAAAGGGGTTGTCAATCCCTTCACGGCCGCTTGCGAAAGTGAGATCTAACAAAGATAGTAAGATAAGATAAATATATTTTTGGTATTTTATAATATAGATGCAAAAAGTAAAGATGCAAATAAAAGTAGATTGGAAGCAAATATGATAAGAGATAGACCCGGGGGCCATAGATTTCACTAGTGGCTTCTCTCAAGATAGCATAAGTATTACGGTGGGTGAACAAATTACTGTCGAGCAATTGATAGAAAAGCGAATAGTTATGAGATTATCTAGGCATGATCATGTATATAGGCATCATGTCCATAACAAGTAGACCGACTCCTGCCTACATCTACTACTATTACTCCACACATCGGCCGACTATTGCCTGCATCTAGAGTATTAAGTTCATAAGAACAGAGTAACGCATTAAGCAAGATGACATGATGTAGAGGGATAAACTCAAGCAATATGATATAAACCCCATCTTGTTATCCTCGATGGCAACAATACAATACGTGCCTTGCAACCCTTTCTGTCACTGGGTAAGGACACCGCAAGATTGAACCCAAAGCTAAGCACTTCTCCCATGGCAAGAAAGATCAATCTAGTAGGCCAAACCAAACTGAAAATTTAAAGAGACTTGCAAAGATAACTCAATCATACATAAAAGAATTCAGAGAAGATTCAAATATTATTCATAGATAAACTTGATCATAAACCCACAATTCATCGGATCTCGACAAACACACCGCAAAAAGAGTTTACATCGAATAGATCTCCACAAGAGAGGGGGAGAACATTGTATTGAGATCCAAAAAGAGAGAAGAAGCCATCTAGCTAATAACTATGGACCCGTAGGTCTGTGGTAAACTACTCACAACTCATCGGAGGGGCAAGGATGTTGATGTAGAAGCCCTCCATGGTCGATTCCCCCTCCGGCAGAGTGTCGGCGAAGGCTCCAAGATGAGATCTCGCGGATACAGAAGGTTACGGTGGCGGAAATTGTGTTTCATCCGCCTCCTGGATGTTTTCGGGGTACGTAGGTATATATAGGAGGAAGTACGTCTGTGGCCGCCCGAGGGGCCCACGAGATAGGGGCGCGCCCTATAGGGGGGCACCCTCCTATCTCGTGGGAGCCTCGGTTGCTTCTTGACTTGCACTCCAAGTCCTCTGGATCACGTTCGTTCCAAAATCACGCCCTCGAAGGTTTTATTCCGTTTGGACTCTGTTTGATATTCCTTTTCTTCGAAATACTGAAATAGGCAAAAAAACAGCAATATGGGTTGGGCCTCCGGTTAGTAGGTTAGTCCCAAAAATGATATAAATGTGTAAAATAAAGCCCGTAAACATCCAAAAGGGGTAATATAATAGCATGGAACAATCAAAAATTATTGATACGTTGGAGACGTATCAACGATCATTATGCTAAGCTAACATATGGGTCTTTTCCATCACATCATTCTCTAATGATGTTATCCCGTTCATCAAATGACAACACATGTCCATGGTTAGGAAACTTAACCATCTTTGATTAACGAGCTAGTCTAGTAGAGGCTTGCTAGGGACACGGTGTTTTGTCTATGTATCCACACATGTATCAAGTTTCTGGTTAATATAATAACCATTTATCATGAATAAGGAAATATAAAATAACAACTTTATTATTGCCTCTAGGGCATATTTCCTTCAGGGGCGGCGCTGGCGAGGGGCGACGGCGTCGAGGACGCAGGGTCGCACTACTAGGGAAAAGCTTATGCACAGAATCTTAGCAGCAGTGAGGGTTAAAAACCCTCGCTACTGCTACTTACTAGCAGCGCAGGTTTTTAAACCTCGCTACTACTAAGTTGATAGCAGCAGCGCGGGTTTATAACCCTCGCTACTACTAAGCGGTCTCTACTGTGCCCCCCGGACATGCCATAGTAGTAGCGCGGGTTTTTAACCCTCGCTACTACTAAGTAGATAGCAGTAGCGCGGGTTTTTAACCCCCGCTACTACTAAGTGGCCCCTGGACCATGACATAGTAGTAGCGATGGTTATAAACCCGCGCTACTACTAAGTTGATAGTAGTAGCGCGGGTTTTTACCCCACGCTACTACTAATCGTCTGCCATAGTAGTAGCGCGGGGTATGGCCTATTTGCAAA
>NC_041383.1:695267245-695271657 GCF_002162155.2 Triticum dicoccoides | reverse complement strand
GGACCGCCTTTTCAGTTTTTAAAAAATAAAAGAAAATGATAAAAATGTCAAAAAAATAAAAGAAAATAAGTTTCCCATGTGATATGTGGTCTAGTTGTTTGGAAAATTTACAAATATGAATTTCGACTTTATTTGCAAAATCTCTCTGGAAATTTGTAAAAGGGTCATAACTTTTGCATACAAACTCGGATGAAAAAGTTTTTTATATGAAAAATCATCTACTCGAAAAGTTACATCCAAATTTAACCGGGGGAACCCCGTTAAACATTTTTAAAATCCTCAAAAACCTAATAGAAAAAAGTTACGGGGCTTTTAAGATCTGGAGGCAAACAAATTCAAAAAAAATCAGTTTTTTAAATTTTTGTTAAATCTGGTCAAACTATGGTCAAACTAATTATTCAAGAATATTAGTGTTACTAAATAATTATTTTAGTTTTTTGAATTTTGGTCAAATCTGGTCAAACTATGGTCAAACTTTGGTCAAATCTTGTCAAACTGTGGTCAAACTAATTATTCAAGAAATATTAGTGTTACTAATTTTTTAGAACAATAGTTTCAAACTCAAACAGTGAAATGTGTGACTTCATGCTCAAGCTAAATTCCTGAGGTTAATAGGATTGACATCTTACTATTGTCAGGAAAACAACAAGTGCAGACTTGGAAATGAGGGAGAATAGAACCCGAAAGTTAAGCGTGCTCAGGTTGGAGTAGTGAGAGGATGGGTGACCGTCCGGGAAGTTAGATGATTTGGAATGATGAGGGGTGATTAGAGATTAAATTGAGCAGCGATGAGGGGTGATTAGAGATTTGAGGTTAAAATAATTCACAAATTTGAAAATTAGGGAAAACAAATCAAAAAAAATCGAAAAAATTAAAAAAAAATCAGAGATTACAGATTAGTAGTAGCGCGGGTGTAGCTGTAGCGCCTTATTAGTAGCGCCGGCCCCCGCGCTACTAATAGGCCCAAAACCCGCGCTGCTGCTAGGCTTCTCCCTAGTAGTGTCGAGGCGTGACAGGGCGATGATGAGGACGTTCGGTGTGGGGGCGGGCGACGCGGTCGTCGGGGTCGGGCGATGGCGTCGGGGGTGCAACGGGGGAGCGGGAGGGAGAGGTGGATCGGGGGGAGAGTGGGGAACATGGGGGAGTGGGTTGGGCTAGGGTTAGGTCGTGGGTGGCCTTGTAGGCCAGATGGGGGGCTGGGCCGGCCAGTTGGCTAGCTGGGCTGGTTGGCCCAGCGGCGGGGGGGGTGTTTATTTTCTATTTTTAATACATTTTATTTTATGTTTCAATTTTTGCTACAGTTTTCTATTTAAATGTAAGACTAAATGAGTTTTGTTAGATTTGAGACTTGACACATAAATCAAGTACATTATTCTAGGAGTCACAAAAAGTTTGAGGCCAAAAGGAGTTGTCTAACCATTTTTAGAAATTCAAAAGGCCATTTTTAAATGCTGCTGAACCACTAAATAATTTCCAGGGGCACTTTGGCAATCCAAAAGAGGTTGGTTCCAACATGAAAAATATCCAGGGATTATTTTCCACACTTTGAACATTTTAGTTTTCATGTTTGGCAAATTTGAATTTTTGGCTTTAAATTTGAGTTTGAATATGAACAGTGATTTGGATCAAGTGAGGATTAGCAACAGTAATGTGATGACATGGCACCATTAGCAGGGGTTTACTGTAGCTCAATTATGTGGGCGTTACATCATCACCAAAGCTATCTACATCATCCTTGCTGCCACCATCTCCATGTGTGAGTTGCCCACTTTGACTATGGGTCCATAAGAATATCTAGATGGCATCCTATCCCCTTTGTTTCTCAATACAAAGATCACATGAGCTTCCCTATATGATCCATTTGATGTAATTCTCGATGTGCTTGTTGCAATGTGATGAATGGTCACGTTTTTGAATGATTTGAAGCTTGCTCACCACACCTGCTGCACGGTATTTGGTGAATGGTCACTTTATGATCACTAGTAAATACATACATGCAATGCACACTAATATTAGGGTGGAAATTATTTACACATTTATATTAGATACGATATCAATTAGCTATTAATTGCATGTTTACATTAGGTAGGATATCAGATACACATCAAATATGTGATTAGTACATATTTTGAAATTTAGTATGATATTAGTTGCAAGCTAAACATGTTGAGCACTCACCATTGGAGCAATCTAGGTCGTTGGATTGACATGGTTTGATGGCCGAGTTTAACTGGATTTGCCCATTTGGGTCTTTTTATATTGGTATAGATATAGATGTTATCTATGGATTTCTTTTGGATTCTTTTGAATTTTTTGCTGCATTAGGTAGGATATCAGATACACATCAAATATGTGATTAGTACATATTTTGAAATTTAGTATGATATTAGTTGCAAGCTAAACATGTTGAGCACTCACCATTGGAGCAATCTAGGTCGTTGGATTGACATGGTTTGATGGCCGAGTTTAACTGGATTTGCCCATTTGGGTCTTTTTATATTGGTATAGATATAGATGTTATCTATGGATTTCTTTTGGATTCTTTTGAATTTTTTGCTGCATTATTTATAGACATATATCCTCTTTCTGTTAGTCTTTTACTGGCCAGGTTTAGATGAATGATCCCTGATGAAAGAACATGCGGTGCCCCCATGTTTGGTTTTGGTAATTGATGACAATCTCTATGGACTAATGGTTGCCTTGAGTTATTTTCAAGGTTTTGTCCATAGGCTTTTCTTGAAGTCCATGTGTTGGTTTCAAGGAGTTTATGAGTTGACCAAGGTGCTATTAAGGAATTATCCAAAGATTGGTCATGTGAGTGTTGAGCTTATTGCAAGCATGTCTTGAAGAAGAAGATTGTGTGATCATTCATGTTTACCTTCAAGACATCATCCAAATGAAGAGAGTTAGAAAGATTCAAGGTTGATCAAAACTAAGTCAAGAGTGAATCAAGTTGATCAACTCACAAAGCGTAGAAGATGTACCGAGAGGGATCAAGTGATCCCATGGTATGGTAAGCATTGTCAATTACGCTCTGTGTACTAACCCATGGTCTTCGTGAGAGTTCTTTGTGGGGTTAGGATGCGGTGTGCAAGTTCAAGTGATGCATCATGAAGAGGACAAGTGCTTGAAGCTTGCCGCCCATTGTGGTGACAATTGACTTGTGAAGATGAGCCGAAGAGTGGCTCACCCATAGTGGACTATGGGGGAGCAATCATATAGTCTTCATCGAGCCAACGCAATCAAGAAATGTGGTCCAACTTGAGGGAGTCAAGATCGTCATCATCTAGCTCAAGTGGACCATGTGCAAGGCAAAGGTTTTACCTTGATAGGTTTTCTATTTTACCGGTCTCATGGTCGTAGTTGGGGGACCGGGTTATAGGATCGTTTGCCGTACTATCAAGGGGGGCTCTCAAGTTGGTAGCTTGATCATATCGTTAGTAGAGAGCTCAAACCATTGCATCCTTGCATCATCTTTATTGGTTCTTGTTTGGTTCTCCTTGTGAGTTTTGGAGCTTATGGTCATTTTCTTGACAAGCTCGAGTTCATCGAAAACGGAGTTCTCATGCCTCTTCTATGATGTTTTCGATGTTGGAGGTTATGCCGGTTCTTCTCTGTTGGAGTGTTTTGATGCTACTCATTGTCTTGTATCCAACAAGCTTGAGTTTGCTCAATTCGGAGCTCATTTGCAGAAGTTATGGCAGTTCTGGTTTTCCTTGGAGCGTACTTGTTTTCGTGGCTTTGGCATAAGGTTGGCGCCAGCGGTAGTACTGCTGGACCGGATCGGTAGTACTGCTGGACCGGAGCAGCAGTACCACGTATCGCCACAAGCGCTAGTACCGGTGTCCCACAACGGTAGTACCGTGTTGGGGAACGTAGTAATTTCAAAAAATTTCCTACGCACACGCAAGATCATGGTGATGGCATAGCAACGAGAGGGGAGAGTATTCGTCCACGTACCCTCGTAGACCGTAAGCGGAAGCGTTAGCACAACGCGGTTGATGTAGTCGTACGTCTTCACGATCGACCGATCCAAGCACCGAACGTACGAAGCCTCCGAGTTCAGCACACGTTCAGCTCGATGACGATCTCCGGCCCTCTGATCCAGCAAAGGCTCCGGAGATGAGTTCCGTCAGCACGACGGCGTGGTGACGATGATGATGTTCTACCGGCGCAGGGCTTCGCCTAAACTCCGCGATGATATGACCGAGGTGGAATATGGTGGAAGGGGGCACCGCACACGGCTAAGGAATGATCCGTAGATCAACTTGTGTGTCTATGGGGTGCCCCCTGCCCCCGTATATAAAGGATGGAGGGGGGAGGCCGGCCGGCCCCTTTGGGCGCGCCAAGGGAGGAGGAATCCTCCAGGAGTAGGATTCCTCCTTTCCTACTCCTACTAGGATGGGGAAGGA
>NC_041383.1:695259995-695266825 GCF_002162155.2 Triticum dicoccoides | reverse complement strand
TCCGGTTTTCTCCGAAAACTCCCGGAACCTTTCCGGTGTCCGAATATAGTCGTCCAATATATCAATCTTTATGTCTCAACCATTCCGAGACTCCTCGTCATGTCCGTGATCACATCCGGGACTCCGAACAAACTTTGGTACATCAAAACTTATAAACTCATAATAAAACTGTCATCGAAACGTTAAGCGTGCGGACCCTACGGGTTTGAGAACTATGTAGACATGACCTAAAACCATTCTCGGTCAATAACCAATAGCGGGACCTGGATGCCCATATTGGTTCCTACATATTCTACGAAGATCTTTATCGGTCAAACCGCATAACAACATACTTTGTTCCCTTTGTCATCGGTATGTTACTTGCCCGAGATTTGATCATCGGTATCCAATACCTAGTTCAATCTCGTTACCGGCAAGTCTCTTTACTCGTTCCGTAATACGTCATCTCATAACTAACTCATTAGTTACATGCTTGCAAGGCTTAGGTGATGAGTATTACCGAGAGGGCCCAGAGATACCTCTCCGATGATCGGAGTGACAAATCCTAATCTCGAATTATGCCAACTCAACATGTACCTTCGGAAACACCTGTAGAGCACCTTTATAATCACCCAGTTACGTTGCGACATTTGGTAGCACACAAAGTGTTCTTCCGGTAAACGGGAGTTGCACAATCTCATAGTTGTAGGAACTTTGTATAAGTCATGAAGAAAGCAATAGTAGTATACTAAACGATCAAGTGCTAGGCTAACGGAATGGGTCATGTCAATCACATCATTCTCCTAATGATGTGATCCCATTAATCAAGTGACAACACATGTCTATGGCCAGGAAACATAACCATCTGTGATTAATGAGCTAGTCATGTAGAGGCATACTAGTGACTATGTGTTTGTCTATGTATTCACACATGTATCATGTTTCCGGTTAATACAATTCTAGCATGAATAATAAACATTTATCATGATATGAGGAAATAAATAATAACTTTATTATCGCCTCTAGGGCATATTTCCTTCAGTCTCCCACTTGCACTAGAGTCAATAATCTAGATTACATAGTAATGATTCTAACACCCATGGAGTCTTGGTGCTGATCATGTTTTGCTTGTGAGAGAGGCTTAGTCAACGGGTCTGCAACATTCAGATCCGTATGTATCTTGCAAATCTCTATGTCTCCCACTTGGACTTGGTCCCGAATGGAATTGAAGCGTCTCTTGATGTGCTTGGTCCTCTTGTGAAATCTGGATTCCTTTGCCAAAGCAATTGCACCAGTATTGTCACATAAGATCTTCATTGGTCCCGATGCACTAGGTATGACACCTAGATCGGAAATGGACTCCTTCATCCAGACTCCTTCATTTGCTGCTTCAGAAGCAGCTATGTACTACGCTTCACATGTAGATCCCGCCACGACGCTTTGTTTAGAACTGCACCAACTTACAGCTCCACCGTTTAATAAAAACACGTATCCGGTTTGCGATTTAGAATCGTCCGGATTAGTGTCAAAGCTTGCATCGACGTAACCATTTATGACTAGCTCTTTGTCACCTCCATATATGAGAAACATATTCTTAGTCCTTTTCAGGTATTTCAGGATGTTCTTGACCGCTGTCCAGTGATCCACTCCTGTATTACTTTGGTACCTTCCTGCCAAACTTATTGCTAAGCATACGTCAGGTCTGGTACACAGCATTGCATACATGATAGAGCCTATGGCTGAAGCATAGGGAACATTTTTCATTTTCTCTCTATCTTCTGCTGTGGTCGGTCATTGAGTTTGACTCAACTTCACACCTTGTAGCACAGGCAAGAATCCTTTCTTTGCCTGATCCATTTTGAACTTTTTCAAAATTTTGTCAAGGTATGTGCTTTGTGAAAGTTCTATTAAGCGTCTTGATCTATCTCTATAGATCTTGATGCCCAATATGTAAGCAGCTTCCCCGAGGTCTTTCATTGAAAAACTTTTATTCAAGTATCCCTTTATGCTATCCAGAAATTCTATATCATTTCCAATTAATAATATGTCATCAACATATAAAACTAGAAATGCTACAGAGCTCCCACTCACTTTCTTGTAAATACAAGCTTCTCCAAAAGTCTGTATAAAACCATATGCTTTGATCACACTATCAAAGCGTTTATTCCAACTCCGAGATGCTTGCACCAGTCCATAAATTGAACGCTGGAGCTTGCACACTTTGTCAGCATCTTTTGGATCAACAAAACCTTCGAGCTGCATCATATACAACTCTTCTTCTAGAAATCCATTCAAGAATGCAGTCTTGACATCCATTTGCCAAATTTCATAATCATGAAATGCAGCAATAGCCAACATGATTCGGACAGACTTAAGCATCGCTACGGGTGAGAAAGTCTCATCGTAGTCAACCCCTTGAACTTGTCGAAAACCTTTCGCAACAAGTCGTGCTTTATAGACAGTAACATTACCATCAGCGTCAGTCTTCTTCTTAAAGATCCATTTATTCTCAATGGCTTGCCGATCATCGGGCAAGTCAACCAAAGTCCATACTTTGTTTTCATACATGGATCCCATCTCAGATTTCATGGCCTCTAGCCATTTTGCAGAATCTGGGCTCATCATCGCTTCCTCATAGTTCGTAGGTTCATCATGGTCAAGTAACATGACTTCCAGAATAGGATTACCGTACCACTCTGGTGCGGATCTTACTCTGGTAGACCTACGAGGTTCAGCAGAAACTTGATCTGAAGTTTCATGATCAATATCATTAACTTCCTCACTAATTGGTGTAGTCGTCACAGGAACCGGTTCTCGTGATGAACTACCTTCCAATAAGGGAGTAGATACAGTTATCTCATCAAGTTCTACTTTCCTCCCACTCACTTCCTTCGAGAGAAACTCCTTCTCTAGAAAGGATCCATTCTTAGCAACGAATGTCTTGCCTTCGGATCTGTGATAGAAGGTGTACCCAACATTCTCTTTTGGTATCCTATGAAGACACATTTCTCCGATTTGGGTTCGAGCTTATCTGGTTGAAGTTTCTTCACATAAGCATCGCAGCCCCAAACTTTAAGAAACGACAACTTTGGTTTCTTGCCAAACCACAGTTCATAAGGCGTCGTCTCAACGGATTTAGATGGTGCCCTATTTAACGTGAATGCGGCCGTCTCTAAAGCATAACCCCAAAACGATAGCGGTAAATCGGTAAGAGACATCATAGATCGCACCATATCAAGTAAAGTACGATTACGACGTTCGGACACACCATTTCGTTGTGGTGTTCCGGGTGGTGTGAGTTGCGAAACTATTCCGCATTGTTTCAAATGTAAACCAAACTCGTAACTCAAATATTCTCCTCCATGATCAGATCGTAGAAACTTTATTTTCTTGTTACGATGATTTTCCACTTCACTCTGAAATTCTTTGAACTTTTCAAATGTTTCAGACTTGTGCTTCATTAAGTAGATATACCCATATCTGCTCAAATCATCTGTGAAGGTGAGAAAATAACGATATCCGCCACGAGCCTCAACATTCATCGGACCACATACATCTGTATGTATGATTTCCAACAAATCTGTTGCTCTCTCCATAGTTCCGGAGAACGGTGTTTTAGTCATCTTGCCCATGAGGCACGGTTCGCAAGTACCAAGTGATTCATAATCAAGTGATTCCAGAAGTCCATCAGTATGGAGTTTCTTCATGCGTTTTACACCGATATGACCTAAATGGCAGTGCCACAAATAAGTTGCACTATCATTATCAACTCTGCATCTTTTGGCTTCAACATTATGAATATGTGTATCACTACTATCGAGATTTAATAAAAATAGACCACTCTTCAAGGGTGCATGACCATAAAAGATATTACTCATATAAATAGAACAACCATTATTCTCTGATTTAAATGAATAACCGTCTCGCATCAAACAAGATCCAGATATAATGTTCATGCTCAACGCTGGCACCAAATAACAATTATTCAGGTCTAAAACTAATCCCGAAGGTAGATGTAGAGGTAGCGTGCCGACCGCGATCACATCGACTTTGGAACCGTTTCCCACGTGCATCGTCACCTTGTCCTTGGCCAGTGCTCGCTTATTCCGTAGTCCCTGTTTCGAGTTGCAAATATTAGCAACAGAACCAGTATCAAATACCCAGGTGCTACTACGAGCTCTAGTTAAGTACACATCAATAACATGTATATCACATATACCTTTGCTCACTTTGCCATCCTTCTTATCCGCCAAATACTTGGGGCAGTTCTGCTTCCAGTGTCCAGTCTGCTTGCAGTAGAAGCACTTAGTTTCAGGCTTAGGTCCAGACCTGGGTTTCTTCTCTTGAGCAGCAACTTGCTTGCCATTCTTCTTGAAGTTCCCCTTCTTCTTCCCTTTGCCCTTCTTCTTGAAACTAGTGGTCTTGTTGACCATCAACACTTGATGCTCCTTCTTGATTTCTACCTCCGCGGCTTTCAGCATCGCGAAGAGCTCGGGAATTGTCTTGTTCATCCCTTGCATATTATAGTTCATCACGAAGCTCTTGTAGCTTGGTGGCAGTGATTGGAGAATTCTGTCAATGACACTATCATCAGGAAGATTAACTCCCAGTTGAATCAAGTGATTATTATACCCAGACATTCTGAGTATGTGTTCACTGACAGAACTATTCTCCTCCATCTTGCAGCTGTAGAACTTATTGGAGACTTCATATCTCTCAATCCGGGCATTTGCTTGAAATATTAACTTCAACTCCTGGAACATCTCATATGCTCCATGACGTTCAAAACGTCGTTGAAGACCCGGTTCCAAGCCGTAAAGCATGGCACACTGAACTATAGAGTAGTCATCAGCTTTGCTCTGCTAGACGTTCTTAACGTCGTCAGTTGCATCAGCAGCAGGCCTGGCACCCAGCGGTGCTTCCAGGATGTAACTCTTCTGTGCAGCAATGAGGATAATCCTCAGGTTACGGACCCAGTCCGTGTAATTGCTACCATCATCTTTCAACTTTGCTTTCTCAAGGAACACATTAATTCAACGGAACAACAGCACGAGCCATCTATCTAGACAAGCAAGATACTATCAGGTACTAAGTTCATGATAAATTTAAGTTCAATTAATCATATTACTTAAGAACTCCCACTTAGACAGACATCTCTCTAGTCATCTAAGTGATCACGTGATCCATATCAACTAAACCATAACCTATCATCACGTGAGATGGAGTAGTTTTCAACGGTGAACATCACTATGTTGATCATATCTACTATATGATTCACGCTCGACCTTTCGGTCTCTGTGTTTCGAGGCCATATCTGCATATGCTAGGCTCGTCAAGTTTAACGTGAGTATTCTGCGTGTGCAAAACTGGCTTGCACCCGTTGTAGATGGACGTAGAGCTTATCACACCCGATCATCACGTGGTGTCTCGGCACGACGAACTTTGGCAACAGTGCATACTCAGGGAGAACACTTCTTGATAATTTTAGTGAGAGATCATCTTAAAATGCTACCGTCAATCAAAGCAAGATAAGATGCATAAAGGATAAACATCACATGCAATCAATATAAGTGATATGATATGGCCATCATCATCTTGTGCTTGTGATCTCCATCTTCGAAGCACCGTCATGATCACCATTGTCACCGGCGCGACACCTTGATCGCCATCGTAGCATCGTTGTCTTTATGCCATCTATTGCTTCTACGAGTATCGCTACCGCTTAGTGATAAAGTAAAGCAATTACAGGGCGTTTGCATTTCATACAATAAAGCGACAACCATATGGCTCCTGCCAGTTGCCGATAACTTCGGTTACAAAACATGATCATCTCATACAATAAAATATAGCATCACGTCTTGACCATATCACATCACAACATGCCCTGCAAAAACAAGTTAGACGTCCTCTACTTTGTTGTTGCAAATTTTACGTGGCTGCTACGGGCTTAGCAAGAACCGTTCTTACCTACGCATCAAAACCACAACGATAGTTTGTCAAATAGACTCCGTATTAACCTTCACAAGGACCGGGCGTAGCCACACTCGGTTCAACTAAAGTGAGAGAGAGAGACACCCGCCAGCCACCTTTAAGCATGAGTGCTCATAACGGTGAAACCGGTCTCGCGTAAGCGTACGCGTAATGTCGGTCCGGGCCGCTTCATCTCACAATACCGCTGAACCAAAGTATGACATGCTGGTAGGCAGTATGACTTATATCGTCCAGAACTCACTTGTGTTCTACTCGTGCATATAACATCAACGCATAAAACCTAGGCTCGGATGCCACTGTTGGGGAACGTAGTAATTTCAAAAAAATTCCTACGCACACGCAAGATCATGGTGATGGCATAGCAACGAGAGGGGAGAGTATTCGTCCACGTACCCTCGTAGACCATAAGCGGAAGTGTTAGCACAACGCGGTTGATGTAGTCGTACCTCTTCACGATCGACCGATCCAAGCACCGAACGTACGGAGCCTCCGAGTTCAGCACACGTTCAGCTCAATGACGATCTCCGGCCCTCCGATCCAGCAAAGGCTCCGGAGATGAGTTCCGTCGGCACGACGGCGTGGTGACGATGACGATGTTCTACCGGCGCAGGGCTTCGCCTAAACTCCGCGACGATATGACCGAGGTGGAATATGGTGGAAGGGGCACCGCACACGCCTAAGGAACGATCCGTAGATCAACTTGTGTGTCTATGGGGTGCCCCCTGCCCCCGTATATAAAGGAGGGAGGGGGAGGCCGGCCGGCCCCTTTGGGCGCGCCAAGGGAGGAGGAATCCTCCTCCTAGTAGGAGTAGGATTCCTCCTTTCCTACTCCTACTAGGAGGGGGAAGGAAGGGGGAGAG
>NC_041383.1:695257437-695259575 GCF_002162155.2 Triticum dicoccoides | reverse complement strand
CCCTCAGGCCCACTAAGGCCCAATACTTCCCCGGGGGGTTCCGGTAACCCCTCCGGCACTCCGGTTTTCTCCGAAATCACCCGGAACACTTCCGGTGTCCGAATATAGTCGTCCAATATATCAATCTTTATGTCTCGACCATTCCGAGACTCCTCGTCATGTCCGTGATCACATCCGGGACTCCGAACAAACTTCGGTACATCAAAACTTATAAACTCATAATAAAACTGTCATCGAAACGTTAAGCGTGCGGACCCTACGGGTTCAAGAACTATGTAGACATGACCTAAAACAATTCTCGGTCAATAACCAATAGCGGGACCTGGATGCCCATATTGATTCCTGCATATTCTACGAAGATCTTTATCGGTCAAACCGCATAACAACATACTTTGTTCCCTTTGTCATCGGTATGTTACTTGCCCGAGATTTGATCGTCGGTATCCAATACCTAGTTCAATCTCGTTACCGGCAAGTCTCTTTACTCGTTCCGTAATACGTCATCTCATAACTAACTCATTAGTTACATGCTTGCAAGGCTTAGGTGATGAGTATTACCGAGAGGGCCCAAAGATACCTCTCCGACGATCGGAGTGACAAATCCTAATCTCGAATTATGCCAACTCAACATGTACCTTCGGAAACACCTGTAGAGCACCTTTATAATCACCCAGTTACGTTGCGACGTTTGGTAGCACACAAAGTGTTCTTCCGGTAAATGGTAGTTGCACAATCTCATAGTTGTAGGAACTTTGTATAAGTTATGAAGAAAGCAATAGCAGTATACTAAACGATCAAGTGCTAGGCTAATGGAATGGGTAATGTCAATCACATCATTCTCCTAATGATGTGATCCCATTAATCAAATGACAACACATGTCTATGGTCAGGAAACATAACCATCTTTGATTAATGAGCTAGTCAAGTAGAGGCATACTAGTGACTATGTGTTTGTCTATGTATTCACACATGTATCATGTTTCCGGTTAATACAATTCTAGCATGAATAATAAACATTTATCATGATATGAGGAAATAAATAATAACTTTATTATTGCCTCTAGGGCATATTTCCTTCATACCGCCCATGGCCATAAGCGGTAGTACGGCTCCATTTCCGCGCTGGTACCGCCTCGACTCGAGTCGTAGTTTCCTCGTGTCGGGTTCATCGGCAGTAGTTGCAGAAGTAGGAGCGGTAGTACCGCTCGTGTGCGGTAGTACCGCGGCTACTACCACCCCTATTACCGCTGGGCCAAGCGTCAGTACCGCTGTGGCCAACGGTAGTACCGCTGGCTCCAGCGGTAGTGCCGCTCTTTCGGATCTTCCTCGCCCTCTGCTTTTCTCCGATCTCTTTGTTCTACCGCCCGGGCGGTAGTACCACTCCCCTGAGCAGTAGTACCACTCGTGCGCGGCCTGATGTAACATCCCAAATTTCCCATTTGGAATGTTTTACAATTATAGCTAAGCATCTATGCATATTGTTTGAAATTGAGTGGCATTTGAAGTGTTTCAGAAGATTTTTGAGTTGTGGGAATTTGAATTCAAATTGGCAGTTGAAATTTATTTCAAAACTATGCCTGACAAATACTTGAGAAAAAGTATGAGAGGAGTAAACATGACACTCCAAAAATGTCAGATGAAAAACCTTGCCAAAAAGTTTGAATTCAAATTTGATTTTTATTTGGGATTTTTAGAAAATGTTTTTTTAAGGTTTGAGTTTTGCCCTTGGAAAAATGTCCAAATTGTAGGGAATATTCCCCTGATCATTTTGATATATATATGTCCTATATAAAATATATATATTTAATATATTTTTCCCTCTCCCTAATTCAAAAAAAAAATAGAGAAAAGAAACCCCAGGCGCCAGCCAGGCCAACCGGCCCAGCCAGCGCCGAGGCGGTCAAGCCTGCGCCAGGCGCAGCCCAGCCAGCGGGCCAGGCCAACCGGCCCAGCCGCGCCCGAGCCGGCCTGTCCGAGCCAACCCCGACCGAACTCCCTCCCCCTCGGTCGCCCGACCGATCCGCCCCTCCCTCTCCCGCTGACACCCCGACCCCACCCCCTTCTTCCTCCTCCCGCAAGCCACGCACCGGATCGCCGCCGCCGGAATCCCGGACTTCTCGGGATCGCCTCCCCGATTC
>NC_041383.1:695251526-695256700 GCF_002162155.2 Triticum dicoccoides | reverse complement strand
TCATAGTTTATTTTAGATTAGTTTCTGTAGTTCTAGAACATGAACTTTTATTTACAATAAATAGAATTTTTTTTCTTGCTAGGATTGTTTTAGGCATAATAGGAGTTCTATAATAGATTTTGATGTGATTCTTTTTGCTCCTAGTTTGCATGATGTTTTCCCTTCTGTTTGTTAGCAAAACCCATGCTTAGGTTCTGTTAAGAAAAGTTTTGTTGTGTGGTTTTCCTTTGTTTTTATTTGGTGCCCCTTGATTTGCATTTTATTTGTTGGTTTTATTATGAGTGTTAGAATTATTTGCTAGGATGTTTGCTTATATGAATGCTATGTTTGACTATATAGATTTACATCGGAGTGACGAATAGTTTTATCAAGTTTCCGAGAGCGTTTATATCTTCATCAACATACCAGGCAAGTTCACTTTGACCATGTTTTTCATACCTATGTGTTTTATTGCATCTAGTGCCATCTTCGCAACAAATCCCTCCAGTAGTGATACTGAATTCTTGTAGTTGAGTAGTATGCACGAGGTAGGAACCCATCACCCTGTTACCAAGCCCGGGACGTCATTTATTTTAATGCTACGCTATAGTAGACGGGGTTGGTATGAGTGCTCGAGAGTGGTGTGAAGAAGGAGGACTCTACGTCAATGATGACAACTCCATGATGACATCTGCAAGGACTGCATCTTCAAGGCCTCAAGACTTCAAGACTCGAGACAAGAATTCAATACACACTACTGGGTGAAGGATGGTTGACGGGCACCCTGGAGAAACCAGTGGTTGGCCGGGATGCATGGAGAAGCGCCATGACATCTTGCGGAAAGCTTCACCCAGACTCAAAGAGACGGAAGAATACTTCATGCCCGGAAGCTTACCTGTGCAACCGCAAGTCACTATGGGCTCTGGTTTGGTTGACCTTAGTTGTGACTCTGGCTGGGACGGTGCTAGCAGATGTAGAACTACGGTAGGATTGGATGAGCACCGGACAGTGGTCAGAGGAACTCTTCGGAAGACCATGTTTCGGTCATCTTGTTCTCAAACACCCTGAAGTGCGAGAACGTAAAGAGAGGGATCGAATCTTGCGGGTAAAGTGTACAAACCTCTGCAGAGGGTTTAAACCTAATCGATTAGCCGTGTCCCCGGTTACGGACAATTTGAGCCTCTGGACTTGGATCTATCTCAGAACTCTCAACACTGGACTGATAACTTAATTGTGGGCAACCTATGATGATTTTGGGCTATGAGACATCGGTTGGCGGAACCATGTCATGATAGAAAACTCCATAGTACCGACTTCACTTTTGCCTTTGATGTAGGTAAAATAAAACCAGCTTTTACGCAAACAAAATTCAGATACAGAGCCACAAAGCCATAATGCATATAGTATAGTTTTATCATCTGTTCTTTTTATTGTGATCTTGCCGGTACATTCAATGTACTGACCTACACGGCCGCAACGTATCATGTTGCAGATTTTTCCTCGACGAGTAAGAATTACGATACAGGGTTACGGTCTACACTCAACCTGCCGATGGCGTTGATGGGACTCCACACCCGTTTGATTGTTTCCGCTGAGTATTATGAGGTATATATCATTTTACGTTATTTATACATGTGATTGCACTTTGATATATACATTGATGTACTGTGTGTGCCAGCATACTGATCCAGGGATGGCACAGTAACACAGAGGCTTGACCGTCTGAGGTCGGGTCGCTACAGAAATGGTATCAGAGCACATGTTGACTGTAGGACGTGACCCTAGACATCGGAAAGCCCTTGGACAGGATTTCTCAAAAACTTTATTTTCAAAAAGACTCTTACTCCTCATCTTTTCTGATTTTATCAAATAGACACTCTCACCTCAAATAGTTAGAATATACACCTTTCCCTTTTGACCACACGGAAGATCAACTGAAGTCGCTCCAAGAATTAAAGATATCGGACAACTGATGGCCATTTCAGAGTAAACAGGATTTCATCATGCGTTGGAAGAATTGCAGCTGCAACAATTGAAGACTCCGAAGACTTGAAGAATTTGAAGTTCCTGAAGAATTATTTGACCTTTAGAGACCAAACCCTGTTATACACCTACGTTAGATGCGACGATTTGTGAGCTGTCATTTGTTTGATGTTTTCCGACAGCCACAAAGTAAAACTTGTTTCTTCAAAAACTATCGTTTGTATTGTGTGTATCCCTCCCCACCTCTCTCATATCTCATCCCAAAACTTTTGGACCCCATAGATGATGAATGAAGTTGGACTGATATTCTCTGGACCGAAGACTCAGCCGGAGGCAGAACTATGGATTCAGAACATGGAGAATCACTTCGGGAGCAATTTGGTTTCAAGGAAGAATGAAGTATCGTACGCTCTTCAGTACTTTGAAGGAAGTGCTGCAACCTGGTGGAATATGCATCAAGCCATACAAGGATTTAATGGAGCAAGAACTTGGGAGGAATTCAGGAAGACCCTGTTGAGATCACGTCTCATCCGGAAGCACTATGAATACCCGAAGAAGAAACCTTGTGCCTGCAAGATTTGCGGAGAAATAGGACACACCCAGGAGGAACACAAGGATGGATGCCCTCATTGTGAGGAGAAACACCCAGCTGAGGAATGCCCAACTATTCAGGTGACTTGTTTCTTGTGTGAAGGAACCACCCACTACCCGACTCAGTGTCACATTTACCCCATGGTGCAACAAACTATTCAGGAGCAGGAAGAAGGAATGAAAGAAGCCCTCCGAGAAGTTATGAAAGAACCTGTGATGAAGGAATGTGTTGAAGACCCTGATGGAGAAGGCCTCAATAGATTTTACTCCAATGCCTGCTATTCATGTGGAGAAGAAGGACATTTTTTCACAGTATTGCACCAAGGAAAGAAAAGAGTATCTGGGATACTTCCCGACGGAAGCAATAGAGTTTGATCCACAGGGAATAAAAGGTTTGATCAGAACGAAGAAACCCCAGAAGAGAAAAAAACAAAGACACCCTCAGAACAACCCAATTTTTGCAAAGAGGGACAAGAGTCATATTACCTGTTTTGAATGTAAGGACGTCGGGCATTATGCCAATCATTGTCTTGAAAGGAAGCAAGGAACTCAAGGAGCAGGCACCATCTCCAAGAAGCCCAAAGACTTATCGAAAGTTATGTGTTTTCATTGCAAGGAAGCGGGACATTATGCTACTAAATGTTCCTACAAGAAGGAAGCTGGAGTTGAGTAGTTGGAATTTTGATATGGATAATAAGAGTGGTAGAAACCAATTTTTCTTTTCATGATTACAATAAGTTGAGTTATGTAATGGGTGCTCAGAGTTTGTAATGGATTCATGAAATCAATAAAGTTAAGGTGACATGTTTTCATATGTTTAATTGTATGAGTTGTTACTCTATGAACACGGATTTTGACCATTTTCGAGGATATGAGAAATATGGGCTATGGATGGATTTGTGAATTTCATTTTAAGGGTGATAGTACCCTATGAAGAACACTAGACCAATGGAAATGGAAATGTGTCCCACAGGTTGGAGTTTGGAAAAAAAAATGAGTTGAAGTTTTATCTTTGATATGATGGTATTAAGAAATGAAATGTTATTGGATTTAAAGTGGTGTAATGTTGGAAAATGGAGCAATTGTAACTCCAAGGATGAGTGAAAGTGGTACAAGTGTTGAAGTGGGCTCATAACCCACAGGCCCAGGAATTAATAAGGATCAAGTACCCACTGGAGAAAGAAATTTTGGGAATAGACTACGATTTGATCAACCGACGATTCTATAGGAGTTTACGCAAAACCTGAGAGTTGTTAAGGAATGATAGATGTTTGTTTGGCCTGCAGAATCAATGGATTTTTCCGAACTTGGTTCGTCGACAAGAGAAATTCTGCAATGCTTGTGAGGATGACCGAGTGTTAGAATGCGAGATTCGCTAAACCATGTACAAGGTAATGATTTGGGTGCGGGATGGATTGATCACCATACCGACTTACTCTTTTATTCGCTTTGCTATATGGGATGGTAAATCTGAGAGACTTACCTATAGTAGAGAGACGACGATCAAAACCTTGTTGAACCTTAGAATGGTATAAGCATTTTTTTCCCCTTGTACAAGGCAGCTTTTGCCAACCGTAGGTTATACGGTGAGGTTCAACCCAGACCCGTTTTCTGCAGGAGAAACCATAAATTGTCGACCACCATGAGATTTTCGATAGTTGTTTAGTATTGGCGACAGACCCGTCAGATATGAAGACCCAGTCTCGGAAGAACCTTACCATGATGAAATGACACATGATATTGTGGAAAGGGCTATGCCCCTACCGGAAGAGTATCAGTAAAGGATTCATACCGAAGATATGAGAAGACCGACACCGCCAACCCTAAGGATGAAGTGCATGAGTTTGTCGGAACATAACCATGCTTCTAAGTGTGGTAGCGCACTAGACCATACCAATCAATGGATTTGCTAGAAGGCCTCCAAACCCTAACCTTTTCTTTCTAGCCTCTTCGAATCTCGAGGACGAGATTCATTTTAAGTGTGGTAGGTTTGTAACATCCCAAATTTCCCATTTGGAATGTTTTACAATTATAGCTAAGCATCTATGCATATTGTTTGAAATTGAGTGGCATTTGAAGTGTTTCAGAAGATTTTTGAGTTGTGGGAATTTGAATTCAAATTGGCAGTTGAAATTTATTTCAAAACTATGCCTGACAAATACTTGAGAAAAAGTATGAGAGGAGTAAACATGACACTCCAAAAATGTCAGATGAAAAACCTTGCCAAAAAGTTTGAATTCAAATTTGATTTTTATTTGGGATTTTTAGAAAATGTTTTTTTTAAGGTTTGAGTTTTGCCCCTGGAAAAATGTCCAAATTGTAGGGAATATTCCCCTGATCATTTTGATATATATATGTCCTATATAAAATATATATATTTAATATATTTTTCCCTCTCCCTAATTCAAAAAAAAAATAGAGAAAAGAAACCCCAGGCGCCAGCCAGGCCAACCGGCCCAGCCAGCGCTGAGGCGGTCCAGCCAGCGCCAGGCGCAGCCCAGCCAGCGGGCCAGGCCAACCGGCCCAGCCGCGCCCGAGCCGGCCTGTCCGAGCCAACCCCGACCGAACTCCCTCCCCCTCGGTCGCCCGACTGATCCGCCCCTCCCTCTCCCGCTGACACC
>NC_041383.1:695220225-695251327 GCF_002162155.2 Triticum dicoccoides | reverse complement strand
ACTCCACCATCGACTTCCCCTCGCTCCGCCGCACCCGCCCGACGCCTCCTCCATCGCCCCGGACCACCGGAGCCGCCGCGCCGTCGTCGCCCGAGCCGCCGTCGACCGTCGCCGTCGTCGCCACTGCGGTGAGTCGCCGGAGATGCCCCCCACCGTTAGATCTAAAATCTACGCGCTAGATTAGATCACCCGAAGCGGTAGGTTTTAGTTTTAAAAATCGGTTTTAGTTTCGGTTTTTATTTAGGTTTAGTTTAGACCGGCCCGACTCGGTTTATTTCCCCGGCGCGTTTTAGTTATTTGACGCCCGAGCGTTAGATAGGCCCGTCAGCACCAGTTTTTCTTTTTAATTATATTTTCGTTTCTGTTTTTTTACAGAATAGTTTCAGCTTTGTAAAATCCATATCTTTTAATCTACTTAATATTTTTAATTGATTCTTTTTTTGTTAGTTTGCAAATTTGTTGTAGTTTCTGTAGAAAATATGTTTAGTCATGTTTAAATTATTAGAAATTGTTTTATTTTAGTTTTAGACAGATTAGTAATTCTGCTATAAAATGAGTTAGGATTATTTTATTTTAGTGATTCTTTTTGTCACTACTTTGTTTTGACCATGCCTAACCGTAGGAATTTATTTGGACATTTTAGATTTTAATAAAAAAAATAGTTTTAATCAAAATCATGTGGTTCTTATTTATTTAACTAGCTACTGTTTTCCTATTGTTTTATTTAGCAAATAATTTTATTTTACCTATCTCATAGTTTATTTTAGATTAGTTTCTGTAGTTCTAGAACATGAACTTTTATTTACAATAAATAGAATTTTTTTTCTTGCTAGGATTGTTTTAGGCATAATAGGAGTTCTATAATAGATTTTGATGTGATTCTTTTTGCTCCTAGTTTGCATGATGTTTTCCCTTCTGTTTGTTAGCAAAACCCATGCTTAGGTTCTGTTAAGAAAAGTTTTGTTGTGTGGTTTTCCTTTGTTTTTATTTGGTGCCCCTTGATTTGCATTTTATTTGTTGGTTTTATTATGAGTGTTAGAATTATTTGCTAGGATGTTTGCTTATATGAATGCTATGTTTGACTATATAGATTTACATCGGAGTGACGAATAGTTTTATCAAGTTTCCGAGAGCGTTTATATCTTCATCAACATACCAGGCAAGTTCACTTTGACCATGTTTTTCATACCTATGTGTTTTATTGCATCTAGTGCCATCTTCGCAACAAATCCCTCCAGTAGTGATACTGAATTCTTGTAGTTGAGTAGTATGCACGAGGTAGGAACCCATCACCCTGTTACCAAGCCCGGGACGTCATTTATTTTAATGCTACGCTATAGTAGACGGGGTTGGTATGAGTGCTCGAGAGTGGTGTGAAGAAGGAGGACTCTACGTCAATGATGACAACTCCATGATGACATCTGCAAGGACTGCATCTTCAAGGCCTCAAGACTTCAAGACTCGAGACAAGAATTCAATACACACTACTGGGTGAAGGATGGTTGACGGGCACCCTGGAGAAACCAGTGGTTGGCCGGGATGCATGGAGAAGCGCCATGACATCTTGCGGAAAGCTTCACCCAGACTCAAAGAGACGGAAGAATACTTCATGCCCGGAAGCTTACCTGTGCAACCGCAAGTCACTATGGGCTCTGGCTTGGTTGACCTTAGTTGTGACTCTGGCTGGGACGGTGCTAGCAGATGTAGAACTACGGTAGGATTGGATGAGCACCGGACAGTGGTCAGAGGAACTCTTCGGAAGACCATGTTTCGGTCATCTTGTTCTCAAACACCCTGAAGTGCGAGAACGTAAAGAGAGGGATCGAATCTTGCGGGTAAAGTGTACAAACCTCTGCAGAGGGTTTAAACCTAATCGATTAGCCGTGTCCCCGGTTACGGACAATTTGAGCCTCTGGACTTGGATCTATCTCAGAACTCTCAACACTGGACTGATAACTTAATTGTGGGCAACCTATGATGATTTTGGGCTATGAGACATCGGTTGGCGGAACCATGTCATGATAGAAAACTCCATAGTACCGACTTCACTTTTGCCTTTGATGTAGGTAAAATAAAACCAGCTTTTACGCAAACAAAATTCAGATACAGAGCCACAAAGCCATAATGCATATAGTATAGTTTTATCATCTGTTCTTTTTATTGTGATCTTGCCGGTACATTCAATGTACTGACCTACACGGCCGCAACGTATCATGTTGCAGATTTTTCCTCGACGAGTAAGAATTACGATACAGGGTTACGGTCTACACTCAACCTGCCGATGGTGTTGATGGGACTCCACACCCGTTTGATTGTTTCCGCTGAGTATTATGAGGTATATATCATTTTACGTTATTTATACATGTGATTGCACTTTGATATATACATTGATGTACTGTGTGTGCCAGCATACTGATCCAGGGATGGCACAGTAACACAGAGGCTTGACCGTCTGAGGTCGGGTCGCTACACCTGAGCACATAACGGTTGGATTCGGGAGCTCCTATAAAAGGGGGTCTTCTTCCCCATCCAACCTTATCCTTTGAGCTCGTGTTCTTCCCCCATTGTTGACCTTCTTCGAGCTTGCTAACTCTCAATCCCTCCAATGATTCTTGCTAGTTCTTGAGGGAAAAGAGAGAGGAGATCTAGATCCACGTTTCCACCAATCACTTTCTCCTCTAAGTGAGGGGAACCCCCTGGATCTAGATCTTGGAGTTCTTCGTGTTCTTCTTTCGTTCTTCCTCTCATTTTCCTCCCTCGCATTAGTTGCTTTGGTGGGATTTGGGAGAGAAGGACTTGGGCACTCTGTTGGAAATATGCCCTAGAGGCAATAATAAAAGCATTATTATTATATTTCTTTGTTCATGATAATTGTCTTTATTCATGCTATAATTGTGTTATCCGGAAATCGTAATACATGTGTGAATAACAGACACCAACATGTCCCTAGTAAGCCTCTAGTTGACTAGCTCGTTGATCAATAGATAGTCATGGTTTCCTGGCTATGGACATTGGATGTCATTTGATAACGGGATCACATCATTAGGATAATGATGTGATGGACAAGACCCAATCCTAAACATAGCACAAGATCGTATAGTTCGTTTGCTAGAGTTTTTGCAATGTCAAAGTATCTCTTCCTTCGACCATGAGATCGTATAACTCCTGGATACCGTAGGAGTGCTTTGGGTGTATCAAACGTCACAACGTAACTGGGTGACTATAAAGGTGCACTACAGGTATCTCCGAAAGTATCTATTGTTTTATATGGATCGAGACTGGGATTTGTCACTCCGTATGACGGAGAGATATCACTGGGCCCACTCAGTAATGCATCATCATAATGAGCTCAAAGTGACCAAGTGTTTGGTCACGGGATCATGCATTACGGTACGAGTAAAGTGACTTGCCGGTAACAAGATTGAACGAGGTATTGGGATACCGACGATCGAATCTCGGGCAAGTAACATATCGATTGACAAAGGGAATTGCATACGGGATTGATTAAATCCTCGACATCGTGGTTCATCCGATGAGATCATCGTGGAGCGTGTGGGAGCCAACATGGGTATCCAGATCCCGCTGTTGGTTATTGACCGGAGAGCGATCTCGGTCATGTCTACATGTCTCCCGAACCCGTAGGGTCTACACACTTAAGGTTCAGTTACGCTAGGGTTGTAGGGATATGTATATGCAGTAACCCGAATGTTGTTCGGAGTCCCGGATGAGATCCCGGACGTCACGAGGAGTTCCGGAATGGTCCGGAGGTAAAGATTTATATATGGGAAGTCCTGTTTCGGGCATCGGGACAAGTTTCGGGGTTATCGGTATTGTACCGGGACCACCGGAGGGGTCCCGGGGGCCCACCGGGTGGGGCCACCCATCCCCGGGGGCCACATGGGCTGTAGGGGGTGCGCCTTGGCCTACATGGGCCAAGGGCACCAGCCCCACTAGGCCCATGCGCCTAGGGTTTCCAAGGGGGAGGAGTCCTACTAGTGGAAGGCACCTCCTAGGTGCCTTGGGGGGGAGGGAAACCCCCCTTGGCCGCCGCACCCCCTAGGAGATTGGATCTCCTAGGGCCGGCCACCCCCCCTTGGCACCCCTATATATAGTGGGGGAGAGGAGGGACTTCATACCTTGAGTCCTTGGCCTTTGGTTGCCTCCTTCTCCCTCCCCAACACCTCCTCCACCTCCTTATTGCTTAGCGAAGCTCTGCCGGAGTACTGCAGCTCCATCAACACCACGCCGTCGTGCTGCTGCTGGTGCCATCTCCCTCAACCTCTCCTCCCTCCCTTGCTGGATCAAGAAGGAGGAGACGTGGCTGTTCCGTACGTGTGTTGAACGCGGAGGTGCCGTCCGTTCGGTGCTAGGATCTCCGGTGATTCGAATCACGTCGTGTTCGACTACATCATCCCTGTTCTTTGAACGCTTCCGCTCGCGATCTACAAGGTATGTAGATGCATCTATTCACTCAATGCTAGATGAACTCCTAGATGATCTTGGTGAAACGAGTAGGAAAATTTTTATTTTCTGCAACGTTCCCCAACAGTGGTATCAGAGCTAGGTCTATGCGTAGTTCTTCTTGCACGAGTAGAACACAATTGGTTGTGGGTGTAGATTTGTCAACTTTCTTGCCGCTACTAGTCTTATCTTGCTTCAGCGGTATTGTGGGATGAAGCGGCCCGGACCAACCTTACACGTACGCTTACGTGAGACCGGTTCCACCGACTAACATGCACAAGTTGCATAAGGTGGCTGGCGGGTGTCTGTCTCTCCTACTTTAGTTGAAGCGGATTCGATGAAAAGGGTCCTTATGAAGGGTAAATAGAAGTTGACAAATCACGTTGTGGTTTCACGTAGGTAAGAAAACGTTCTTGCTAGAACCCTACTTCAGCCACGTAAAACTTGCAAACAACAATTAGAGGACGTCTAACTTGTTTTTGCAGCAAGTGCTTGTGATATGATATGGCCAAAGTTGTGATGAATGATGAATGATCTATATGTCATGTATGAGATGTTCATGCTATTGTAATAGGAATCACGACTTGCATGTCGATGAGTATGACAACCGGCAGGAGCCATAGGAGTTGTCTTTATTTTTTGTATGACCTGCGTGTCATTAAAGAACGCCATGTAAACTACTTTACTTTATTACTAAACGCGTTAGTCATAGAAGTAGAAGTAGTCGTTGGCGTGACAACTTCATGAAGACACGATGATGGAGATCATGATGATGGAGATCATGGTGTCATGCCGGTGACAAGATGATCATGGAGCCCCGAAGATGAAGATCGAAGGAGCTATATGATATTGGCCATATCATGTCACTACTTTATATAATTGCATGTGATGTTTATTATGTTTTATGCATCTTGTTTACTTAGAACGACGGTAGTAAATAAGATGATCCCTTACAAAATTTCAAGAAGTGTTCTCCCCTAACTGTGCACCGTTGCTACAGTTCGTCGTTTCGAAGCACCACGTGATGATCGGGTGTGATAGATTCTTACGTTCACATACAACGGGTGTAAGACAGTTTTACACAGCGAAAACACTTAGGGTTAACTTGACGAGCCTAGCATGTACAGACATGGCCTCGGAACACGGAGACCGAAAGGTCGAACACGAGTCGTATGGAAGATACGATCTACATGAGAATGTTCACCGACGATGACTAGTCCGTCTCACGTGATGATCGGACACGGCCTAGTCGACTCGGATCGTGTAACACTTAGATGACCAAAGGGATGTCAAATCTGAGTGGGAGTTCATTATAATTTGATTAGATGAACTTAATTATCATGAACTTAGTCTAAATTTTTACAATATGTCTTGTAGATCAAATGGCCAACGTAGTCCTCAACTTCAACGCGTTCCTAGAGAAAACCAAGCTGAAAGACGATGGCAGCAACTATACGGACTGGGTCCGGAACCTGAGGATCATCCTCATAGCTGCCAAGAAAGATTATGTCCTACAAGCACCGCTAGGTGATGCACCTATTCTCCCTGCAGAGCAAGACGTTATGAACGCTTGGCAGGCACGTTCTGATGACTACTCCCTCGTTCAGTGCGGCATGCTTTACAGCTTAGAGCCGGGGCTCCAAAAGCGTTTTGAGAGACATGGAGCATATGAGACGTTCGAAGAGCTGAAAATGGTTTTCCAAGCTCATGCCCGGGTCGAGAGATATGAAGTCTCTGACAAATTCTTCAGCTGTAAGATGGAGGAAAATAGTTCTGTCAGTGAGCACATACTCACTATGTCTGGGTTACATAACCGCTTGACTCAGCTGGGAGTTAATCTCCCGGATGATGCGGTCATTGACAGAATCCTCCAGTCGCTTCCACCGAGCTACAAGAGCTTTGTGATGAACTTCAATATGCAGGGGATGGAAAAGACCATTCCTGAAGTATTTGCTATGCTGAAATCAGCAGAGGTAGAAGTCAGAAAGGAACATCAAGTGTTGATGGTCAATAAAACCACTAAGTTCAAAAAGGGCAAGGGTAAAAAGAACTTCAAGAAGGACGGCAAGGTAGTTGCCGCGCCCAGCAAGCAAGCTGCCGGGAAGAAGCCAAAGAATGGACCCAAGCCCGAGACTGAGTGTTTTTATTGCAAGGAAAGTGGTCACTGGAAGCGGAACTGCCCCAAATACTTAGCGGACAAGAAGGCCGGAAAAACCAAAGGTATATTTGATATACATGTAATTGATGTGTACCTTACCAGTAATCGTAGTAACTCCTGGGTATTTGATACCGGTGTCGTTGCTCATATTTGTAACACACAACAGGAGCTGCGGAATAAACGGAGACTGGCGAAGGACGAGGTGACGATGCGCGTCGGGAATGGTTCCAAAGTCGATGTGATCGCCGTCGGCACGCTACCTCTACACTTACCTACGGGATTAGTTTTGAACCTCAATAATTGTTATTTTGTGCCAAGTTTGAGCATGAACATTGTATCAGGATCTCGTTTAATTCGAGATGGCTACTCATTTAAATCCGAGAATAATGGTTGTTCTATTTATATGAGAGATATGTTTTATGGTCATGCTCCGATGGTGAATGGTTTATTCTTTATGAATCTCGAGCGTAATGCTACACATATTCATAGTGTAAGTACCAAAAGATGTAAGATTGATAGTGATAGTCCCACATACTTGTGGCACTGCCGCCTCGGTCACATAGGTGTCAAACGCATGAAGAAGCTCCATGCTGATGGACTTTTAGAGTCTCTTGATTACGAATCATTTGACACGTGCGAACCATGCCTCATGGGTAAAATGACCAAGACTCCATTCTCAGGAACAATGGAGAGAGCAACCAACTTATTGGAAATCATACATACTGATGTGTGCGGTCCAATGAGTGTTGAGGCTCGCGGTGGCTATCGTTATGTTCTCACCCTCACTGATGACTTGAGTAGATATGGGTATGTCTACTTAATGAAACACAAGTCTGAAACCTTTGAAAAGTTCAAGGAATTTCAGAGTGAAGTTGAGAATCAACGTGACAGGAAAATCAAGTTTCTACGATCAGATCGTGGAGTAGAATACTTGAGTCACGAGTTTGGTACACACTTAAGAAAATGTGGAATAGTTTCACAACTCACGCCGCCTGGAACACCTCAGCGTAATGGTGTGTCCGAACGTCGTAATCGCACTCTATTAGATATGGTGCGATCTATGATGTCTCTTGCCGATTTACCACTATCTTTTTGGGGCTATGCTTTAGAGACTGCCGCATTCACTTTAAATAGGGCCCCGTCGAAATCCGTTGAGACGACACCGTATGAATTATGGTTTGGGAAGAAACCTAAGCTGTCATTTCTAAAAGTTTGGGGATGCGATGCTTATGTCAGGAAACTTCAACCTGAAAAGCTCGAACCCAAATCGGAAAAATGCGTCTTCATAGGATACCCTAAAGAAACTGTTGGGTATATCTTCTACCTCAGATCCGAAGGCAAGATCTTTTTTGCCAAGAATGGGTCCTTTCTGGAGAAAGAGTTTCTCTCGAAAGAAGTAAGTGGGAGGAAAGTAGAGCTTGATGAAGTATTACCTCTTGAAACGGAAAATGGCGCAACTCAAGAAAATGTTCCTGAGGTGCCTGCACCGACTAGAGAGGAAGTTAATGATAATGATCAAGATACTTCTGATCAAGCTCCTACTGAAATTCGAAGGTCCACGAGGACACGTTCCGCACCAGAGTGGTACGGCAACCCTGTCTTGGAAATCATGTTGTTAGACAACGGTGAACCTTCGAACTATGAAGAAGCGATGGCGGGTCCGGATTCCGACAAATGGCTAGAAGCCATGAAATCCGAGATAGGATCCATGTATGAAAACGAAGTATGGACTTTGACTGACTTGCCCGTAGAACGGCGAGCCATAGAAAATAAATGGATCTTTAAGAAGAAGACAGACGCGGATGGTAATGTGACCATCTATAAAGCTCGGCTTGTCGCTAAGGGTTATCGACAAGTTCAAGGGATTGACTATGATGAGACTTTCTCACCGGTAGCGAAGCTGAAGTCCGTCCGAATCATGTTAGCAATTGCCGCATTTTATGATTATGAAATTTGGCAAATGGACGTCAAAACGGCATTCCTTAATGGTTTCCTTAAGGAAGAATTGTAAATGATGCAGCCGGAAGGTTTTGTCGATCCTAAAAATGCTGACAAGGTGTGCAAGCTCCAACGCTCGATTTATGGGCTGGTGCAAGCATCTCGGAGTTGGAACATTCGTTTTGATGAGATGATCAAAGCGTTTGGGTTTACACAGACTTATGGAGAAGCCTGTGTTTACAAGAAAGTGAGTGGGAGCTCTATAGCATTTCTCATACTATATGTAGATGACATACTTTTGATGGGAAATGATATAGAACTTTTGGACAGCATTAAGGCCTACTTGAATAAGAGTTTTTCAATGAAGGACCTTGGAGAAGCTGCTTATATATTAGGCATCAAGATCTATAGGGATAGATCAAGACGCCTCATAGGTCTTTCACAAAGCACATATCTTGATAAGATTTTGAAGAAGTTCAAAATGGATCAGTCCAAGAAAGGGTTCTTGCCTGTTTTGCAAGGTGTGAAATTGAGCTCAGCTCAATGTCCGACCACGGCAGAAGATATAGAAGAGATGAGCGTCATCCCCTATGCCTCAGCCATAGGTTCTATTATGTATGCCATGCTGTGTACCAGACCTAATGTTAACCTTGCCGTAAGTTTGGTAGGAAGGTACCAAAGTAATCCTGGCAAGGAACACTGGACAGCGGTCAAGAATATCCTGAAGTACCTGAAAAGGACTAAGGAAATGTTTCTCGTTTATGGAGGTGACGAAGAGCTCGTCGTAAAAGGTTACGTCGACGCTAGCTTCGACACAGATCTGGATGACTCTAAGTCACAAACCGGATACGTGTATATTTTGAATGGTGGGGCAGTAAGCTGGTGCAGTTGCAAGCAGAGCGTCGTGGCGGGATCTACATGTGAAGCGGAGTACATGGCAGCCTCGGAGGCAGCACATGAAGCAATATGGGTGAAGGAGTTCATCACCGACCTAGGAGTCATACCCAATGCGTCGGGGCCGATCAAGCTCTTTTGTGACAACACTGGAGCTATTGCACTTGCCAAGGAGCCCAGGTTTCACAAGAAGACAAGGCACATCAAGCGTCGCTTCAACTCCATCCGTGAAAATGTTCAAGATGGAGACATAGAGATTTGTAAAGTACATACGGACCTGAATGTAGCAGATCCGTTGACTAAACCTCTCCCAAGAGCAAAACATGATCAACACCAGAATTCCATGGGTGTTCGATTCATCACAATGTAACTAGATTATTGACTCTAGTGCAAGTGGGAGACTGTTGGAAATATGCCCTAGAGGCAATAATAAAAGCATTATTATTATTATATTTCTTTGTTCATGATAATTGTCTTTATTCATGCTATAATTGTGTTATCCGGAAATCGTAATACATGTGTGAATAACAGACACCAACATGTCCCTAGTAAGCCTCTAGTTGACTAGCTCGTTGATCAATAGATAGTCATGGTTTCCTGGCTATGGACATTGGATGTCATTGATAAACGGGATCACATCATTAGGATAATGATGTGATGGACAAGACCCAATCCTAAACATAGCACAAGATCGTATAGTTCGTTTGCTAGAGTTTTTGCAATGTCAAAGTATCTCTTCCTTCGACCATGAGATCGTATAACTCCTGGATACCGTAGGAGTGCTTTGGGTGTATCAAACGTCACAACGTAACTGGGTGACTATAAAGGTGCACTACAGGTATCTCCGAAAGTATCTATTGTTTTATATGGATCGAGACTGGGATTTGTCACTCCGTATGACGGAGAGATATCACTGGGCCCACTCAGTAATGCATCATCATAATGAGCTCAAAGTGACCAAGTGTTTGGTCACGGGATCATGCATTACGGTACGAGTAAAGTGACTTGCCGGTAACAAGATTGAACGAGGTATTGGGATACCGACGATCGAATCTCGGGCAAGTAACATATCGATTGACAAAGGGAATTGCATACGGGGTTGATTAAATCCTCGACATCGTGGTTCATCCGATGAGATCATCGTGGAGCGTGTGGGAGCCAACATGGGTATCCAGATCCCGCTGTTGGTTATTGACCGGAGAGCGATCTCGGTCATGTCTACATGTCTCCCGAACCCGTAGGGTCTACACACTTAAGGTTCAGTTACGCTAGGGTTGTAGGGATATGTATATGCAGTAACCCGAATGTTGTTTGGAGTCCCGGATGAGATCCCGGACGTCACGAGGAGTTCCGGAATGGTCCGGAGGTAAAGATTTATATATGGGAAGTCCTGTTTCGGGCATCGGGACAAGTTTCGGGGTTATCGGTATTGTACCGGGACCACCGGAGGGGTCCCGGGGGCCCACCGGGTGGGGCCACCCATCCCCGGGGGCCACATGGGCTGTAGGGGGTGCGCCTTGGCCTGCTTGGGCCAAGGGCACCAGCCCCACTAGGCCCATGCGCCTAGGGTTTCCAAGGGGGAGGAGTCCTACTAGTGGAAGGCACCTCCTAGGTGCCTTGGGGGGGAGGGAAACCCCCCTTGGCCGCCGCACCCCCTAGGAGATTGGATCTCCTAGGGCCGGCCACCCCCCCTTGGCACCCCTATATATAGTGGGGGAGAGGAGGGACTTCATACCTTGAGTCCTTGGCCTTTGGTTGCCTCCTTCTCCCTCCCCAACACCTCCTCCACCTCCTTATTGCTTAGCGAAGCTCTGCCGGAGTACTGCAGCTCCATCAACACCACGCCGTCGTGCTGCTGCTGGTGCCATCTCCCTCAACCTCTCCTCCCTCCCTTGCTGGATCAAGAAGGAGGAGACGTGGCTGTTCCGTACGTGTGTTGAACGCGGAGGTGCCGTCCGTTCGGTGCTAGGATCTCCGGTGATTCGAATCACGTCGTGTTCGACTACATCATCCCTGTTCTTTGAACGCTTCCGCTCGCGATCTACAAGGTATGTAGATGCATCTATTCACTCGATGCTAGATGAACTCCTAGATGATCTTGGTGAAACGAGTAGGAAATTTTTTATTTTCTGCAACGTTCCCCAACACACTCCGTGTGCCCTTGCCATTGCATTTGGTACATCGGGTTGAGTTCTCCACGGTGATACGTGGAAGTGAAGTTTGAGAAGCTTATTACTCTTGGGTGTTTGGACACCCTAGAGCTTGTTCCTCTTGGGTGCCTTGGCGCCCTAGACGGTTGGTGGTGTTCGGAGCTCAATCATTGTGGTGTAAAGCTCCGGGCAAGCGTCGGGGTCTCCAATTAGGTTGTGGAGATCGCGTCGAACAATTTGACGGGTTCCGGTGACCGCCCCCAAGGGTTTCCAAAGTGTACGGGTTCGGTGACCGCCCCCAAGGGTTGCCATTTGTACGGGTTCGGTGACCGCCCTCAAGGGTCCCTTAGTGGAATCACCGCATCTTGCATTGTGCGAGGGCGTGAGGAGATTACGGTGGCCCTAGTGACTTCTTGGGGAGCATTGTGCCTCCACACCGCTCCAAACGGAGATTAGCATCCGCAAGGGTGTGAACTTCGGGATACATCGTCATCTCCGCGTGCCTCGGTTATCTCTTACCCGAGTCCTTTACTTATGCACTTTACTTCGTGATAGCCAAATTGTTCTTTGTCATATATCTTGCTATCACATAGTTGCTTATCTTGCTTAGCATAAGTTGTTGGTGCACATAGGTGAGCCTAGTTGTTTTAGGTTTTGTGCTTGACAAATTAACCGTTAGGTTTATTCCGCATTTGTTCAAGCCTAAACCGTAATTATTTTAAAGCGCCTGTTCACCCCCCCCCCCTCTAGGCGACATCCTCGATCTTTCACCTGAGAGATAGTTGTGTATGTTAGATAGGTTTAATCTTGAGAGTATTCCATCCCAGTGACAGAAAGAGAAAGGGCTTTATTGTGTTATTGCCACCAAAGATAAAAGATAGTTGACTAGTTGTCTCGGTGATGAATTGGAGGTAAAGAAAATATACTATCTACATTATGTCGCATTGCTTAACGCAATGCTATGTTTTCACTTAATACTTAAGAGATGCATGTTGGATAAAGGGCTTGGGTGTTGTATTAACTATAGATATAGTTAGATAACGTTCTATAGATTCAATAATGTAATGCCTATATGCATAATGAGATATGTGATCGCATCATAAATACTAACACAGAAATGTAATTTGTTCACCACACATATGTTATCTGGAGAGATGCCACTGGTCAAATTATTGATCTCAGTCATTTATTCCTCATGATCACAATCAAAATCACATTCACTTTATTTTATGTTCTTTTATTATCAGAACATTTATTTACACTTGCTTACAATCATCAATTCCAACCATAAAATTCATTAATACTTGTAACTAGCAAAACTAGTGAGGTTGACACCTTAAGTAGAACTTAAGTAGAAGTGTTGGGACCAAGTTAAGTCTTTTAGTTGTGTGTAGGCACTGGTAATTGACTCTCGGTCAAGGACTCCATGAATTAATACATTGGTTCTTAAGTGAGGGAAACACTTGCTGCTCACTACAAGCCCTTGCACTTCAGGGACCAACAACAGAGTTCACCAAACATAATGATTACATGGAAATATCAGTAGCAACATTTGATGATCAGTGGGGTTTTCGTGGTCTTCTTGGCATTGTAGAATACTAGAAAACAATCAAGTTTTGATAATGTGAGAATGCACAACCCATTCGGCGTGCTACACCTGGTGAGTAATCTCATAAATTTTTAGTCCATATTGCAATAAAAATACGAAAAATGAGAAGCGTTCATTTGGGGAACAAGAATGTTCGAACAAGTAGCAAGTGAACCTTTTAGGGCGACGAATGGATAGTGGTCAGGATCAAGACTAATTGTTGGCTGATGGATGCTTTGGTGATGGTGTAACATTTGGTGATTGTCTGTAGGGGTGAGGAAGCACTTTCGTAGTGGCTTTCCTTACTTCTCCCTTCATGGTTCCCCTGATGTTGTATTGTTGGTACTCATCGGTGTTGAGCTAAAAAAGACTTCAGTTGATGTTAGGCTTTTGTTGGGGGTATGTACATTATGATTTTCCTTCGCTCTTTTTTAGTTTCGTTTATATAAAGGATATTGTTTTTTAGGGAAATCAGGAGAGGGAGCGCTTCCTTCTTTAAGAAAAACTCATCTTTTATTTTAACTGATTTGTTTCGGTCTCAGTGGGGTCATGCCACCACTTGCAAAGTTGCCACGATGACAAGTCAAAGCTTTTGATTAACGGGTCATTTTTTGTGTGCGTGATTTGAAGTTCTACGGGCCTTGCTAGTCACTGAGAACTTTGTGTATTAATGTTATTATTTTGCTAGCTAGTAACTTCTATCAACTTTGCTAGCTACTAGTAGAAGAGAAAGGGTACATGTGTTTATGTGATGAAACTCACTTTTTTTACTACATCCAAGGCCGGAGAGCTTCTATGTGATGCTCTTTGCGTCAATATGTCTACCTTTCGCATAGGGCGTTCCGATGAACCGTCAGATTTAGCGCTCAATGCTATAGCGAGTAATTCCTCTGGGTTTTTCTCTCTCCAGTTTTTAATTAGTTTTACTTGGTTTTCTCTTTGGTTTGTGAAAATACCTGATTTTTTAAAAGCGACCATTTTTTAAAATTAAGAAAATAATAAATGATGGGAATATTTTTATAAAATTATGATTAAAATTGGTGTTCTTTAAATTTGAAAGTTTTCCAAGAAACTTGATGATTTTAAATTCCAGAAACTGTTTAAGGAAAATAAAAACCAGAAAAGAAAAACAGGAAAAAACATAAAGTTAAAAATCAATACAACAACAACAACAACAACAACAACAACAACAAGAACAAGAACAAGACCTTTAGTCCCAAACAAGTTGGGGTAGACTAGTGGTGAAACCTATAAGATCTCGCGACCAAAAAAGTTAGAAATTAATAAAGAGGTGAAAATCAGTAGAGAAACAAGAAAATAAAAAACGTAAAAATGGAATAAAACTTTCTAGAATATTCCAAAGACCGAAAAAAAGAAGACCAAAATATTCCAGAAATCGGAACTAACCTAACTTAATTGGGCCGGCCCATTGACCCTGGCTATGTGTGCATGCAATTGGTCGACAATTTGCGGCAATAAACGGCAAACTGGATTTGCCTCCAAAGCGATTCCGCAAAAGGCCCCCTTCCAAAACCCTAGACTCTCAAACCGCCGGACAGCCGCCACCCCCCAACCCAGCAGCAACTCAACCGACCCCCCACCTCGTCACCCATGGCGGCGCGCGAGGGCCAGAGCGACCCGCATCGCCGGGAGCCTGGCCAGCGCCGCCCCATGTGCGCCGTCTGCACCAAGCCCCTGAGCGTCTGCCTCTGCGGCCGCCTCCGCGGCCCCCCGCTCGACACCACCGTCGGCGTCACCGTGCTGCAGCACACCATGGAGGTCCGGCACCCGCTCAGCTCCATCCGCGTTGCCCGCCTCGGCCTCCGCAACCTCTCCGTCACCCAAGTCACCGACGTCAACCACCGCGCCAGCTTCCTCCTCAGGACGCTCGGCGGCGCCGCGGCCTCGAATCTTGCTGACGGAGAAACTGATGTTGGCGCCGGCCTTGCCGGAAATCATGATGGTTCGGTTGTTTCTGGGCAGACCGGCATACAAGATGGTGATGGTTTCGAGCCAAGCCAAGGCAAAGGATTGAATCATGCAAAGTCCAGTGATGCTGAAAATGTGGGGATCAGTCCTTGCGGTGGTCATTTGGGTGAGGAAAATGCCACTATTGCAATCTCTAGGCAAGCTGGTGGTGAAGGATTAGATAATGGGGAAATAAGCAATGGTGTTTCCTCTGATCTGGATCGAGAAGTTGGCGGTGGCATTGAATGTGACTCTAATGGTGATGAGTGTTTCAGATTCGAGAAGGCGAAAAGCAATGAACATGCTGGAGATTTTGAAATGCCAGTCTCAGCCGCAAATCAGTCGGAAAGCCATGTAGCTGATGCCGTTAATGCTGAAGGCCAACACAGAAGTGAGACATCTGTGACAAATAAGGTACATGCTGATCTGCCTCACCCTTTAGTTGAAACTACCTCAATTAATGGTATTTGCACTGAAAATGTTGAAGTTGGTGCTGTTACTGGAGAAGGTTGGACCGTGGAAAATATGGAAAAGTACTCTGTTGCTTATACAGAAACGGAACTCAGGATTGACATTGAGCGCGGCGTAAAGCCCAAAATCAGATGGTTGTGCAGAGGTTCTGTTGGCCAAGGAGCTGTCTCGAATGGCTTTACTGTCACGAAAATACAAAAGAACAAGTCCAGACGTACAGGTGAAGTCTCGGAGTTCGAGGAATTTTCCATCACCATACCGCCACACGCAGCTCTGCTATTTCCATGCCAGGGTGCAATCAGCCTTGATGCTTTAGATTGTCAGGTGAAACATTTGATTGTGTTGGATGGCACCTGGGCAAAGGCGCAGCGGATGTACCATGAGAATCCATGGCTACAACTTCTGCCACACGTGAAGCTAGAATCAGATAAGGTTAGCTTGTACAGCAAGGTGAGGCAGGAGCCAAAGGCCGGGTGCTTGTCGACCATTGAGAGCATAGTTATCACCATGAAGAAACTTGGAGAGGATGAGATGGGTTTGGATGATGTTCTGTCTGTTTTCGAGTCAATGATTATTGATCAGCGGCGTTGCAAGGAGGAGAACTGGAAACCAAAACTAAAGCCATAGTACTGGGTCCCACTGTTTTGATCTAATTTTTTGACGGGTGTTTTGATCTAATTTTTATTGAGGACTTCTGGATGCATTTTCGGTCCAGATGTTTTCTGTATCATTATTTCATACTGAGTGATTAAACAGGCCAGCATTTCTGGACAGTGTTTTTGTTCGCCTCCACTTTCAGAGCTGCAAGGATGGAGCATACTACCAACCCTATTCTCAGTTTCCCCATAATCACTGAGCTGGTGTGTATTTTGATGACTCTGAACATGATGTGTTTGTTCCTGCTTCATACAACTATTAGCTGGATCAAATCGAAGCATTGCCGCTGCAGAGGTGAGTACTTGGGGTTAAAAGGAGAGTCGGTTTCCTGCAATATAATCAGTTTTTCTTGATTGGATTTACAAACTCTCGTGTCAACAGAACCAAGAGTACATTGCTCATATTCCACTCCATGTCTTCAAATTTTGGTGGAAACATGTAATATTACGGTGCATACTCTACTATCACTCTGTCCACATCTTGCTTTATGCTGTCTCAACATGCAATTTCATTTGGCCTCATACCTTTGTAAGTTTAGTCATATGAAATGTGGCCTCTGCTAAAAAAAAACCATGTCAATTTTCACAAGCATATTAGCGAACCGGCTATCACAGTATGATTTAAATGGTCTCTTGATTAAACCATACACAACATACATCAAAAAGCGTATCAGATTATGGGTTAGCAAGCAGTCTCACGCACACATATGTACAATGCATGACAAGGCCTTTTCAGACTGTTATTGAACTGTATGGTCGTGGACATCAGTATTTTCCTCAACTCACAGCTGATGTCCTGATGTTCTATGCATCTAAAATAGTGCCCAAAACCAGAGTCTCGTTCCATACATTGTCTGTGTTTCAATGTTTGGACACACTTTTAAGCACACATCTGAAATTATCCTGGACACAGTTTTAACCACACATCTGAAATTATCTATTACCTCCGTCCCAAAATTCTTGTCTTATACAGTAGTATTTGTCTATATATGAATGTATTTAACTCTAAAATATGACTAGATACATCCATATCTAAAACAAGAATTTTAGAACGGAGAGAGTATGACATAGCTAATAATATAAGAAAAGCCACCAATCGTAGCCGCTTACAGTTCTTATCTGCCGGCCGGAGCGAGCTTGCACTTGACTTCTGCAAGACGAGTACCACCTCCACCTCGAACACCCCCGTCAGGTTCTCCTTCCTGAACTCGGCGTCGCCTATCAGGATTAACCTCCACGTACATGGATGTCCTGCTGCCGGCCGTTGTTGACGATCCTAGCTAGCGCTTGGACGCGGATGTGCAGCTGCTGGTCGTGGCTGAACGCCCTACCGCAGCTGCACATCCTCGTCCAAACTCTAGCTAGATCGTGCGTGAATGAGTTCGTGATGGAGTGCGTTCTGCATATCTGTATATAGACCAAGCCGCTACGTAGCGTGCATCGGTGGTAAACTAACTCCACACGATGAGTACATATTCCCACGTGTACTTTAAGCAAAGGAATGCCTACCCAAGCGGTGGAAAACTAACTGCACACGCAAACTTTGGAAGCTGAAGCTGCCGGGAAAGATTAAAATATTTGTTTGGAGGTGCCTACACAATGCTATACCGAGCTACTGCGTCTTGCATAATCGCCATATCGGAACAATATCCCAGTGTCCTACAGTATTTGCGAGGCCGGTGCGGCCATATTTGAGTTTTTACTATGTGATGAGTCACTACAACGGACATATATGGAGGCCATAGTACTTCCAGAAATAATTGCAGCGGCTTGCTGGTACTTGTGGTGGCAGAGACGGCAGATAGTTCGACGGGAAGAGGTTCAGACACCAGGCAGGACAGGCCCAGTGATTGTGGCACTAATCTTGAACGAACTGCGTCCGAGCAGCAATGAAACCTTCTACTACTACAAGACTGAATAAATGGCCGGTTGCCATGGCGGGGCAGCAGGTAGTGAACGTTGATGCATTTTTTTCTGCTGATGAGTTTTTTGGTTCATGTGGCATGATCATTCGTGATAATCGAGGGAGCTTTATTTCTGCGGGCACAACAAAGTTTGAACATGTTGCGGATGTGGTACCGTGGAGGCAGCAACACTCCTTGAGGGATTAAAATTGTGCCATGTCGCCGGTTGCTCTAATATCATGGTGCGAATGGATACTATCATTGTGGTAGAAGCTCTGAAGCTTAATGAAGGACACACTATGGTGGGATATGGTGACAGCTCCTATACTTGAAGATTGTAGGAATACTCTGAAAGAGTTCAGGAAGGTGACTATTTAGCATTGTAATAGGGAGTCGAATGTAGTTGTTCATGAGCTAGCTAGATGAGGCCGTGTTAATCCCCCTTCGGTTTTGGGTGGATGATCCCCTGCTTTTCTAGTTAAATTTTTAGCGGATGATATAAGTATTATTTGATTCTAATAAAGCTAACCAAAAGGTCTTCCCTAAAAAAAAGCAAAGGAAATGCATGATACTTCTATCGACATGCTTCTTATTGTTGTGATTTTTACGAGATGAATTAACTAGTAATCATGCTTCATGTTGTGTATGTTGTCGAAATATAGATGAGTTGGCCCGGTTCTTTTGGCCGATTCTTCCAGAATCTTGAGAATCGAACCTCCAGCCAGCTTCTCTCAAAATCTTAAACCTGTATTTTTTTAACAATCATAGTTTTTTACACCCTAACTAGCTAGGATTGTCAAAAAATTATTGGTTCAAGATTCTAGGAGAAGCTTGGGGAAAGTCTGATTCTCAAGATTATGAGAGAATCGGCCATTGGGTAGTCTCACCTCACAAGTGGAGGAACCGCTCAAAAAAAATCCTCATCGATGGAGGAGAGTTGAGACCTCTTTATAAGTGTTTCTGTTCCACAAGTTATTGAAGCTTGAGAAGAGGAGTGATTCTCGTGCACACTTCCATCCTCCGCCACGCCTCGTCCCCACGCACGTGTTGTGATCAAGCCGAACTTAGACCTATGCCGTGTGTGTGTTTATTTTTTTCCGGTCAGGAATGGTTAATTAATTACGAGTCATTAACGGGCGCCCATGAATCTGAGATGTCGGATCGTGTGTTGTTGATGACCGGGACGTGTGTCCAACCCACGTCCCCCTCCACGACCGAATATATATTGGAGGCGTTGACAACCCTAGCCGTCACCCAGATCAGATTACATCTGCCCCATCTCCTCGCGCACTCTCCACCATCATTTCACTCACTGTTGCTGCTTCCGGCGATCCCATCCCGTCCACCGCATGCACGACTGTATGAGAGAGTAGGCCTCCAGAACTCCGCCCTTTACGATCCTGCACCGTGAGAAGGACGATTAGGTTTTTGGAGAGCATCTCTGACGTGACTGCTCGCCATTGTTCGCCTTTGTCTGCTACTTCAACTACATCCTCGTTCTCCTCCACATCACCATGTCCATTGATTCCGAGAAGAAGGCCGCCCAGGAGAACGCCGCCATCACAACTACAACCTGGCCGATTGGAGGGTATAATTTGTTTATCTCTCTCCTGTTTATTCCCGTGCAAGGCCCTGTTCCCGTGGTCACTATGCCCTATGTTTATGTAGATGTATCTGATGTATGCGTAGTATGAGCTTGCATGGTTAGGTATACAATATTAATACTGTCAATGTCATGTTCATGATTTATTTCTGGATTAGATTAATCAAAATTGCGATTTTACTTAACATATGTTCCCTAATAAGAATTTTGTGATTTAGGGAAGTTGTGATTTAGAAAGAAAAGAAACTAGAGTCGAGAGACTGAGCCGTTGGGTCTTGAGATTGATGAAGTTACACTACTAGGGAAAAGGTTAGCAGCAGCGCGGGTTTTCAGGCTAGCAGCAGCGCGGGTGGCCGCGCTACTAATAAGGTGCTACAGCTAACTCATAGTAGTAGCGCGGCCCCAACCCGCGCTACTACTGTTGACGATATCAGCAGTGCTTTTTGCGAACGCGCTACTATTAACTAGCTGTAGCGATTTCGTCATCCCTCGCTACTGCTATATCTTTCATCATTTTCCCACTGCCCCATTCCCTTTCAGTTCTCCTTTCACTTTCAGTTCTCCTTTCAGATACTAGATACTAGGTACTGCTAGTAGATATCAAATTCATAAACCATTACTAGGTACGGTAGTACTCCCTTCGTTCCAAATTACTCGTCGTGGTTTTAGTTCAAACCACGACGAGTAATTTGGAACGAAGGGAGTACTAGATAACAATTTCATGCATAGCCAACATGCATCCTCAAGCAGTACATGGTCATATCAACGGCCATCATCATATGTAGTTCTAGATGATATCGACGACGATCATCATATGTAGTTCTAGATGATATAGCCACACACACATATGTAGTTCTAGATGATATAGCCACACACACACATATGTAGTTCTAGATGATATAGCCACACACACATATGTAGTTCTAGATGATATAGCCACACACACACATATGTAGTTCTAGATGATATAGCCACACACACATATGTAGTTCTAGATGATATCGAAGACAATCATCATCCTCAAGCCTGGGCGGTTGGTGTTCCTGATAGTAATTAGGATGACCTGTCCAACACGAAGATTCTTGCCATCGAGGAATTTCTTCCACCCAACCGAGCTTAAGTGTGTGCGACCGTCCGTGTCCACGCGGTAAGTACAGGTTGTGACGGAGCCCCTTGCAGTAAGGCGTAGTCCAGCTGAGTCTTCTTCATCAGGCTCGATACCATAACTCACAGATATGCTCTTTGCCAATTTCTGAATAAGAAAAACATATCAATTAATAAGCATGTGATCGAACTCTACACTAAAACATATATATCATCGGCTAGATTCCACACAACATACCATATCATTGGACTGTACACTAAGTAATTCACACTATTAATTTGCATTTGTAAGTATAACATACCATATCATGTCGATCAACCATGGTATTTGTCAAGCGGGTCACGAATGGCACCCCGACAAAGTCAGCACGTGGCGGAATTATGTCCCACAGGTTGGACACCTCCTCCTCACTCAGCCTTGTTCTTTGAGCTACGATGGCTTCATGAAGTGGGTCCTCATCATCTTCATCGAGTGGGTCCTCATTATCTTCATCATCTTCATCATCTTCGTCATCTTCATCATCTTCCACCAGGTTGAGATAAATGACAGCTAGCTTGGGTCTTTCTGCTCGGAAGTTGAAGCTGATCAACTCACCACCAGTAAGATGCATGCGAGCGACGAAATGGGCCCATCCATCTCCTCCAATCAGCGACATATTGCGTCCTTTCTCGACCTCCATAGTGTACGGCCCCCCAGAAGCCTCAAATGTCACAGTGTCTCCTGTCAGCTTGTTGAATTTCAACCTCACATTGCATGGGACGATCTGTGTAAAATAAGCAAAATGACACAATGCAGTAATGCCAACACTAAAAATAAAATAGTTATGACATTTCATCTAATTTCTTACCACCGCATGACGAAAACTCGGCTGGAAGTAGATGCAGAACAGCTTGCCAGTTGCAAGGCTGCTGGCGCATCTTGACTTGCACAGTTGACATAGTGGTGGTGGTGGTGGCGCCATTCTTCCTAAAGCAATATGAGCAAAGGATTACTAAATCAACTAAATCAAAATGTTCCTAAGTCAACTAAATCAACTAGCCTACTAAATCAACTAAATCAAAATGTTCTAAGTCAACTAAATCAACTAGCCTACTAAGTCAACTAAATCAAAATGTTCTAAGTCAACTAAATCAACTAGCCTACTAAATCAACTAAATCAAAATGTTCTAAGTCAACTAAATCAACTAGCCTACTAAGTCAACTAAATCAAAATGTTCTAAGTCAACTAAATCAACTAGCCTACTAAATCAACTAAATCAAAATGTTCTAAGTCAACTAAATTAACTAAATGAATTAGCCTACTAAATCAACTAAATCAAAATGTTCTAAGTCAACTAAATCAACTAGCCTACTAAATCAACTAAATCAAAATATTCTAAGTCAACTAAATCAACTAGCCTACTAAGTCAACTAAATTATATCAACTAAATCAAAATGTTGCATATGAGCAGGAGGGAGAAGGAGGGCGACTCGAGGAGGGAGAAGAGAGTAGGATGGAGGAGGAAGGTGGAGCAAGGAGGGACCGGCCGGCGCGGCCAGTTGAGGGAGGACGGAGGAGGAAGGCGGAGCGAGGAGGGGCCGGCCGGCGTGACCAGTTGAGGCAGGACGGAGGAGAAAGGCGGAGCGAGGAGGGGCCGGCCAGCGGCAAGTGGAGAGGGAGGACGGAGGAGGAGGCCGGTACCGAGTCCAGCAAGGAGGAGGAGGTGACGGCGCGTGGCGCAGACGATGGAGGGGCGACGGGGGCGCGCGGCGCAGACGGATCGGCCGGAGAGGATTTTGAGTGGCTGTGTGTGAGTGGATCCGAAGGGAGGAGATGAGGGAGATGGATGGCTTAGCAGTAGCGCTCTTCAGGAAAACACGCTACTGCTAAGCTATCTAGCAGCAGCGCTTTTCACAGTAAAGCGCTACTGCTATGTGTCAGCATGCAAAAAATAGACTTTGTTCAATATATCAAAAACACATTGATCATCAACGATCTTTTTGTGTATAATCTGATTTGACAATATGAGTCCTCACCGGTTTAGGAACAGGTGAAGACTCATATTGCAGCCACAAATTCTACACATAGAGTTCAATGAAGATCAAGTGCTTGTCAAAGTGTGAGAAGTAACATATTTAAGGTGGTAGAAACTCTCTTCACGGAGCGAGGTGGGACTAAATTTTTGTAGGAAACTTAGCAGTAGCGCTTATCCTATAAATGCGCTGCTACTATGCCGCGTAGCAGTAGCACGCATCACACTAACGCGTTGCTGCTATAACTAGCCTCGCGGCGGCCTCGTAGGAATTATAGCAGCAGCGCGTCTTTCGGATGACGCGCTACTGCTATATTTGTCTCAGCAGCGAGTTTCACCCGTACACGCTACTGCTAGTTAGCAGCAGCGAGTTATTTTGGAGCGCGCTGCTGATAAGATTCTGTGTATAGGCTTTTCCCTAGTAGTGTTATCAAATATGCCTTGCTATGAACAGGAACATCGTTTTCCTCGTTTTTATGAGACACCAAGTGTCAAACCCTAGTTTTTATCGCTGAACTATCAACCATTGGTTGGTTCTCAACAATAGGAGTAGGAGTACCTTCTAAACTCTCATTGACCCAATCGATGACCCATTGATCCTAAGGGCATCTCCAATGCCGACCCTCAAACCATCTGCAACCGTTTGGACCATGCGGTCCGGACGTGTTTTGCCATCCAAGGCGATCTTGTATCGGTCCCCTCGGTGGTCCAGACGCATTTTCCCCCGCAAAACGGAGACAAACAAGGGGGTGGAGGGCTTTGCAGGCGTCCGGACCACTGCCAAGTCCACTTCTGACTACACTGGCCCACCATTAACCCCCTCCATCCCCTGGGCGCGCTTCCTGCCCGAAAAAGCCAGCGCCGCTCCAGAGCATCGGTGCCGCATTCATGCCCGACTAGAGCGAACGCGACATCTCCCTGCTGCTGGCATTGAAACGGCGCATCGGCTGAGAGAACGCTATCTGCGCCACTTCCCGGTGCAGATGACGGCTCCGTGTTCAAACGGCACCCCGTTCGTCTATTGCCCTGAATTAATAATATGGGGTTGCCGACGAACTTACTCCGGCGCCACCGTTCGTCCGTCTGTCGCCCCACACCGTCGCAGCCCATTGCCATCAGCCCACTATATAAACACCAGCCCCGGCCATAACCTCAGTCATCCTCCTCTGGTCCTTTTCTCCTCTTCGCACCATGCCCGCCATGGCCTCCGTGCGCTTCAAAGCCCTCTGGGACACCCTCTCCTCGAAGCAGAAGAAGGAGATGGCCGCCATTGCTGCCGGCTAGCAGGCCGGCTGGCAGACAGAGGCCGCCGCCGCCCCAATGGAGGACGAGTCGGCGCCACCCTCCTAGCCAGTGCATGCCGACCTCACCATCAGCGAGGCCCGTGCGCAATACACAGACATGCTGCGGGAGGAGCAGGAGGCCAAGTTCCAACAGGCACAGGCCGGCTAGGACTACAACCTCGACCTCCTTGAGGAGCACCGACCTGCGGAGGAATTGCCCACCGTGGGTACATCCATCGAGATGTGCATGAGCAGGAGGCGTTGCTCGAGTCCTACCGCTCCGCCTGCGTGATCCGCCGCGACCGCTGGCAGTACCGCCAACGTTGGCGGAGTTAGAAGCCACCTACGGGGAGTTCGACGAGGAGGTGGATGAGGTGTGGGGCAAGAGTGACGAGGAGGAGGACAATGTCAGCTCCGCCCCGACCACGAAGCCGACATGTCATCGGGCGCCGCCGACAACGTGGAAGAGTAGTGCATGGTAGGTCGCTGCCGCTTGGTTCCCAAAAAGGCCACCGCTCCTCCCCTCCCGTTGAAGCCAAGCTTAGTGGGTTGAATATCGTCGGCCGATTAGCCGCTTGGCGGCGACGTGAAGGCGGACAACTTCACTTCTCGGGGCTGTGGAGGCGGGGCTGGAGAGCGTCGAGGCGGAACTCGAGAAGGCGAAGGCAAGAGTCGGAGCTTCAGTTCTTGGGGCACATGACTAGCCATAGGGAACAGGCGCCGGCAATCATTTAGATTAGGTTTAGAGTATGGTTTAGTTAAAAATTGGTCAAAATATAATGAATTTCGTCCGGGTTATATGAAATCCGCCGTGTTTGCATGTATTTTGTCCGTTTAGTTCAAACAATGGTTAAATAAATGCGGATAGCATTGGATATCCGACTCCCGCATTCGTGTCCGCGGGCAGGTTAGGGGACGGGTGCTGGAGCAAATTTGTGGGTGGTGTTGGAGATGCCCTAATTCCAAACAGAGGAAAGTCTACAACCACATAATCATCAGCGAAATGTGGCCACACAAAAAAAACCAGTAGCAACATGCACCGTAATAAAAGACCTCCGCGGCCGCGCCATGGAGCCGTACGTGTAGGCCCGAAACCGTGCGTTGCGGTTGCGCACACGATGGAACAGCTGCCAACCCGATGGACGATGACCAACCTCGTCCAAGCTGCCGCCGGTTTTCGTCGCACCACCCCACTGATCGATCCATCATTCACAGTTCACACGTAGTAGTAGTATCCAAGCCCGTTTCCGGATTCCACGCAACAAGGCGGGCGCCGTGTACTGCCAACGCGGCTGCAGCTCCCGTGCTCAGCAACTTGCAGGAGCCATCGCCACCCACACCCACAGTTGAAATCATGCATGTGCATGGGGTCGCTCGAAACCGAACAAAGACCACTCGCTCGGCCTGTCCTTTTCCTCGCGCACTTGCCGCCTTGCGGCTCGCATCGCATGACCAGCTGCTGGCCTCCATGGCTCCACGACGGGTGTTTTTCTCATGACTTTGACCTGCGCCATGATTTGAGTGCTGCCGATTGCTAGGCCACGCAACTTGGTCTGGATTAGTCAAGAGGACACTCCAGTGTCACCCTCTCTCCGAATGAATCCTTCCAAACTTATCCCCAACTGGGCGCTGTGCTCATGGTTTTTTTTAAGAAAAACACACTGCAATCACTTTTAGTCCATGCGTTCTCTCGGTTTCACACACACACATTTCAGCTTCGACTTCGAGCTTTTAAGTATTCAAATATTCCAACTAGCAACAATGACCACTTCAAGGAAAAAAGAGGATGTCCGCAGTCTCTTCGAGGAACCATAACGCAATCCTCGATAGAACCTCCGTATGTCCAAGTAATTTCTAGATAGTTTCAGATTCTCAATTCTCACATAGAAATTGCATAGAGAAATAGATGGGTTCCGTCTTCATGGATGTGACTGAGCTTGCAGTGATTTTCATCATGTGCTGGCCTCCAATTCCTTCCGAGAAAAACTTCACAGGAATCTTGTCGAAATCTAGCCGGAATTTGGTGACCGGAGTCCGGAGATTGGAAGGGTTGTGGGTGGCCATCGGAGGCAAGGAACGCGGCCGCCGACACTACTCCTCACTCCTTGAGAACTTAAACGTTTCGATGGTTGCACTAGAGTTAAGCTCTTTTAAGCGGTTGGCTAAAGATGCCTTAACGGTCACAGTTAGCCTAATAGAACACTCTCTACAGCAGACTTAGAGCACTGCTTTTTGAGAGAACTCGTTGTGCGCTCAGGTGGCTAGTGCGTGCCATCCCTCACCTTTATCCTTCTCTTTCTTTCTTCTATTCACTGATATATGGCACCCGCGTGGGTGGAGAGTTGACCGGTCAACGTAAAGAAAATACGAAACTGGGTGAGTATGTATTGACTAAGAGCAACTCCAACACGACCGGAGCAAAACGGACGCGCGCTTTATCCGTTTGGATCGTCCGCCCCGTTTTACGTTTGTGTCTGCCATGCATCCAACGCGCCCATTCATTTCATGTCCGCACACAAATTTTAAAAGGCTCGCGATCATAGATCATGCCAGCAGCCATTGGCATCGCCAAGAGTTAATGTCGGCGCCATGTCAGCACACACAAAAGGGGCGGGAGTTCGACCACGCCATCTCGGACGTGGTCATGCCAGCACACTTGCGGCAAAAAAGAAAGAATGACGCTCTCCGCCATAGATCACTCGTCATCGAACTTGAGCATGTCGGCCTGCATCTTCTCGAACCATTGCCTATTCCTCGGTGACACCATGCTCAAGTCCACCTTCACGATCTCCATCCCTGTCATCATGCTAGTGAGCACCACTTCTTTTACCTTGGTCTTGGTGTTGGCGGCCTCGATCTCGAGCAACTTCGCTTGCTTCTCCGCCTTCATCTCGAGCATCTTGGCTTGCTTCTCCACATCGAGCTCAAGCCTCCTCCTTTGGATCTCCATGAAGTCGTTCATTTGCTCTTCCTTGTCTTGTTGGAGCTTCTCCTCCCTTGTGTCCTCCCTCATCATGCCCTCCAAAGTGGCATGCGAGGCAATCGACACCGCATCGCGCTTGTCCTCCTTGGAGTGGGTCTTCCCCGCGGTCATGGCTTCTCGCCCTCATCATACTCCTCCACGGCTCCCCCCCCCCCCCACGTGCTTTGGCGGCGGTATATTGCGCCTTGAACTTCTCCCTGTTGATGATCATCCAACAATGGGTGGTTGAAGGGCTTGCCGTCATGTGGGGCCTTGAATGTCTCCAAAGCTTAGAATGCCTACAAATGAATAGCATGCAAGCATATGGGCAAATGTGCATGCAAGCACAACGGAAAACAGATACGAAGAGGGGCGCATGTATACCATATCTTTGAGGCTGAGGCTGCTCGTGGGACATGCTAGGATGCTCTCAAGGGTTGCACAAAACTTATTCCACTCTTGTTGTATTACCCTCCATCGTTTCGAGAGCGACACCTACCCACGCTTGGTCTCCATTTGGTACGGCGCGAACTTCTTGCATTCATAGTACTCACGATGAACACGAAGCCAAAAGGTAGATGCCTTTTGCTCGGCACCGACCTTGGGGTCTTGTCCAATGTCCCTCCAACACTCACAAAGGAGTTTGTCCTCCGGCTGCGTGTATGCCTTCGTCTGCTTGCTTTTGCGCTTCTTGTTTGCGTCGGCTTGCTTGGCGAGCTCGTCCTCAAACAAAGGCTCCCCGTCGATGTTCAATTCATCCTCTTCCTCAAGGCCATAGTCCTTTGGGAATTTGAGGTTGAGCAGGAAGGTGCTGCCCATGCCGACCTGGTCTTGCATGAAGGATTCGTCCATGCTAGCTTGATCAAAGGAGGCTGACATGAAGGGCGCTCCGCCGTCTTTGGCTTCGGGTCTCGTCGGGATTGAAGGCAGCCGCGCCTGCACCGTCTGCGGAGGCAGCGGCTCCCGCACCGCCTTCGAAGATGATGTTCTCGATGAGAAACGGTTGGCCATCTCGTAGTTACTGGTGGCCGGCATTCTGTCGAACAGATTGCGGGTATTTCCTCGCCCCTAGGGAGGATGATCCACCGGCAACCGGTGTGGCGTTGAGGTCGATAGTGATGGGCGTGGGCGTGGACGGCACCACCAGGCTCACCTCCGGCAAGCATTCCCCAGAGAAGCGGGAGACTTGCGGATAGATATGGAAGTCGGGAATCGGCTTTGTGGCAGACGCGTGCGGTGACTCTGGCAGTACCACTTGAGGAAATGCCGACGACCCCGTGCTCGCCGCGGCCACGGCGGCGGAGACGAGCCCGTGATGACCAAGGTTTAACCCTAGGTAGAGCAAGGCCTCCCGCGTTGCGGCGGCGGCTCAGCCATTGGATTCCTCCTGATGTGCAATGCTGGAGAGGGCGGCGGCGACCGCAGCTTCGAGCTTTGCATCCTACGCATGCCTCCGGCCCCTTCTCTTGGCCGACTGCATGGCCTGCTGCTCCGGCGTCAACTGCTTCTTCTTGGGCGGTCTCGTAGCCTTGCGGGCCGCGCGGGGTTTGCCTTTGGCGGAGGCAACGAAGGTGAGGTCGGAGGAGGCGAGGGAGGCGAGGCTGACGGCGGCGTCGAGGGTCGGGACGTCATCCATGGCGAGCGGCCGGAAGCGCGAGCGGGCGGGAGTTGTTTTGGAAAAGTGGGGAGAAATGGTGGTGGTTGTGCCATCGACTGGCGGACCAGGGAAGGAGTAGGCGGGCGTCGCGCGCGTTCGTTTCGTGTCCACGCCAACGCAAATGAAACCCAAATTTGGGCCGGGAATAGGTCGGCAGACGGATAAAAAGTGGACGCACGTACGTTTGTGTCAGCGCGTTGTGCTGACTTTTGTGTCCGTTTTAACCTAAACAAACACGCGCAGACGAAATAGGTTGGTGCGTTGGAGTTGCTCTAAGTTCTTGAGTACATGGACCGAAGTGAACAAGGGAGACAAGTACAGGGACCACCAGTGAATTTTACTCCTTTTTAAAGCTAGCTCAAAAGAGCAATTTCTCTTCTCCGTGGACCATCATCTGTTATCAATTTTCTCTGCAATTTTACTCCTTTTTAATGTTCGCTGCAAAGAGAATCTAGTCTGGTCTGAAACCATCATCCATTTTCTCTTATCTAAGCCATGTCGGCACGGCAAGACTGCCACCTTCTCCCTTTGAATCAAACTTCCCGCCAGATTTAGAGTCAATCTGGTCCCTTTCGTCGCCTGTTGACGCGCCTCGGGTTGACACTCACGCACACAGACGTGGACGGCATGGTCCGATGTTGCTTAAAACCACTCGCGAATTTATTCGATTCAATCACGTAGCATTCACATGAGATTGAAGTCTGCAAGGAACAAAGATCGCACTAGAAATGGTGGCTCGTCACACTTGGCTGCTGCCGCCCGTTCTCGCTGTCTGCCTGGCGGCGGCATTGCTCGCGGCGGACGCGTCGGCACCCTTGCACCTCGAGGCGCTGCTAGCGTTCAAGAAGGCCGTCACCGCCGACCCGCTCGGCGCGCTGTCCGGCTGGACGGTGGGGGCCGGCGACGCCGTCCGCGGCGGGGTGCCGCGGCACTGCAACTGGACCGGCGTCGCCTGCGACGGCGCGGGCCGCGTCACGTCCATCCAGCTGCTCCAGACCCAGCTCCAGGGCGCGCTCACGCCGTTCCTGGGCAACATCTCCACGCTTCAGCTCCTCGACCTCACCGAGAACGGCTTCACCGGCGCCATCCCGCCGCAGCTCGGCCGCCTCGGCGAGCTCCAGCAGCTCATCCTCACCGAGAACGGCTTCGCCGGCGGCATCCCCCGGGAGCTCGGCGACCTGGGGAGCCTGCAGCTCCTCGACCTCACCACCAACACGCTCACCGGAGTCATCCCCAGCAGCCTCTGCAACTGCTCGGCTATGTGGGCGCTCGGCCTGGGCATCAACAACCTCACCGGCCAACTCCCCTCTTGCATCGGCGACCTCGACAAACTCCAGATATTCTCGGCCTTTATAAACAATCTCGACGGCGAGCTTCCGCCGTCATTCGCCAAGCTCACACAGATGAAGTCGCTGGACCTCAGCACCAACAAGCTGTCCGGCTCGATCCCGCCGGAGATCGGGAACTTCTCGCACCTCTGGATTCTTCAGCTGTTGGGAAACCGCTTCTCCGGACAAATCCCGTCGGAGCTCGGCCGGTGTACGAACCTCACCAGGCTCAACATATACAGCAACCGTTTCACCGGCGCCATCCCCCGCGAGCTCGGGGAGCTCGTGAACCTGGAGGCGCTGCGGTTGTACGACAACGCGCTGTCGTCCGAGATCCCGAGCTCGCTGGGGCGGTGCACGAAGCTATTATCGCTTGGGCTGTCCATGAACCAGCTGACCGGCTCGATCCCGCCGGAGCTCGGCGAGCTCCGGTCGCTCCAGACGCTGACGCTCCATGATAACCGGCTCACCGGCACGGTTCCGACGTCTCTGACGAATCTTGTCAACCTGACATACCTGTCGCTCAGCAACAACTCCCTGTCTGGCCCGCTGCCGGAGAACATCGGGTCGCTCCGGAATCTCGGGAAGCTCATCATCCACAGCAACTCGCTCTCCGGCCCAATTCCGGCGAGCATAACCAACTGCACGTTGCTGTCCAACGCGAGCATGTCATCAAACGAGTTGACGGGGCACCTGCCTGCCGGGCTTGGCCAGCTACAGGCCCTCGTGTTCTTTTCAGTGGGCAACAACTCGCTGAGCGGAAGCATACCGAAGGACCTGCTCGACTGCGTCAACCTCCGCACTCTGGTCCTAGCAAGCAACAACTTCACCGGTGGACTGTGGTAGAAGTACATATTTTATGTTTTATTTGTGGAAAAACTTGCGATCTATTCTCTGTCATGGCAGTACAAGGAACACCAAGTTAACTAAAATTACATTTAGGTTTAAGCGAGGCGAAGACGTT
>NC_041383.1:695192840-695219803 GCF_002162155.2 Triticum dicoccoides | reverse complement strand
TAGGCAGTCGGGATTCATCATGGTAAGACCCCGTAGGACCAGCGCATCAGAACAACAATCGGCGTCGATGAAGAGAAGCATAAGTCAGAAGAATCTAACCCAAAGACACACGAACGAAGATGAACAAAGACTGGGTCCGCGGGAATCCGCCCAAAATCAACGCCGCCTCAGATGACAACATTGTCGGGACGGGGCCTAGTATTTGTGTTAGAGTTAAAGATAGGTCCGCATTCTTATGAAAAAAATAAGAAATGACTTCCTTCATTTTACTAGATTTTGAAAGGTATAGATGGAATATGTAACATATTTATTACTTGTCTTGTATTGCAATTAATTTTATACTTTCACAAGGTATTAGTGTCTCTAGAGTCTAGACCAACGTCGCTAGATTTTAGGTCCACTCACCATTTCTGCAGGGCGCCACTCCGAAGATGATTAATTTCCACTTCTCGGAAACACGACATCGATCAAGCCATACCTCCATATAAGTGGTGCCTAATAAAATTCCTTCCATCATTAGGGCCCTACCGACGGCGTATGAATTATGCCGACGCCAGCACTATTTGAAAAAGAATAATGCTGGTATTGATTGAAATTGGCATACCCATGGAAAGGATCAGAATAGTGCTGGTATAGATTGAAAATGGCACGCCACAAGAAGGGTGGAGGCAGGGGTGTAGCCAGGATTATCAACCATTGGGTTCAGCTACACTAAACAGTGGGTGCAGTTCTTTGCTTAGTCTTAAGCCAGTGTAAATCTATAAGGGACATGCCAAATTTCATTGGGTTCACTTGAACCCAATGCTAATGAGCTAGCTCCGCCCTTGGGTAGAGGAGAAAGATTCAACATGCGAGAGGACGAGCTCTTATTCGTTGCATGGTTGGCCACTAGCCTCGATTCGATTCATGGCACAGAGCACGCACATGATTCCATGAACACAAACATTTCGCGCCCTACTCCGACGTGGTCATGTGCAACCGTGAACCGAAGTCCCTCAACCATTGATGATACACCATCCAAGAGGCCATGTCGAAGTATTGTGGCCACTTGGCGCATCTCATCGCATGGTGCCTAGTGGTGCCCAAATGACCGAGCAAGTAAGTTCATTTGGCCGTATATGCAAAGTTTTTTAGCTGGATATGCATAGTTTTGTTAATCATTGACCGAGTATGCATAGTTTAGCGCTCGAGGAGGCATACATGAAGCGCTCAAACATCCAGGAGGAAAAAAAGGCGAAGAGGTTCAAGTTATTGATGGATGCGACAGAGAAGAAGCTAGCGCTCGAAGATAAGAGAGCCTTAATCGAAGAGAAGCAGACCATGCTCGAAGAGAAGAAGGTGATGCTCGAAGAAAAGAAGGTGAATATGACAAGATGTTGTCCTTGAATTTGGAGTCTTTGGATGCCGACGCAAGGATGATCATGCAAGCCGTCCGCTACAAGATGTTGCAGAATGATGGGTTGGAGGCGGCAGACAAGGAGGATGAGGAGGTGACGGAGAAGGAGGCGGAGGCGAAGGCTGCATACGCGTCTGCGATGGCACCTTGAGCATGGAGCCTCGGATTGTCGATCGGGCAGGACAGAAAATCAAAAAAATTTGCACGGGCTGCCGGCTTCATATTCGTTTGTGATTGGGCATGTACAAACTTAAGCATATTTGTCTCTTTTTAGTTGGATCAAACATGTGATCCGGTGCGCGCTATGGATAAAAATTTATTTGAATTTGAAAATACCTTTTACTGGTGGACATATACATGATAGCATTCGATGGCCGCCTCCGGCATCCGTGCTTGCGGACTGGTCCCTGTTCGTGGATGGGCGCGGGAGGGAATTTGTGGGTCAACATTGGAGATGCCCTACTCATCTGTGAAATGTGGCCTACACTAGTCACTACCCTTCTCGGCGGTGCATGCCGGTCTCATCGCCAGCGAGACCCATGCGCAATACACTATGTTGTGGGGGGAGCGGGAGACCAAATTCCGATAGGCGCAGGCATATGAGGCCTACAACCTCGGCCTCATCGAGGAGCACCGATGCACAAAGGAGCTACTCGCCGCCGACACATCCATCGACATGGACGTGCCTGAGCAGGAGTGTTGCTCAGTCCTACCGCTCTGCCCGTGAGATCCGTCGTGACCGTTGGTGGTACCGCGAACGTTAGGCGGAGTTAGAAGCCGCGCCTACAGGGAGTTCGATGAGGCGGCGGATGAGGTGTGGGGCAAGAGTGACGACGAGGAGGACATCGCCAGCTCCGCCACGACTACGAAACCGGCACGTTCGCGGGCGCCGCACGCTGCGAGGAAGAGTAGTACATGATAGGTCGTCGCCGGTCGGGTCCCAAGAAGGCCATCGCTCCTCCCCTCCCGTTGAAGTCAAGCTTGGTGGGCTGAACATCGTCGACCGATTAGCTGCGTTGCGGCGACGTGAAGGCGGACATCTTGACTTCGCGGGGCTGCGGAGGCGGAACTGGAGAGCGCCGAGGCGGAACTCGAGAAGGCGAAGGCAAGAGCCTGAGTTTTAGTTCTCGGGGCCCGTGGCTGGACATGGGGAACAGGCGCCGACAGTCATTTAGATTAGGTTTAGAGTACGATTTGGTAAAAAAAAAATGTCGAAAATGTAATGAATTTCATCGGTTTATATAGAATCCGTCGTGTTTGCATGAATTTCGTATGTTTAGTTTCAACAACGGTTCAAATATATGCGGGCAGCGTTGGATGTCCGATTTCCGCACCCATGTCCGCGAACTGGTCCCACCCATTCGTGAACGGATGTCGAAGCAAATTTGTGGGTCGGGGTTGGAGATGCCCTATTTCCAAACAGAGAAAAGCTTACAACCACATAATCTACATCGAAATGTGGCCTACACGGCTACACTACTCACTACAACCAGTAGCAAAATACACGTAACAAGACCTCCGCACCTGTGAGCCGTACGTGTAGGCCCGAGACCGTGCGTTGCGGTTGCGCACACGATGGAACAGCTGCCAACCCGATGGGCGATGACCAACCTCGTCCCCGCGGCCGCCGGTTTTCGTCGCACCACCCCCACCGATCGATCCATCATTCACACGCAGTATCCAAACCCGTTTCCGAATTCCACGCAACAAGGCGGGCGCCGTGTACTGCCAACGCGGTTGCAGCTCCCGTGCTCACCAACTTGCAGGAGCCACCCACAGTTGAAATCATGGGGTCCTCCATACGGAACAAACGCCACTCGTCCGTGCCTTTTCCTCGCGCACTTGGAGGCTCTGCAGCTAGCATGAGCAGGTGCTGGCCTCCATGGCTCCATGACGGGTGTTTTTCTACGACTTTGACCTGTTCTTAGGCCACGCAACTTGGTATGGATTGGTCAAGAGGACACTCCAGTGTCGCCCTCTCTCCGAACGAATCCTTCCAAGCTCATCCCCAAGTGGGTGTTGTACTCATGGTTTCTGTTAAGATGAACACACCACTATCACTTTTAGCCCATGTGTTTTCTCGGTTTCTTTTTCTTTTTGTTGCTGAATTGTGTTTTCTCGGTTTCACACACACATTTCAGCTTCGACTTCGAGCTTTAAAGTTAAACAGTCCGTTTACAATCATTCACTTTTGATAGACGCAGTCGTGGAGCTTCTGAGATTCACATGCGTGGTTTCAGTCTTCATTAGGCCCTCCAGTATGTAGGCCAAAACAAGTGCCAAATTATGCATTTGGCATCGATGTCCACCATTGCTCAGCTGGTGTCCCCAAAAAATTTAGGGCACCGGAGCACCTACTTGCTCTGTGCCAAATTCACTCACGCAATAAAAAAGCACTTGTATGAGAGAATGAGAGGTTGGTGTAGTTTGATCGATTGATTTGTTTATGCATGTTGACATGTATGCACAACGGTGTCAAACTGTCACACGTTGTGACAGCAGTGCCACAAGTTTTCTATTTGGCATCGATGCGTACGTGGCATACTTTTCAGAAGTATGGCATCGGACACATAGGGAAAGACCTTAGACACTCCGTGTCTCGTAATAAGAAACTTAGTTGGTATACTAGAAAATTTCTCTGAAACATACTGTCGTTCGGGAGCATTTTCTGAATAATTGCTGCCAAAAATGGGGTCAAATAGCTCGCTCGGAACAAATTGCTGCCAATAATCATTTCCAAATCAAAAGAACAGAGATAAAATAATGTTTGGTTGAAGCCAGCTGACATTCTCCATTTCCCGTCCGCAAGTTGGCACGGAAGCAAAGGGCCACACACATGATTCCGACTCTTTGCCATGGCTTTTAGCTTAACATGCACCGATCCCGGATTCTGCATCGTCCAACGGATGATACATATAGGCTTGTATTTTTGCGAAGACCCCGTACTGCATGCAGACGTGGAATGCACTCGCCCTGGTCTGCCCACTGGCGGCTCCAAACCTACGCGTGTTGTGACAAACCGGCACGCCGCATTCTGAGCCAACTTGCCCTGACATTCTGATTCCTGCTGTCCATGCGCACACGTTTTCTTTTGAAACTGCAGTGGAAGAGATTCAGAAGAAACCTGGCTTACACGAAATTTCAACCAGCCAGCAAAAGAAGAAGAAGAAGATCTGAAGCAACATCCTAACAATCTTATCACGAATAGACAAAATACTTCCTCTGATCCATATTACTCCCTCCGTCCAGAAATATTTGTCGCGGAAATGGATAAAAATGGGTGCATCTAAAGTAAAATATAACTAGATACATCCATTTTCTCAACAAGTATTTCTGGACGGAGGGAGTACTTGTTTTAGATTTACCGAGATACAAATGTATCTAATGCTGGAAGCTCATTGAAAAGAGTGTCAATTTGTATTCTCCACGAAACCTGGCACACTGGTCAGCATAATCTGCCCTGGTGCGAAACCATCATCCATTTTCTGTTACCTAGACCATGTTTGCACGACAAGGTTCCCCCCCACCCCCCACCCCCCCTCCCTTGCCCCAATCTTGTTCTCCCCCTTGAATCCAAAATTCCACCAGATTTCGGGTCAAGCTGGTCTCTTTCGTTGTCATTGACAAATGGCTTCGCCGCGGGTTTACTATACAGTCACACACACCGACGTCGACGCCATGGTCCGATGTTGCTTCTTTCTTCTTCCTTCTTGCTTTCACACGGCCAACGATGATTGCTAGGCAGCAGATGATGTCAGAGCTAGTTAGGGCCTAGGGGATGACTTGCAAAAGCAATTTGAAGCGAGAAAGTAGTCAAGAAAGTCGTCCTCCACGGGTCACGGTTTAGGTAATTATTTTTCTTAATGAGTTCTTCTCCTTTTCGTTCTTTTTGTGGCTCAATGGCGTGATATGATATGCAACGGTTCGTCGGAATCGGCGAGCAATGTTGCCGGCCATGTACCTGCTCCTTTTGTACATGTTTATGTGTAGGTTAGTCGAATGGTCTGTGAGTGATGTTGTGTGTACTGTGCTACTTCATTCTTGACCGGGAATGGAAGGAAGGAGTGCGGCCATGGCCGGGATAACGAGTAGCGTGGCATGACCAGGGACGACGACAGTTCAAACAAGTGTTACATTCTTTTACCGCAAAAAGGACCAAGTCCAAGAAAATAATTACAACAACACAACAAGAAAAAAAGGAGGAATGTTCTATGTACAAAAATAAAAACTTACCTAACAAAGTCTAGACCTAACGAAGGTTGTAAATCCGAGTGAGAAGCTTAGACTTAACAGCTGGTTCAAACCTATGGGACAGGAGGGTGATATTATGTACAAATTTACACTTTCAAGAAGCAAAAGTATTCCTCTCCCCGATCTTGCATTTCTGAGTATTCAAATGTTCCAAGCAGCAAGGAAGACCACCTCAAGGAAAAAAGGATGTCCAAAGTCTCTTCGGGCAACCACAATGCAATCATTGATAGAACCTCCATATGTTCAACTAATTTGCATACCCAAGAAAAAAGGATGTCCAAAATCTCTTCAGGCAACAACAATGTAATCCTTGATAGAACTTCCAAATGTCCAAATAATTTGCGGATAGTTTCAAATTCTCACACTGAAATTGCATGAGAAAAATAGATGGGTTTCATCTTCATGGATATGACCGAGGTTGCAGTGATTTTCATCATGTGATGATCTTCAATGCCTTTGGAGAAAACTTCGCAGGAATTTCATCAAAATCCAGCCAAAATTTGGCAGGCGGAGGTTGGCAAGGCTCAGGGTGGCTGTTAGAGGCAAGGAACGCGGCGCCCGACATTGCTCCTCATTTATTTGAGGGGTTCAACGTTTAAGGGTATCACTAGAGTTAAGTCATTTTAAGGGTTCGGCTAAAGAAGCCTTAACGGCCACATATAGCCTCAGAGCATTTACATCCGGTGTCATCATATGCTCCCTATATGTCCGACAGGACAGCCGGTCATTGCCCGACGAACCGGACCTCCCCGTTTGTCCCCATACGTTTGTTATCCACGAGCCCTCATATCTTCCCCATCGGCAGGTCAGTTTGTCATGTAGGACGTGTCCCACCCCATATCACCTTTTTTTCCTCGAATACGCACAAGCATGTGTATCATATATTGAAAGAGAGAGATGGGGTGGGAGAGCCCCTCCACACAGTTTTGACAACAAACACATCGGTGTGCAAGACACGGTGTGTTCCGGACTCAACGCGAAAAGCCTACTCCTCACTTATAGACGACGGAGCTAACCCTCTAGTAAGATGATCTATGTCACCTTGATTATGCCTGCTTGTTTCCACGTCTTGGACTCACTCATGATCTTGGATCCCACCAGCTCTGCCATGGGCGACGCCCCATCGAATACAATCGTGTTCATGTGTTTCAAAGTTCCCAAAGGCCAAGGATTATGATAGATCTCAGGTCCTTCTCATGCCCGTCCGCAATGTTCTTGCTAGCACACCAATCAACAATCGACTCATCTAGGGCCGACACCCACTCCGGCTTGCCTATCACATGACATATTGAATGCCATAATGTTCTTGCGAACACACTGTCGGTGTCAAAACCGGCGGATCTCGGGTAGGGGGTCCCGAACTGTGCGTCTAGGCGGATGGTAACAGGAGACAAGGGACACGATGTTTTTACCCAGATTCGGGCCCTCTCGATGGAGGTAAAACCCTACTCCTGCTTGATTAATATTGATGATATGGGTAGTACAAGAGTAGATCTACCACGAGATCAAGGAGGCTAAACCCTAGAAGCTAGCCTATGGTATGATTGTTGTTCGTCCTATGGACTAAAACCCTCCGGTTTATATAGACACCGGAGAGGGCTAGGGTTACACAGAGTCAGTTACAATGGTAGGAGATCTACATATCCGTATTGCCAAGCTTGCCTTCCACGCCAAGGAAAGTCCCCTCCGGACACGGGACGAAGTCTTCAATCCTGTATCTTCATAGTCTTGGAGTCCGGCCAATGATGATAGTTCGGCTATCCGGACACCCCCTTGTCCAGGACTCCCTCAGTAGCCCCCGAACCAGGCTTCAATGACGATGAGTCCAGCGCGTATATTGTCTTCGGCGTTGCAAGGCGGGTTCTCCTCCAAATTCCATGCGTTTGCCGAATAGTGTTCGGCTTCCTTACAAATGTTGCGCTCCTTGGCTTCCACGTCCAATAATGGCCCTCTTCCACGTGTCGTATGAATGCGAAAAGCCAGGGTATTTTTACATTTTACCCCCTAGCTGCGCGAATAAGCTGCCTATAAGAGAGGCAAGGATCTAGATCCGAATCACGCCATCCTCCTTCCGCGAGTACTCATCAAAGCGCCTCTGACAAAAATCCACTCCATCATGGACAGTCGACGCGGCTCCTCCTCTCGCGCTCCCAGCCCTCCGCCAGGAGATTGGAGGAGATGTTCAGTCCCGCACAGTGAGCTAGTGATGCTCCAAGCGGAGGGATACCTCCCCCCAGCCTTCATGGTTCCGGTTCGAGCCAGACTGGCTACCTAGAAAGGTGGACAGCTGGCGGAGAGCGCCCCCAATCCCTCCAAAGGAGAGCGGGTATGCTTCGTCCCTTATTTAATAAGGGGACTCGGATTTCCTATACATCTGTTTCTCCGGGGGCTCCTGGAGTTCTACGGGCTCCAGCTTCACCACCTTACACCTGCCTCCATCTTGCATATTGCGGGCTTTGTAGCCCTTTGCGAGCTGCTCTTGGGCATCGAGGCCCATTTTGCGCTGTGGAAGAGATTGTTTTGCCTCGTACCCCGTTCTCACGAGGGGTCGATATATCAAGTGGGCAGAGCCAAAATATGGCGCATCGCCGGGACCGGATACCTATCCGGAACCCCGAAGAAGGTGTCCGAAGACTGGCCTTCGGAATGGTTTTATATGGAAGACGCCCCACTGCCGGACCCAGTTCGGATCGGCCTCCCGGAGTTCAGCAACGCTCCTCTGAAGAAACGCCTGAGTTGGCGCTCGCGGAGCCCTCAACGGGAGAATGATAGGAGAGTCCAATATCTGATGGGCCAGATAAGGTTACTGGCTCATTCCGGATTGACCATTATTGGAGTCATGGCCACGTGCATCATGCGAGGGGTGCAGCCGCTCCAATATAGGGGCCACCCCATGTGGGACTTCAACGGGGAGAATGACGCCACCCGTCATGGCCGCAAGGGGCCGGGATCGGTTGCCGATCTGGTGAAGATCCTGTCCGGCTTGTACAAGGGGGAGAAAGAGGACTTCCTCCGCGCGAGTCCATTGAATGGATTCTCCATGAATAACCCTCGGAGCTGGGTAAGCGGACGTTTATCTATCCGATCTGTATTTCCAGAGTTAAGTGTTTTACTTTGTGATTTCGACGCAGGAACTGCGCCGGGACATAGAGGGCACACACAGCCTGACTCCACAGCCCGAGGATCCGGGACGATCCCTTGATCCGGCCTCCGGAGAGGATCCAGACGTAGAGGTGGAGCTGACCGATGGGGTGTTTCACCAACTTAGCATGGACAATGCTTTGGTCGCCATTACGGCCGACTACCCCGGTTTAACTCCGGCTTCCCAGGTAACTGTGACCATAGTCCTGACATTATTACTCATCCATGCTTATTTCTGACCACCGTATACCAACGGTGCCTCGAAGGAGGTGCCTTTAAGGCGGGAAGCCGAACCCGCGGCGGCTGACCAACAAGGGTCAGTTTGGCCCAGCAGGCGGAAGAGGAGTGCGGCACGAATCGAAACGTCGCCGCAACGGTATGGCACGCCACCGTATTTAAGGGAAAGATTCCTGGGAGGTATATTAACGCTCATGACTTTTTCGGGAGAAAGAGCGCTCGCCGGACTGTGCCCGGAGAGGTTGCCAACCAAGCCTCCGCCAGCCAGGCTCCAACGCCTGGTCCGGAGGGGGAGGCGAACACAAGGCATGAGCCGGATGCTCCTCCAATGGAGGATGCCGACAGGCTGTTCGCCACTAGGTCTGAGGTGGAGAGTGCCATGAATCACAGGCGCCGCCGGACAGTTCTTCGTGACGCGTGTTTCTCCCCGAAGGCGTTGAATGCCTTTAATGCGGGAGACGCGCACCTCCGTGCCGCTCAATATGGTTTAACCAGAGCCACGGAGCAGTATGTGTAAGACATACGGGTGAGGAATTTTAATAGTTATATATGCCAGTAGCCCCTGAGACTTAAAATAGTTAGAATAACTGATTTAAGGATCATTTGTTACGTAGGATCTTACGAAGAAGAATACCCACCTGTCCCAGGAGCTTCAGGAGTGCAAGGCCCAACTTGAGGCCGCACTAGCCGCCGCAGGGGGAGCCACAGAGACCCCCTCTGGTAATACATATTTCAAAAAGATAAGTAGTTTATGAAGTGCGGCGTGTGTATAAGTCTGACAATAATATTGCAGATGGTGCCGGACTAGATCCGAACAAGCAACATCTACTGCGCCAGTTGAAGGCCAGCGAGAAGGTGCTTATGAGGTTGCAGCAGGAGAGGAACAAACTCCAAGATGCCAACACCCAGCTGGGCGAAGAACTGAAAGATGTTCGGGTCCAGCTGTCTGACTCCGTGAAGGAGAGTCCGCGGCTTCGTCGCGGCATTTATAGTAAGTGCTTGAGCAAACTCTTTTGAAAAGAAGAATTCGGCGAGGAAGTCGATTGACAGAAATGTGTCTGTAGGTGTGCTCACAGGTCGTCCTGCGGAGGAAATGCCCGGTTCCACGGGTGACCTACTGCCCGAGCTGCTGCAACTGCACGAACCTGTTCGGCAGGCGATGAGCGGCGTCGTCCAGGCCTTATGGCCGTCCGTCTCCCTACCTGAGGGTCTTGGAGGGCTTGCGGAGAAGCTTCAGGGAGCACAACAGCGCTTCCGTCTATGGAAGATATTGGCCTGCCGTCAAGGCGCCAGGGAGGCCTGGGCCATGGTGAATACGCGGTACACGAAGGCTGATCCAAACCACATGGCCGAGGTCGAACCTGTGGGGCCTGATGGGAAGGAAATCCCTGTGAGCTTAATGTACGGCCAAGTAGAGTTGGCCGCGAAGTATTCCCAGCGGGACTGTAAACTAGACAGCCTGTTAGATGGGATTGAAGAGGAGTACAATCAGTCAATTTGACGATGTAATTTAAAATCACATGTAAAATGCCTTCTAGCCGGATTGTAGATCGTTTGTCTTTGCGGACCTTTTCGCTTCAACCTCGGGACCCAACAGTCCGAAGTGTGTCCAAATACCCTCACGGTTATATAAAAACCGGGGCATGCATGGAGACCAGGCGTAGGGGTCATTAGTGCTTTATCAGACAAGTGCCCAACTAGTTATGTTATATTACATGGTTAGTAAGAAACATCTTCCAGGGAGAATAGTTCCGTTAGGGGTTCCTTTCCCTAGGAGGCATGCCCTAAAGTGCATGTCCGGACTGCGAAAAGAGCAGAAAAGCATCTGGGGGCAGATAAATAAATAAGTAAGAAATCATCTTTCAAGTCACCGACCGAATATTCCCTTAAGAACGCTAGCTTTCGGCTTCACCCAGTCTGAGGTACACATCCGGCTGACCCGGCAGTAACAATCGCAGAGGTGCTCCCTTTACCTCCTAGCCGAACAATCGGGAACGTAGGGGTAAGCACAGGAGCCAGGCAACCCAGCTTGGCCAAAACTTAAGTCATATCGATGCATATCATGGTGAATAAAAGGTACATGCGGAAGTTTGACACATGTGTTAGGCATGAAGCCCGTATAAATAAGCTTCTGTTAAAGAAGCCCCCAGGTATAATGAGTGCGAGTAGCACGTCAAGTGTGTGCGAACAATGCGCAGATCATCCCTCAAAGGCTTTACAAAAAAGGGGGGGAAAGAGAGAAACAAAAGACAACTAAAGTATAAAATGTGGACGGAGGAAGAAGACGAACTCTGAGTCCGGCGCTAGGCGTAGAATCTTCGGAGATGGGCTGCGTTCCATGGGTTCGGCTCGAGTCGGTTGTCCGATGCGTTTCGTAGACGGTATGCTCCGCCGGTCAGGACTTGGTCGATGATGAAGGGACCTTCCCATTTGGGCTTGAGTTTGTCCTTTTTTCTTGTTCGGCAGGCGTAGAACTAGTTCGCCAACATTGTAGGTTTTGGCCCGTACTTCTCTGCTTTGATATCTTCGAGCCTGCTACTGATAGAATGCGGAACGAGCTTTCGCCACGTCGCGCTCCTCCTCCAAGGCGTCCAAACTGTCCTGCCGATCCAACTCGGCCTCTCTTTCCTCGTACATGCGCACACGAGGTGAGTCATGAATTATATCGTAGGGCAAGACTGCCTCTGCGCCGTATACCATGAAGAATGGTGTGAATCCGGTAGTGCGGTTTGGCGTGGTCCGCAGCCCCCAGAGTACGGAGTCGAGCTCCTCCACCCAGTGCGTGTTAGATTCCGTGAGGGACCGCACTAACCTGGGTTTAATGCCGCTCATGGTTAGACCATTTGCTCATTCGACTTGACCGTTAGTTTGAGGGTGATAGACTGAAGCGTAGTCGAGCTTGATGCCCATATTTTTGCACCAGAGTTTAACCTCGTCGGCCGTGAAGTTCGTGCCGTTATCAGTGATGATGCTGTGGGGGACGCCATAACGGTGTACTACCCCAGATATGAAGTCTATCACAAGTCCGGATTCGGCCGTTTTAACCGGCTTGGCCTCTATCCATTTGGTGAATTTGTCCACCATGACTAATAGGTATTTTTGCTTGTGGGTTCCCCCTTTAAGGGGTCCAACCATGTCAAGCCCCCAGACCGCGAACGGCCAGGTGATGGGTATAGTTTTGAGGGCGGTGGGTGGCATGTGGCTTTGATTAGCAAAGAGCTGGCAACCGACGCATCGTTGGACTAAGTCCTGAGCATCTGCCCAGGCAGTCGGCCAATAAAATCCTGTACGGAAGGCCTTGCCTACAAGGGCCCAGGCTGCGACGTGGTGCCCGCCGAGTCCGGCGTGAATTTCAGCCAGAAGATTTCGCCCTTCCTCTTTGGAGATGCACCTTTGAAGGACTCCGGTTGTGCTTTTCTTATAAAGCTCTCCCTCATGGACCTTGTAGGCTTTAGATCGCCGTACTATGCAGTGGGCCTCGTTGTCTTCAGGAAGTTCCTGCCTAATTAAGTAGGCTAGGAATGGTTCCGTTCACGGGGCAATGACTGCCATTATTTCGTGGGCGCTATTTCATTGGCTGAGCCACCGATTGTGTCAGAATGTTCAGTGTTGGGCGGTGCGGTTGGTTCCGGGTTGTTGTTTCCGGACTCCTCTTCCCATAATACGGATGGCTTAAAAAGCCGCTCCAGGAAGATGTTTGGAGGGACGGCGTCACGCTTTGCGCCGATGCGTGCCAACACGTCGGCCGCCTGGTTATTATCCCGGGCTGACATTATTATCCTGGTGGAATTCAAGTCCTTCGAACCGAGGTGACATTTTTAAGATGGCATTACGGTAGGCTGCCATTTTCGGATCCTTGGCGTCAAAGTCTCCATTTACTTTGGATATTGCGAGGTTTGAATCCCCGCGGACCTCTAGGCGTTGAATGCTCATGGAGATTGCCATCCGAAGACCATGTAGAAGGGCCTCGTATTCGGCTGCATTGTTGGAGTCCGTGTACATTATCTGAAGTACGTATTGGACTGTGTCTCCAGTTGGGGACGTCAAGACGACGCCAACCCCAAGCCGGCCAACATTTTGGAGCCGTCGAAATGCATGATCCAATTGGAGTATGCGCCGTACTCTTTAGGGAGTTCGGCTTCGGTCCATTCAGCGATGAAGTCGGCCAAAACTTGCGACTTTATAGCTCGTCGTGGTTTGTAGGTTATGTCGAATGGTAGGAGCTCAATGGCCCATTTTGCAATCCTGCCCGTCGCGTCACGATTGTTGATAATGTCGTTGAGAGGTACTTCGGAGGCCACTGTTATCGTACACTCTTGAAAGTAGTGTCGCAGCTTCCGGGATGCCATAAACATCGCGTATGCTATCTTTTGATAATGTGGATACCGGGACTTGCATGGACTTAAGATAGTGGATACGTAGTACACTGGTTTTTGAAGAGGGAATTTGTGCCCTTCTGTTTCTCGTTCGACGACGAGCACCGCGCTTACAACTTGATGTGTTGCAGCGATATATAGTAACATTGGTTCGCCCAAGTTGGGCGCGGCCAGGACCGGATTTGTTGCCAATATGGCCTTTATTTCTTCGAGTCCGGTCGTGGTAGCATCCGTCCATTCGAAGTGTTCAGTGCGCCGGAGGAGGCGATAGAGGGGCAATGCCTTTTCTCCCAAATGGGAGATGAAGCGTCTTAGAGCCGCCACACATCCAGTCAATTTTTGTATTTGTTTGAGGTCTTTTGGGATATCCAACTGTGACAGAGCTCGGATCTTGGCTGGGTTTGCTTCAATTCCTCTACCGGATACAATGAAGCCCAAGAGCTTTCCGGCTGGTACGCCAAAACACATTTTTCCGGGTTGAGCTTAATGTCATATGCTCGGAGGTTGTCGAATGTGAGCCTCAAATCGTCTACTAGAGTTTCGACGTGTTTGGTCTTGACGACCACATCGTCTACGTATGCCTCCACTGTTTTGCCGATTTGGGTTGCCAGACATGTCTGAATCATGCGCTGATATGTTGCGTCGGCGTTTTTGAGCCTGAAGGGCATTGTGTTGAAACAGAATGGTCCGTATGGAGTAATGAATGTCGTCGCGGCTTGGTCTGTTTCCGCCATCTTGATTTGATGGTATCCGGAGTATGCGTCGAGGAAGCACAATGAATCGTGCCCTGCGGTAACATTGATGATTTGATCGATACGGGGAAGGGGAAAAGGATCCTTTGGACAAGCCTTGTTAAGGTCTTTAAAATCGACACACATGCGCCAGGATTTGTCCTTTTTTGGTACCATTACCAGGTTCGCTAGCCAGTCCGGATGTTTTATGTCTCTGATGAATCCGGCTTCTAATAGTTTGGCTAGCTCCTCTCCCATTGCCTGTCTTTTGGGTTCGGAAAATCGCCGAAGAGCCTGTTTGACTGGCTCGAATCCTTTTAGGATGTTTAGGCTGTGTTCTGCCAGCCTGCGTGGGATTCCTGGCATATCTGAAGAGTGCCAGGCAAAGATGTCCCAATTTTTCCGAAGGAATTCTCGTAGTGCGGCGTCTACATCAGGGTTTAATTGTGCCCCAATGGAGGCCGTCTTTATGGGGCCCGTTGGATGGACTTGGAATTTGACTATTTCGTCCGCTGGTTTAAAAGAGGTGGACTTGGATCTCTTATCGAGTATCACATCGTCCCTGTTCACCATGGAGCGCAGCGCAGTGAGTTTCTCTGCCTCTAGGGCTTCGGATAGTGCCTCTAGGGCTAGTGTGGCTGTCATTTTTTCGGCGCGGAGTGCTATGTCCGGATCACTGACAAGAGTGATGATTCCATTGGGCCCGGACATTTTAAGCTTCATGTACCCGTAATGGGGTATAGCTTGGAAAATTGTGAATGCCTCTCGCCCTAATAAAGCGTGATATCCGCTGCTGAACGGGGCCACTTGGAACGTGACCTCCTCGGACATGTAATTGTCCGGTGAACCGAACACCACATCTAGTGTAATTTTTCCTGTGCAGCGTGCTTCCCGACTAGGGATTATTCCTCTAAAGGTTGTGCTGCTTCGCTCAATGCGGTTCCAGTCTATTTCCATTTTTTGAAGGGTTTCCTCATAGATGAGGTTTAATCCGCTGCCGCCATCCATGAGTACCTTGGTAAGACGAAAGCCGTCCATTATTGGACTGAGGACCAATGCGGCTGGTGCTCGGGCTGTTCGGAATTTAGGTTCGTCGCTGGCATTGAAGGTGATAGCCGTGTCGCTCCATGGATTTGTTGTTGCTACTTGGTAGACTTCGGCGAGGCTGCAGAGTGTTCGTTTCCGCATATTATTTGATGCGAAAGTATCGAAGACTGTTAATACCGTACTGGTACTGTTGGGCTGGTTCTCCAGGGCTAGAAGCTCTTCGCCACTTTTGGCCACCTGCCGTAGTATCCAACATGCTCGAAGGCTATGTGTTGGAGTGGCGCCCTCTGTACTATGGATTTTACAGGGTCCGCTGAGCCATCCCTCCTGTACGGTTTCGTGCCCTTTAGGGGTTTTTTGCTTTTTGGTTTTTGTCCCAGGTGCCTGAGCATGATGCACCCTTTTGTTTCGGACTAGGGTTGTGTTCGGAGCCGGATTATCCCAGAACTTAGTTTTGGTTTTCCAGGCACTCTCCATCGCATAGTACTTTCGTACTATGGACGCCAGGTCGGCGAAGCGTGTAATTTCGCGACGACTTATGGTGTTCAAGATTCCCTTGTCCGTGCAATTGTTGCAGAAAATTGAGATTGCACTTTCCTCACGGCAGTCCTTTATCCATTCCATAACGAGGAGGAATCTGGCGTAGTAATGATGTACTGTTTCAGTGGGCTCTTGCCGGATTTGAGATAGATCGCTTGAGTTTGGGTGGGCGGGTGGAATTAAGTCCGGAACCCCGCCCAATCTGAGGCTCAAGGGCCGAAAAGTTTCCGAATTTGGAAGCTTGGATTGCTGGATGTTGTCCAACGAATCTGGTCCGCTGCCTGACTTTAGGTTCAGTACTTGATTGACGTCTGTCCCTCCGCGGGAATCCGGCATGGAGGGATCAGGAATCCGGACATAACTGGTCTTTAATATAGAAGAAGAGTCGCCGCGTTGTTCCTCTACCACGGCAACGTGGTGGGTAGCCTGGGGAGAGTTAATCTCTCTTAGATCGGTTTTAAGCCCAATCTGATCGTAGTCTGTAGCGACTCCCAGGGCGGTGATGCGATCCAAGAACACGTTTACGGAAGAGAGCTTCATCGGATCCAGCTGCTCGACGAATTCCGAGTTGACGTGAAGATCGCTTTTGATGACCCGAGAGGTCATTGTCGGAGCGGCGGTCGAACAGGCGGTCATAAGAAAACCACCTAGCCGGATAGTTTGGCCGGTGGCCAAAGCTCCCGTGGCAATGGTACCGTCTTTAAAGACGGGAAGAGGCATCCTTCCTGATTGTGACGGCACAGAGGAACTCTCAATGAAAGCACCAATGTCGGTGTCAAAACCGGCGGATCTCGGGTAGGGGGTCCCGAACTGTGCGTCTAGGCGGATGGTAATAGGAGACAAGGGACACGATGTTTTTACCCAGGTTCGGGCCCTCTCGATGGAGGTAAAACCCTACTCCTGCTTGATTGATATTGATGATATGGATAGTACAAGAGTAGATCTACCACGAGATCAAGGAGGCTAAACCCTAGAAGCTAGCCTATGATATGATTGTTGTTCGTCCTATGGACTAAAACCCTCTGGTTTATATAGACACCGGAGAGGGCTAGGGTTACACAGAGTCAGTTACAATGGTAGGAGATCTACATATCCGTATTGCCAAGCTTGCCTTCCACGCCAAGGAAAGTCCCCTCCGGACACGGGACGAAGTCTTCAATCCTGTATCTTCATAGTCTTGGAGTCCGGCCAATGATGATAGTTCGGCTATCCGGACACCCCCTAGTCCAGGACTCCCTCACACACACCCAATCAAAATGTGTTGGATCGTTTCATCATCTTTGTTGCAGAAGGGGGAGGAATCTTGATGCGGCAAACCTCTTCTAGCCAACCTGTCAGAAGTCCAACATCTGTTCTTCAACGCTAGCCAGACAAAGAAACGACATTGCAAGGGGGCTCTAGATTTCCATGTAAACTCTGCCATAGGAGCTACCTCACGTCCCGCAAATTTTGTTGCATAGCATGAGCGAACCGAGAACTGCCCTTTGGGTTCCCAAGACCATCTAAGAGCGTCTGGGCGACCCAGCATCAGTTGGACTTGTTGCACTAAGTCCCAAGAGAGTGGAATTCTCCGATAGTTTGGAGGTCCATCTTGCACGGCATTCGTGTGTGAGATTACCTGTTTTCTTTTTTTATTCTTTTTTTTTGTTTTCTCTCTTCATCTTCATCAACCACATACATATGACTGGACATATAAGAAAAAAAAAAGCTTGGCTACATGCATGGATAAAAGAAAACTCAAAACGGACACGTACGAAAACTAACCGAACACACCCGTGGCCGTTTGAAGGGTTAAATTTGCAAAGTCGGGCTATTGGTGCCAGGATACACTCTCTACAACAGACTAGAACCTCTATGTTGACCAGACAAAATGGAGCTTTTTACAGCTCGCCGAAAAGAGTAATTTCTCTTCTCCGCGGACCGTGGGTGCACTGCAAAGTCTGGTCCGAAACCATCAACCATTTTCTGTTATGTAAGCCATGTCGGCACGGCAAGAATGCCGCCGTACGGTTGGCCCCGCCGGCCACCTTCTTCTCCCCTTTATCAAACTTCCCGCCAGATTTCGAGTCAATCTGGTCTCTTTAGTCCCCTGTTGACGCGCCGCGGGTTGACTCCACAGTCCCACACACAGACGTCGACGCCATGGTCCGATGTTGCTTAAAAGCAATCGCCATGTCATTCGATTCGATCACATATCCACATGTGATTCAAGTCTGAAACGAACAAAGATTGCACGTGAAATGGTGGCTCGTCACACTTGGCCGCTGCCACTCCTTCTCGCTGTCCTGGCGGCGGCATTGCTCGCGGCGGCCCCGGCCGTGGCGGACGCGTCGGCGCCCGTGCACCTCGAGGCGCTGCTGGCGTTCAAGAAGGGCGTCACCGCCGACCCGCTCGGCGCGCTGTCCGACTGGACGGTGGGGGCTGGCGACGCCGTCCGCGGCGGGGTGCCGCGGCACTGCAACTGGACCGGCGTCGCCTGCGACGGCGCGGGCCGCGTCACGTCCGTCCAGCTGCTCCAGACCCAGCTCCAGGGCGCGCTCACGCCGTTCCTCGGCAACATCTCCACGCTCCAGCTCCTCGACCTCACCGAGAACGGCTTCACCGGCGCCATCCCGCCGCAGCTCGGCCGCCTCGGCGAGCTCCAGCAGCTCATCCTCACAGAGAACGGCTTCGCCGGCGGCATTCCCCCGGAGCTTGGCGACCTGGGGAGCCTGCAGCTTCTGGACCTCGGCAACAACTCCCTCAGCGGCGGCATCCCGAGCCGCCTCTGCAACTGCTCGGCGATGTGGGCGCTCGGCCTGGACACCAACAACCTCACCGGCCAAATCCCGTCTTGCATCGGCGATCTCGACCAACTCCAGATATTCGAGGCCTTTATGAACAATCTCGACGGCGAGCTGCCGCCGTCATTCGCCAAGCTCACGCAGATGAAGTCGCTGGACCTCAGCACCAACAAGCTGTCCGGCTCGATCCCGCCGGAGATCGGGAACTTCTCGCACCTCTGGATCCTCCAGCTGCTCGAAAACCGCTTCTCCGGCGCAATCCCGCCAGAGCTCGGCCGATGCAAGAACCTCACCATGCTCAGCATATACAGCAACCGGTTCACCGGCGCGATCCCTCGCGAGCTCGGCGAGCTCGTGAACCTGGAGCACTTGCACCTGTACGACAACGCGCTCTCGTCGACGATCCCGAGCTCGCTCGGGCGGTGCACGTCGCTGGTGGCGCTGGGGCTGTCCATGAATCAGCTGACTGGCTCGATCCCCCCGGAGCTTGGCGAGCTCCGGTCGCTGCAGACACTGACACTCCACGCCAACCGGCTCACCGGCACGGTGCCGACGTCTCTGACGAATCTTGTCAACCTTACATACCTGTCGCTCAACCAGAACTCCCTGTCTGGCCGGCTGCCGGAGAACATCGGGTCGCTCCGGAATCTCCAGAAGCTCGTTATCCACAACAACTCCCTCTCCGGCCCGATTCCGGCGAGCATCGCCAACTGCACGTTGCTCTCCAACGCGAGCATGTCAAACAACGAGTTCACGGGCCACCTGCCCGCTGGGCTTGGCCGGCTAAAGGACCTCGCGTTCCTTTCAGTTGGCATCAACTCGCTGACCGGAGGCATACCGGAGGACCTGTTCGACTGCGGCAGCCTCCGCACGCTGGACCTGGCGTGGAACAACTTCACCGGTGCTCTGAACCGCCGCGTCGGCCAGCTCAGCGAGCTCAGACGGCTGCATCTGCAATGGAACGCGCTGTCGGGGACGATACCGGAGGAGATCTGCATGCTGACGAACCTCATCGACCTGAAGCTCGGCTGGAACAGGTTCGCCGGCCGAGTACCGGCGAGCATCTCCAACATGTCGTCTTCCCTTCAGGTGCTGGAACTGTCGCACAACCGCCTCACCGGCGTCCTGCCCGACGAGCTCTTCGAGCTCCGGCAGCTCACCATCCTGAACCTCGCGTCGAACAGGTTCGCTGGCCCGATCCCCGCCGCTGCCTCCAAACTCCAGTCGCTCTCCCTCCTCGACCTTTCGAAGAACAGGCTGCACGGCACATTCCCCGCCGGGCTCGGTGGCCACGAGCAGCTCCTCACGCTGGACCTGTCGCACAACCGCCTCTCAGGCGCGATCCCCGGCGCGGCGATCGCGGCCATGAGCACCGTGCAGATGTACCTGAACCTGTCCAACAACGCGTTCACGGGCCCGATACCACGGGAGGTGGGCGGGCTGACGATGGTCCAAGCCATCGACCTGTCGAACAACCAGCTCTCCGGGGGCATCCCGGCGACGCTGGCCGGCTGCAAGAACCTGTACTCGCTCGATCTCTCGACCAACAACCTCGTCGGCACCCTCCCGGCCGGTCTCTTCCCCCAGCTCGACCTCCTGACGAGCCTCAACGTCTCCCACAACGACCTCGACGGAGAGATCAACCCTGACATGGCTGCGCTGAAGCACATTCAGAAGCTTGACCTGTCCAGCAACGCGTTCGACGGGACCATACCGCCGGCGCTGGCGAACCTGACGAGCCTGAGGGAGCTCAACCTGTCTTCCAACCACCTGGAGGGCCCCGTGCCGGACACCGGCGTGTTCAGGAACCTGAGCGTGTCGAGCCTGCAGGGCAATGCCGGCCTCTGCGGGTGGAAGCTCCTCGCGCCGTGCCACGCCGCCGGCGCTGGGAAGCCGCGGTTCTCTAGGACAAAGCTCGTGGTACTCGTCGTGCTGCTGGTACTGGCGTTGCTGCTGCTCTTTTCACTCGTGACGATTCTAATTGTTGGCTGCCGGCGGTACAAGAAAAGGATGGTGAAGTCAGACGGCTCCTCCCGTCTGTCGGAGACCTTCGTCGTGCCGGAGCTGAGGAGATTCACGTACGGCGAGCTGGAGGCGGCCACCGGCTCGTTCGACCAAGGCAACGTGATCGGGAGCAGCAGCCTGAGCACGGTGTACAAGGGCGTGCTCGTGGAGCCCGACGGCAAGGCCGTCGCCGTGAAGCGGCTCAACCTGGAGCAGTTCCCGGCCATGTCGGACAAGAGCTTCCTCACGGAGCTCGTGACCCTGAGCCGGCTGAGGCACAAGAACCTGGCGCGGGTGGTCGGGTACGCGTGGGAGGCCTTCAAGATGAAGGCCCTGGTCCTCGAGTACATGGACAACGGCGACCTCGACGGCGCGATACACGGCCCGGACGCGCCGCGGTGGACGGTGGCGGAGCGGCTGCGCGTGTGCGTCTCCGTGGCGCACGGGCTCGTGTACCTGCACTCCGGCTACGGCTTCCCCATCGTGCACTGCGACGTCAAGCCCTCCAACGTCCTGCTGGACGCCGACTGGGAGGCACGCGTCAGCGACTTCGGCACGGCGCGGATGCTGGGCGTCCACCTGACGGACGCGGCGGCGCCGGACTCGGCGACGTCGTCGGCGTTCCGGGGCACCGTCGGGTACATGGCACCAGGTACAGTCCACGCACCATTTCAGGGGTGATTCTCTGAAACTTGATCTGAACTTCTGATAACATTTTCTTGTCTCCTGCGATGCAGAGTTGGCGTACATGAGGGGCGCCTCGCCGAAGGCGGACGTGTTCAGCTTCGGGATCATGGTGATGGAGCTGTTCACCAAGCGGCGGCCGACGGGGAACATCGAGGATGACGGCGTGCCGATGACTCTGCAGCAGCTCGTCGGCAACGCGCTCGCCGGGGGCCTCGAGGGCGTCGCCGGCGTGCTGGACCCCGGCATGAAGGTGGCCACTGAGATCGACCTGTCCACGGCCGCCGACGCGCTGCGCCTGGCCTCGTCGTGCGCCGAGTTCGAGCCCGCGGACCGGCCCGACATGAACGGCGTGCTCTCGGCGCTCCTCAAGATGAGCAGAGCCTGTGGAGGAGAGTAGAGCCGAGCTGCAGCATTTGCTCCATGTAAGAGGAGATTCCATCTCTTTTCCAAAATTTAGAGGAAGAGATTCAATCTACGAGTGGTTTGGATGGCATTTGTTGTGCTCTTGTTCATTTTGGGTGTCAAACAAAAGCAAGCTGTTTTGTCAACTTAAGGGCTTTCCCTCAATTTCATTAGCTGGACCACACGGGGAGAGGATCATGACGAAGAACTGAGCCTTGTAAGCGGTAGCCGCCAGGTAGTATATCCCTTGTTGGAGTGCTTTCACATAATGTCATCCTTAGTTTGTTCATTAAGGTAAAAGCCATGCACAAGCATCGAAAAAGTGAAGAACTCTCGGATATAGTCAACGAAGACATCGGTGGAGGAATTGATCTTTAAGATCCAAGCATGTCATGCACGATGGCACGCCTTACTCCTGGGAAGGCACCATCATGCGGTGGCAGGAGATGTGTGTGTGTGCGCGCGCGTTGTACATATTGTGGACCTCGAGCTAGGCTGGCATGGGTAGTGTACTAGTGTGTGCAAGTGAATGGCTAAAAGCCGAAAATTGTAACCGAAGAAAGCAAGTCTAAAGAAAGAAAATAAACTCTGAACTCTCCTGCTCTCCCTCTCTCTCTCCTGCTCTCTCTGTGTGTGTGCGCGCGCGCGTTATTCTTTCTTCACCTTCACATCAGGCTAGCCACCGATCTCACGCCAGCAATCACACCGGCCAGGGGACACAACACTTGGTATCAGATTCGGGTCGATTTTGCATGGGAGCCTTGTGTTCGGGTGATCTCCATTTCTCTCGGCCTTCGGCTATAGAATCCCATCTGAAGGTTGGGGATCGAGCGCTTGATTTTGGTAGGCTCCTTGAACCCTGTAAATTCAGACAATGGTTATCTCGACTTTGAGCAGAGTCACCACGGCGCCAGCATAGCCCTCACCATAGATCCAATTCATCCTCAAGGCTATGGGGGAAGATGTGGCCCAGTCAGAGGAGGCGATGGGCCAAATCAGTGCCACTCTAGCGTTACTCCAGGGCCAAATGACGACATCCAGTATGCAGCAGCTGCATCTCCTCGAGCAGGTTGACCTGATCGCCAAACTGATGTAAGATGGCTTGCGTAAGCACGACCCAACTGATCATCAGGTCGTTTCTGTGGAAGAACACCTAGAGGCGTTGCCGCGCCGACAACTAGTTCGCCCTCCGAAGGAGGAAGATCACCCTGAGCCTGCTCCGGTGGTGGCACTGGTGGGCAAGGGTACGCTCGCCGTTGTCCGCCTCAATTGGCAGGGAGCGACACCGGGTGCGAGATCGGCGACCGCATCTCCGGGCATGGAATTAGGTGGTGGCCACACGGTGGGCGGCAACAGAGGAGGTAGACTTGGTGGCGGTGACAGTCTTCTGCGCTTGCGGCGATAGACTTATTGTTGTTGGCGGCGGTAGACTGGGTGGCACAGGTGGCGGGATTCCTCTTGGTGGACGCCATGGCATGCTCCGAACTTTGAACCACATGCTCGCTCGCAGCTTCCAAAGATGTCCTTTCCTCGGTGATCAACCCTGGGTCTGGAGGGACAAGCGTCTGGATTATTTTTGGCTCTACAACATCCACCCATCACTCTGGCTCACTTCCGCAACATAGCATATGGATGGCAATTTGGCTCTGTGGCGTACAAGCAGCACCATGAGGTGGTGTCCTGACCAGATTTCATAACTACGGTGGAGGCCAAATTCAGAGCCACAACTTCATCCTGGTATACTCCTTCAGCAGTTATAGCTTTATCAACTATGCCATGCTCTTAAATTTGAACTGCAAAGTGCAGCCTCTACCACCAGGTGCGAGCTCCAAAAACAGGGTTAGTCCAAGAAAAAACACGTGGCTTAGGTCAATCTAGAGTAAATTCAATTTATACTAAGCTTCTATACTTTTGTATTAGTTATTTTATCATTCTGCAGTAATGATTATAGTTTAATTATTGGGGTAGTTAATCATGTAGCATTGTTGCTAAATATTAGTTATAATCATTTAAACATTGTTATAGACAAATATAATGCACATAAAGTCAAATACACTTGTGTTGTGTTAAATTTCTTGCAGTTTGCAAAAACAAAAAATAGACAATTTCATAGACAATATAGTGCACATTAGTGTATATGTGTGTGTTTATTTATATTTTAATATAACGTGATACAGTTCTCTAAAGTGTACGATCAAAAGAAGATCTTAATATCAGTTTCTAGTGTATGATTAGGTAAACATATGTATTGAAACTTCTAGAGCATAAGATGAAAAATTGGCATTGATTCTTACCAATTTTTTCGTGGTTAAATATGTCTTGCAATGGCAATTGGCCAGTAATTAGTTGACAGTGTGTGCATACTCTGTACTCTGGATTGAAATAGCATCGCTTATACTAATCACCGGTGACATATAATTACCTGGGTTTCTACTACTTAATTGTATTGACAAGATCATTTGCAATATGTTTGCTACAGTCTAGTGCATGAAAGCTCCCTTGCTAGTTTCTGGAATAAAAAGTTGTGTGATGTTCCGAAAAACATCATGCTTTTTGTCCATTTTGTTCATGTCTGGTTTTTTATTCTCACATATGTCTAGCCCATTTACGACTTTTATTGCCTATATTTTTAATTCCTGCTATCTAGTAGTTTGCTTTCTTTTACTTAATTTTTGGTTTTCAAGGTGTTTTTAATCTCCAATGAACACTTCTTCATTGCCATCGAGGTGTTTTTTTATCTCCAATGAACACTTCTTCATAGAAGGAGTGAAGATCGCATGCTCAAGATGACTCACATGAAGTGACCAACGTGCAAGTTGTTTCTCCCATCAAGATTAACATATCCTTTTGGGTCATCTCAATCCGAGATTGTATGCAAAATCTGCTATGAGATTTGTAAAGGAGGACTAGAGATCACTAGTAGAAAACAGGGCTTTGGTCCAAGCAGGGAAAACCCATTAATCCCGGTTCACTTACGAACCGGGATCCATGGGGGCATAGGTCCCGGTTCGTGAGGCCAGGGGGGCGGCCGGGCTTCATGGGGCATTGGTCCCGGTTCGTCTGGCCCCTTTGGTGCCGGTTCCAGGCATGAACCGGGACCAATGGGCCTCGCTCCTGGCCCACCACCATTGGTCCCGGTTGGTGGCTTGAACCGGGACCAAAGGTTGTCGTTTAGTCCCGGTTCCAGCCATGAACCGGGACCATTGAGATTCCTATATATACCCCTTGCCCGCGAGCAGAGCAGTGGAGTGCTCTGCTTTTTTTGGGAGAGGTGTGTTGTGCTCTAGCTCACCTCCTATGCACATGAGGTGTTCGATGAAATGCCCGAGCCAAACTTAAACTTTCTCCTCTCGAAGCTCCTTGTCCAAGCTCCATTTTCCTCAAGATTTGTCTAGGTTAGGTTGTCCGTCCTGTCCTGTCCCCATCCTCACCGCCGTCAATCGCCCGCGCCGATCTCATCGCCAGCACCATCGTGGTGAGCCTCTTGTTCTTATCTTTTTTTAAAAGAAAAAGCGTTCTTACTTGTATGATTTAGATAGATACTTGTGTAGTTTTCTTACTTATTATTGTTTGTTATTATATAGTGCGATGGTTTTGGTATTCGCCTCTGTCGGCCCTCATCCTGTCTATGATTCGGATGTGGTATACATATTATCTTTTATAACTATTTGTTTCATTTAGTGTTTATGACAATTATGTTGTGACATAGATTTTTTTATCTAGGAGGTATGTGAACCGGAAATTCCAACCAACCCTATTGTCGAGAGGTTAAATTCAGTTGAAGAAGAAAGCAATTACTTGAAGGAAAAATTTAAAAAAATTGAGGAGGAGAAGATGATATTGGAGTTGCATGTTGTGGATGTATTCGATGATCACAAGATCAAGATGGATGCAATGCGCTTGAAGATTAGAAAGATTAGAAAATATGCCATTCATATCGAGGCTTGATATCATTATGCCGTTGGATCAATTGTTACCTTAGTTGCGATCATGAGCGCATTTGTTGTTGCATTGAAATGTTTTAGATAGTTTCAATGTATGGTTTAATTAGATGCTCTGGAGAGCTATATGTTGTTCAATGAGAACTATGTATGTACTTTGGTTTTAATGTGATGATGAACTTCTATTAATTTGGTCACTTCTGTATTCATGATGTTCTGTAATGGTTTTGACACACTTAATTATATATAATGCATGCAGATGAACCGACAATGGATGTACACTGACAAACGCACCTCTGAGTACATTAAGGGTGTGCATAATTTTCTCGAAGTGGCTGAGGCAAACAAGCATAATGGTTTTATGTGTTGTCCATGCCCTATATGTGGGAATACGAAGTCTTACTCTAACCGGAAAATCCTTCATAACCACCCGCTTTATAAGTTTTTCATGCCACACTATAATGTTTGGACCAAGCACGGAGAAACATGGGTTATGGTGGAAGACAACAAAGAAGAAGAGGATGATGAAACCGGGGGAAGCTGAAGATCAAGAGGAATCAAAGGATGTGCCCGATGATGATCTTCGCCGGGTCATTGTTGATACAAAGAGACAGTGCGAAAGTGTAAAGGAGAAGCTGAAGTTCAATCGCATGTTAAAGGATCACAAAAAAGGGTTGTACCCCAATCCGCTACCAACCCGCTATCCGCTATTTAAAACCATGCCCGCGCTAAGGTTCGGCCGCCGGCCCCCCTTCCTCTCCCCTATGATGCATTTTTCATATGCATTTGTTCATATAATTTTTTGTTCATATGATGATGTTCATGACAGATGATGTATGCTTTTTTGGTTCATATGATGATTTTTTTTCATATATGTATTAATTTTTGTATTGATGTTGTTAGTAGATATCGATTTTAGGTTAGTGCATTTTTGGTTAGTTGTACTATTAGTGCACTTTAGGTTAGTAGATTTTCGGTTAGTGGAGAGGAAAAAGGAAAATAAGGAAAAAGAAGAAAAGAGGAAACGGAAGAAGGAAGAAGAAAAATAAAAGGAGGGAGAGGAAAAAGGAAAATAAGAAGAGGAAGAAGGAGAATAAGAAGGAGAAGAAGAGGAGAAACAAAAATAAGAAGAGGAAGAAGAAGAAAAAAAAGAATAATATATTATTCTATTTTTTTCTTCTCCTCTATTCCTTCTTCTTCTCCTCTTTTTTTCTTCTATTTCTTCTTCTTGTTCTCCTCTTTTTTTTCTTCCTCTTCTTATTTTTTATCGGGAACGAGGGTGTCGAGGATCACCAAGCGGTCGAGTGTCGGGAATAGGGTAGAGGGTCGAGGGTCGCCGAGGGGTCGAGGGTCGGGAACTAGGGTAGAGGGTCGAGGGTCGCCGAGGGGTCGAGGATCGCCGTGCGGTCGAGGGTCGGGAACTAGGG